>NC_089016.1:8800409-9141575 GCF_963932015.1 Anas acuta
CGGGGGGAGCGGGGAGGAGGAGGAGGGAGAAGTAGACCTGGTGGCTCCACGAGGAGGGAGGGGGCGGGGGGAGAGAGCGGGGAGGAGGGAGAAGTAGACCTGGTGGCTCCACGAGGAGGGAGGGGGCGGGGAGGATAGAGCGGGGAGGAGGAGGGAGAAGTAGACCTGGTGGCTCCACGAGGAGGGAGGGGGCGGGGGGAGCGGGGAGGAGGAGGGAGAAGTAGACCTGGTGGCTCCACGAGGAGGGAGGGGGCGGGGGGAGAGAGCGGGGAGGAGGGAGAAGTAGACCTGGTGGCTCCACGAGGAGGGAGGGGGCGGGGGGGGAGACAGCGGGGAGGAGGAGGGAGAAGTAGACCTGGTGGCTCCACGAGGAGGGAGGGGGCGGGGGGAGAGAGCGGGGAGGAGGGAGAAGTAGACCTGGTGGCTCCACGAGGAGGGAGGGGGCGGGGGGGGAGACAGCGGGGAGGAGGAGGGAGAAGTAGACCTGGTGGCTCCACGAGGAGGGAGGGGGCGGGGGGAGCGGGGAGGAGGAGGGAGAAGTAGACCTGGTGGCTCCACGAGGAGGGAGGGGGCGGGGGGAGAGAGCGGGGAGGAGGGAGAAGTAGACCTGGTGGCTCCACGAGGAGGGAGGGGGCGGGGAGGAGGAGGGAGAAGTAGACCTGGTGGCTCCACGAGGAGGGAGGGGGCGGGGGGGCAGACAGCGGGGAGGAGGAGGGAGAAGTAGACCTGGTGGCTCCACGAGGAGGGGAGGGGGCGGGGGGAGAGAGGCTGCCAGGGTCCAGGCACTTTGCTGGTCATGCACGGAAAGTCCTGGTGGGCTAGGGTGCGAGGTTAGGGGGTGGGCAGAGAGAAGGGGCTTTTGTTGTGTCCACCTGACAATGATAGCAGGGGGCCATCATTTCATGCCAAAGTAAATGAAGCTTGCCTTCCAGACTTCTTACTCTCATTACTGGCCGCCCTCTAGCAGTGGCCGTGATGGCTAGACCGATGGCCGTGACGGCGGGGTAGACCTGACGGCTCCACGAGGCGGGAGGGGGCGGGGGGGGGGGGGGGGGAGAGCGGGGAGGAGGAGGGAGAAGTAGACCTGGTGGCTCCACGAGGAGGGAGTGGGCGGGGGGAGAGAGCGGACCCCGGCTGCTTCGGGCCGCCGCTCGCTCTGACGTCAGAGGTTCTTGCTCGGCCGCGAGAGGCTCGCCACCTGTGCCGCTCAGTGCGGCTGACTGCCTGGCCGCTTTGCTTTAGCTGCTTTGGAAAATAAATGCTGTTATCTTTATGTTTGTCATTAGTTTGTTCCGTTGCCTGTTTTCTGCTGTAGCTTTAGGAATCCTGTCATTCCTTACCGTCTTTCAAAACCTCCCCCACCCCTCCACTCCTCAGCTCCCCCTCCTCCCTCCCCCCCCCCCCCCCCCCCCCCGCCTCCTCAGGCAAACGGCAGTTGAGCTCAGGTGGCGGCTCCCCAGTCAGCAGGGGTACTGGAATAGACTTGGCTGGGTGGCCGACCCCCACACCCCCACCTGCCAGCTGCGAAGGGACGGTTGGCGGGCTGTGGGGAGGCCGAATGAGGTGACCCAGCGTTCCCGAGTGTGTAAACACATCAACAGAGCAAAAAAGCAAAGCAGAGTAGGAACAGCAAAGCAGAGCAAAGAAAAGGATTCGGTGCCGGGAATACAAACCAAAACCCCCCAAAAATAGGCAGTTCTAAGGAAAGCATGTCGAAGCAGGTGCAGGAAAAGCAAAGCGGGGAAGAGCAAGGAAAAGTAAAGCAAGGAAAAGTAAAGCAAAGCAAAACGAACCCAAATCATTGGGAATCGTGTAATGTCACTTATCGTCCTAAAAAACCTCACCCAACCCCATCCCCAGATGAACAGCAGCAGCGGGACCCACCTGGCGGCTCGCCGAACAGCGGGGGATGAGGAATAGACCATGCTGGGTGGGTGGCCAGGCTTCCTGTCCCCACCCTCCAGCTCCCAGGGGACAGTCGTCGGGCTGCGGGGAGGCCACGGTGTGCGCCTGAGGGTTTATGCCTTCATCAATACACCGATCGACTCATCGCCCAAATCGGTGCGACGGTCTGCAAAAGAAGCCTACCTAGCACGGCAAAGCAGAGCTGAGCAATGCAACGGAAAGCGGAGCGAGACAAAGCATAGCCCTGCCAGGGAAAAGAAAAAGGCAAAAGGAAAAGCAAAGCCAAGAAGGGCCGGGAAAAGCAAAACGAAGCAGGGCAAGAAAAACCAAAGCAGAAGAGGTCCAGGAAAAGAAAAGTGGTGTCACGAATACAAACTAAAGCAAAACAAAGCGAGGTAGGGCCAGCAAAAGCAAAACAAAGAAGGGCGAGGAAAAAACAAACAAACAAACAAACAAACAAACAAAAAACCAACCAAACAAACAAACAAAACAAAAAACAAAAAACACCCAAAAACAACTAAGCTAAGGATTTCCTGGGGGGTGGGGGAAAGAAAAGCCGTGGTGTCCTGAATACAACGTAAAGCAAAACAAAGCAAGGCAGGGCCAGCAAAAGCAAAACAAAGAAAGGCGAGAGAAACCAAAGCAAAGGAGGTCCAGGGAAAGAAAAGCGGTGTCACGAATACAAAGTCAAGCAAAACGAAACAAAGCGAGGCCAGAAAAAGCAAAGCATGGTGAGGAACAGAAAAACCAAAGTAAAAGAGGGCCAGGAAAAGCGAAGCAGTGCCACGAATACAAAGCAAAGCAAAGCAAAGCAACGCAGGGCCAGGGAAAGCAAAGCAAAGCAAAACGGTGCTGCCAAAACAAAATGCGTAGTTAACTTAGCGTCAGTCGAAATCGCTGGGTTATGGGGAGCTGGGCGTTTGAGAAGGCCAGGGTGTGGCAGCGGCCCCCGGTTGCCTCGGGCCGCCTCTCGCTCTGACATCAGAGGCTCCTGCTCGGCCGTGAACGGCTCCCCACCTGTGCCACTCAGTTTGGCTGGCTGCCTGGCTGGTTTGCTTTAGCTGCTTATCATTATATAAATTGTTATTGTCATTATTATTATTATTATTATTATATACTACTAAAAAGCTATTAGAAATAAAAGTATTAAATAGTAATAGAAATAAGTATCATTAAAACGTAATAAAAATAGTAGTAGTAGTAATAATAATAGTATTTTCTCCATCTGTTTCCCCCTTTAGTTTTAGGAATCGAGTAGTTATTTATTGTTGTTCTCAACCCACACCCCTCCCCAGACGAATAGCAACAGAGCCCACCTGGTGGCTCTCCGGACAACGGTGGGCAACAAAATAGACCTGGCCCGGTAGCCAGATCCCTGTCCCTGCCCGCCAGCTCCGAGGGGACAGCTGTCGGGCTGCAGGCCGGCTAACTTTTCTATGTGTTCATAAACAAGTTTCATGAACTTGTTTATGCATTCATAAAGACGGCAAAGCTAAGGAAAGGAGCACGGGGAAAAACAAAGCGGTGCCAGGAAAGGGAAAGCCAAGGAAAGAAAGCAGTTTGAGTCAAAGCAAAGCACAGCAAGGCTAAGAAAGGTACAGAAGAGCAGAGAAGGTAAAGCAAAGCACTGACAGGAACACGAAGCAAAGAAATAAAAAATAAAGCATGACCGCACAAGTAAAAACGTAGCAGGCCCAGGAAAGAAAAAGCAAAGCAAAGCAAAGCAAAGCAAAGCAAAGCAAAGCAAAGCAAAGCAAAGCAAAGCAAAGCAAAGTAGCACAAGGAAAAACACAGCATTTCCAGGAGAGAAAAAGCAAAGCAATCTGAGGTAAGAACAGCAGAGAAAAGGAGGTATGGAAAAGCAAAACTGTGCCAGGAAGAGCAAAGCAAAGCAAAGCAAGGCAGAACAAAGAGAAGCAAAGCGAACGTAGCGAGCTGGCGGCCAGCACTCCTTTGGGTTCCAAGTGTCTGTGGGGGGGAGACCGGAGGGCTCCATTTTGTGTACAGGTGGCAGCCAGACTTGGACAGTGGCTGTACCCTGATCGCCCTCTCCCCAGCCTCCTTCACATCTCCTGGTCCACCGTGACGGTGGGCAAGAACCATGTCTTGCCTTAGCTAGTTTTATATATCTCTATCTATTTTGTTGTTGTTGTTGTTGTGGATTTCTTCCACCGTAGTTGTGGGAATCATGTAGTTACTTACTGTCGTTGAGAACCTCAGACACACAACAAGCAGTGGGGCCCACCTGGCAGCTCGCCGCATGGCTGGGGACAAAGAATGGACCATGTCGGCTGGCCAGGCCTGCTGCCCACACGCGCCAGTTCCGAGTGGACAGTCGCTGGACTGCGGGGAGGCCAAGTTCTGTTTCTGACGGTTTATGCGTTCATAAATTTACCAATCGACTCGGCAGCAAAATCATCGAGACAGTCTCCAAAGGAAGCCTAGCACAGCACAGGAGAGGAAGGCAATGCGGATGAAAGCTGAGCAAGACAAGGAAAAGCCCTGCTAGGCATAGGGAAAAGCAGTGACCACCAGCGCCTGGAAAAGCAAAGCACGGCCTGTAAAAACACATCAGATAGGTCCAACATGAAAACAAATCATGCAAGGAACATGAAATAAATAAATAAATAAATAAATTAATTAATGAAAAAAAAAGGAAAACGAATAAAAGATGAAAGGCAAAGCAAAGCAGAGCAAAGCAAAGCTAAACAAAGGAAAACATGGCCTGATAAAGCAAACGAAAGCAAGGCCAGGGAAGGCAAAGCAGAGCTAAGGAAAGTAGCACCAGGTAAAGCAAACCGCAAGCAGGAAAGACAAAGCAAACAAATGAAAGCAAAGCAGTTTGAGGCAAGGCAAAGCACAGCATGGGTAGGAAAGGCAGAGCAGTGCCAGGTCTATAAACCAAAGCTAAACCAAGGAAAGCATGGCCTGATAAAGCAACCGGAAGCATGGCCAGGGAAGGGAAAGCTGAGCAAGTCAAAGCAGAGCAAAGGAAAGTAGCACAAGGAAATGCAAAGTATTTCCAGGAGAGAAAGAGCAAAACACTCTGAGGCAAAGCAGGGGCAAGAACAGCAGAGGAAAGGAGGGATGGGAAAGCAAAACTGTGCCAGGAAGAGCAAAGCAAAGCGGAGCAAGGCAAAACAAAGAGAAGCAAAGCAAACGTAGCGAGCTGGCGGCTAGCCCAGTAAAACCAGTGGGACTGTCTCCAAAAGAATCCTAGCACAGCACAGGACAGCAGAGCAATGCGGATAAAAGCTGAGCAAGGCAGAGTAAAACCCTGCTAAGAAAAAGACCTAGCGGCATAAGGAAAAGCAGTAACAACCAAGGTCTGGAAAAGCAAAGCACGGCCTGTAAAAACACATCAGATAGGTCCAAAATGAAACCAAAAGAATGCAATGAACATTTAAAGAAAAAAAAATAATAATAATAATAATAATAATTAAAAAAAAAATAGATGCAAAGCATGTCCAGAAAAGGCAAAACATAGCAAGGCAAAGCAGAGCAGAGAGAAGCTAAACAAAGGCAAGCATGGCCCCATAAAGCAAAACAAAGCAAGGTCGGGGAAGGCAAAGCAGAGCTAAGGAAAGTAGCACAATGAAAAATAAACCATAACGAGGGAAGAAAAAGCAAAGCAGTCTGACGCAAATCCAAGCAAAGCCACGGCAAGAACAGCAGAGGAAAGGAGGGATGGGAAAGCAAAACTGTGCCAGGAAGAGCAAAGCAAAGCGGAGCAAGGACAAAACAAAAAGAAGCAAAGCGAACGTAGCGAGCTGGCGGCCAGCCCTCCTTTGGGTTCCAAGTGTCTGTGGGGGGAGACCGGAGGGCTCCATGTTGTGTACAGGTGGCAGCCAGACTTGGACAGTGGCTGTACCCTGATCGCCCTCTCCTCAGCCTTCTTCACAGCTCCTAGTCCACTGTGACACCCGGCAAGAGCCATGTCTTGCTTTAGCTGGTTTTATATCTATATACATTTTTTTGTTGTTTGTTGTGGATTTCTACCACCGTAGTTGTGGGAATCACGTAGTTACTTATTCTCGTTGAAATTCTCACTGAACACTATCACCACACGAGTAGCAGTTAGGGGTCCCCTGACGGCTCGCCGCATGGCTGGGGACACAGAATGGACCATGTCGGCTGGCCAGGCCTGCTGCACCCAGCCTCCAGTTCCAAGGGGACAGTCGCTGGACTGCGGGGAGGCCAAGTTCTGTTTCTGACGGTTTATGCGTTCATAAATTTACCAATCGACTCGGCAGCAAAATCAATGAGACAGTCTCTAAAGGAAGCCTAGCACAGCACAGGAGAGCAGAGCAATGCGGATGAAAGCTGAGCAAGACAAAGCAAAGCCCTGCTAGGGAAAAGACCTAGCGGCATAGGGAAAAGCAATGACATCCAGCGCCTGGAAAAGAAATGCACGGCCTCTAAAAACACGTTAAAAAGGTCCAAAAGGAAAACAAAAGAATGCAATAAACAATTTTTTAAAAAAAAAAAAAAAGCAAAACATGGCCAGAAAAGGCAAAACATAGCAAGGCAAAGCGGAGCAAGGCAAAACAAAGAGAAGCAAAGCGAACGTAGCGAGCTGGCGGCCAGCACTCCTTTGGGTTCCAAGTGTCTGTGGGGGGCAGACCGGAGGGCCCTCATGTTGTGTGCAGGTGGCAGCCAGACTTGGACAGTGGCTGTACCCTGATCGCCCTCTCCCCAGCCTCCTTCACATCTCCTGGTGCACCGTGACGGTGGGCAAGAACCATGTCTTGCCTTAGCTGGTTTTATATATCTCTATCTATTTTGTTGTTGTTGTTGTTGTTGTGGATTTCTTCCACCGTAGTTGTGGGAATCATGTCGTTACTTACTGTCTTTAAGAACCTCAGACACACAACTAGCAGCTAGCTGCAGCAGAGGGGACTCCCAGCCAGCCCCTGTATGGGGCTCTGCCACCCGCCTTGCCCCGGCCTTCTCCAGCGCCCTCCTTGCTGCTCTCTGATGCATGCCAGCACCTCCCCGTGCATGCCAGCCAGAACATCTACTGAGGGCCAGTGTGGCTGCTGCAGATGCAGGGAGCTCTGATGGACTCTGATGGACCGTGTCCTGGGGTGCATCAAGCACGGCATCGCTAGTGGGTCGAGGGAGGTGATTGTCCCGCTCTACTCTGCGCTGGTGCGGCCTCACCTCGAGTACTGTGTGCAGTTCTGGGCACCACAGTATAAAAAGGACATGAAACTGTTGGAGAGTGTCCAGAGGAGGGCTACGAAGATGGTGAAAGGCCTGGAGGGGAAGACGTACGAGGAACGGCTGAGGGCACTGGGCCTGTTCAGCCTGGAGAAGAGGAGGCTGAGGGGAGACCTCATCGCAGTCTACAACTTCCTCGTAAGGGGGTGTTGAGAGGCAGGAGACCTTTTCTCCATTAACACCAGTGACAGGACCCGCGGGAACGGGGTTAAGCTGAGGCAGGGGAAGTTTAGGCTTGACATCAGGAGAGGGTTCTTTACAGAGAGAGTGGTTGCACACTGGAACAGGCTCCCCAGGGAAGTGGTCACTGCACGGAGCCTGACTGAATTTAAGAAGAGATTGGACTGTGCACTTAGTCACATGGTCTGAACTTTTGGGTAGACCTGTGCGGTGTCAAGAGTTGGACTTGATGATCCTTAAGGGTCCCTTCCAACTCAGGATATTCTATGATTCTATGTTTCTATGACTTTTGTATCCTTTTCCAACATGTCTGAAGTGCCACTTTTCTCAGGAATAGAGTAACTGTGACTTAAAATAGTCATATGAGGCTAATCCCTGGCTTCAACCTGTAAACTTAATTCCTACACCTAAATGCTATTCAGCACCCTGACAGGAATCCACTACTCTAATGACTGACCTTAAAGTATCCCTCCAAGACAAAACTCAGCCCATAGCCATTTGCCCTAGCTCTTACTTTCTTAATCACTCTGATCTCAGCCCTTAATACTAGCAATAAAAAAGGCCTCTTTAACACTAGAGAACTGCTTAAGAAACCTAAACAAAACCCTAAGTCCAAATGAATTTGAGGGGCCATGGATCTGATCAGCTTGTGGGCCACAAAGAGGAAAAGGGTGGGAATGCTCTGATGAGCTCAGCTCTGCCTCAGCATCTCCTGCACCAGCAGGAGGAATGTGACTGTGGCAGTGACTGTGAGGTCACTTCTGTCTCTGCAGTGGATAGGGCAGCAGCAGGAACGTGTCACAGAAAGGGACTGGGAGGTCATTTGTGTCTGGAGGTGGCAGGTCAGTCTTGCCTTCTCCCTGGGAGCTGCACTTTTGGGCTGACATCTGCCAATGGCCCTGCTAGGCCAGCAGAAGGCACCTGCTTGGCATGCTGACTGGGGGATCCCCTCTGCCTCCAGACCCAGGAGGACCCAGAAAGAAGGCCCCCAGATGGGTTGTCCTGTCCCTTCTGCTTGAGTCCACGTCTGGACAGCAGCAGGCACAAGGCTTGGGTGTGTGTAGCCAAGAAGCTGCAAGGCCAGCAGCAGGCCCCTGGCTTGGAAGATGCTGGTGAGGTATCTATGATCAGACCCTAGCTCCTTTTTTCAAGGAACAGCTGGTGAGGGCTGATGAGACACTGGTGAAATGATGGAAATGACGGGATGAGAGCAAGGTGGTGATCAGAGATGGCTGTCTGCAAACTTCCAGGAAGTAGGAAAAAGTGTGGGAGAGCATTTGAAATCATGCAGAGAAGGCAGAGGGTGCTGACTAGAAAGGAAGGACCCAACAGCCCTGTCCCTTTGGCTAGAGCTTATGAGAAGATGACATAAAGTCATTGCATTGCAGCCTCTTTTCTTCCTTGCAACCCTGTGCAGAGGCAGGGAGGTGTCATACCAGTGTTCTTCTCACGGCATCACACTGCCCATCGCATTCCTCAGACACCCAAGAAAAGTCCTGAGGCAGACAGGGGGGTGCAGGGTCTCTCCTCACAGTGGCTGGGGTCAGGCCTTGGACCTTTTGCTTCACCATAACCAACCAAGACTTTTCTCAGCACAGCGCTTTGCCTGTCTGTAATCATGGCCTCCAATTATCTGTCCTAACATGTCCTTGGGGAAGCTTTGTTAGTAACAGCCCTCAGTGGGGCCCATTAATACTCCAAGTCACTTCAGCTTTTCCTTTTGAGTTTGTTTTTTCGCACAGTTGCATCATTCTCCTCTCAGTACCCAAGTTTCTTTGACTCAGCACCAAAACATACAATGGAACTCATTAAAACACAGAAACTCCCAAGGAGCCATGTCTCTCCCAACATTTTCTTCAAGTATTCAAGACTTGATCAGCTAACTGGAGACCTTTCATGTTGTAGTTAAGGGGGAAGATTTCAAGGAGCATCTAATAAAAATCTTTCTTCATTTTAAAGGCTGAATTTTGTTGTGTTTCAGTTTAGAGCATCATTCTCCTATAGGTATTGGTCTAGGGTTTCTCCTTTGAAGCCCTGCTTAGGTGGGAAGAACAGGAGTTTTCCTATTTCAAAACAAACAACAGGAAATCATGCTGCAATTTAAAAAAAAAAAAATGTTCAAGTTCCTTATTTTATTGCCTCCAGTGATGTTTACCTTCCCAAAAGGATGACTGTACATGATGTATTTTACAGTGATTAATAGGAAATTTTAAATAATTGCGTTAATATTAATCCATATCATACTATTTCAATGATAAATGATGAGGGTCTTACTAAGGAAACCATTAAAAGACTGCTGAGAGATGGGCAAGTTTGAACTCACTGAAACTCAAAGCAGCAACTGGGTTGGTGAGAGCAATCTGAATGGTCAAAGAGTAAGGGGAGGGCAAACCAGGAGAGCAATAGGAAGTCCAGGTCCAGACAGGCAGGTGGAAAGGGGACATTCAGCATGTTCTGTGTAATCAAGATGGGTTTTGTGTCTGGAAGATGAGGGAGCACACCATGATAGACAAAGCGATGAGAATGCAAGTACAGGTGAACATCACAATTTCTTCTCCTGCCATTAATATAGACCATGGAAATTAGCATTTCTTCATGAAAGAAATTACACTTC
Source organism: Anas acuta (assembly GCF_963932015.1). NCBI lineage: Eukaryota > Metazoa > Chordata > Aves > Anseriformes > Anatidae > Anas > Anas acuta. The sequence continues at coordinate 8,810,332 of NC_089016.1, forward strand.
ACGTGAGAGGTTTCACAGAAGGGATTTAATCATTTGAGCTGGTGAGTAGTCGCTTTATCATTTGAGTACTAAAGAAATAACTGGGTGTTCAGGCCGAGCGTTGCTGTCTGACCATAAGCATAACCAGGGAAAACCTCCAGTGGCCCCGTTGTGTTTGAGGCACTTCCCTGCACTGGCAGATGTCAGAAAAGACCTGCAGGAGGCCGGAGCCCTTTGGGAAAATCAGATGGAGCCAGGTGGAGTTCCCAGGACACCTCCACTGCCAGCAGTGGTCTTTGTCCCTGTAACTGCAGCCCAGTCCAGCACAGGAAACCCCTTCAAAGACAAACTCTTCTTCAGTGGGTTCCTTGGACTGACCTAGATTTGAAATGGCCATTGGAAACCTGAGACACTCTCCCTTATTCCTACTAGACACATGAACATCCGTTTACCTTCCTGGGTCATCTTTAGCAAACTCAGGCTGAAAAACTCAAGTATAGCATGATTCAAATGGCTGAGGCAGAACCCATCAGCTTGCCCCACTTTGGAAATGGCCCCCATCCAACTAAGGTTTTGAAAGTGAAAAATGTGAAATGACCCATGAGGTCGAAGTGTAGAGTAAGGGAAGGTCACTCATATTGTGCTGGAGTAGTGTGGTGGTTTTCCGTGCTAGGCAGCTAAACACCAGAAACACTCTCTCACTCCCCCTCCTTAGATGAGGAAGGGAAGAAGTAAAGAACAACTTACGGGTTGAGATATGGATAATTTAATTAAAGGGAAATAATAATAATTATTATTATTATTGAGGAAAGATTATTATGAACTAAATTATTTATCTAAAGGGAAAAAAGGGAAAGGGGAAAAGGGAGGGGGAAACAGAAAGAAGGAAAACAAACAAGACAAATAAAGGCTACGTGGAAGTGCAGAGGAAAGAAATTACTCTCTACTTCCCACAAGTGAGCAATGCTTGACCACGTCCTTGAAGCAGGACCTCAACGCACGTAGCCGGTGTTTGGGAGGAGGACCAAAGTTTTCCCAACAAGAGCCCACCCCTCCCCTCTGCTTCCTGTTTCTACCTTTTATTGCTGAACCCAGTACAAGTAGCAGAAGGCAAAAGCATTGCATTGAGCCTCAGAATAATCAAGGAGACCTAATCCACTTCATCCATGAGAAAAAGCAGAGTGAAAGACGTTGAGTTGTGTCCTAACATGAAGAAGCACATCACTGGTAAAGGAACTCTCTTTTTGTGCCACCATCAAAGCAAATTACACAAGAACTCTATCAAATAAAGGTAACCTGTTCCACAGTGGTGCTGTCACACCACAGGACAGAGGAGGGACATTTTTCAGTTTCAGCCTCTTTTTCAGAGAGGCTTTGCCCTCTTCCTGTTCACCATGGCGCAGATCCTGGCCCTGGATGCTCCATGAGCACCTTGCAGGTCCTGGCAGGCTGTGGGGAGGGGACGAATGCCCTGGGCCCCCTTCCTGCTCTGCCCAGACCAGCAAAGGACTTGGTGGCTCCCTATACCTCCTTGATGCCACCACTCCTGTCATGATTCAAACCCAGGAAGCTGCTTCTCGACCAGTCAGGGTCTCCAGGGGCACTGGGCATCCACCAGTGGTGACTCAGTGAAGCCCTGACACCCTCACCCAGGACTCTGTGCCCCCATGCCCCTCTGTCCAGGTGGAACCCCAGTACAACACTAAGACCTTGAGCCTGATATTCCCTGAGCGTCTTCTGCATTCCAGTTTGGGAAGGAGAGCCCTGAGCACTGTGCAAGTTCCTTTTACTAACAAGATGTCAAAACAGAGACCAGGCGTCATTTAGAAATAAACACATTCAAAGAAACCCTCTGGGTCACACAGAGGACTGGTCATCTGGAAAAGAGGAATGAAAGCAAACATCTAACTGGAAACATTTTATTTATTAAATTTTATTAAACATTTGTTCTATTACATTTTAAAGAATGCTATACCTAATCATCACAAATTGCCTGAGACTAACTTGAGTAAAACTAGAAAAGTGAGATAGCCAATTTATTGCTAAGTAAGTATTACCACTAGAATCAGTTTCTTCAGCGTGGCTTTCAGGTCCTGGTTCCTCAAGCTATAGATGAGGGGGTTCACTGCTGGAGGCACCACCGAGTACAGAAATGACACCACCATGTCCAACGATGTGGAGGAAATGGAGGAGGGCTTCAGGTATGCAAACAGGACAGTGCTGACAAACAGGGAGACCAGGGCCAGCTGAGGGAGGCACGTGGAAAAGGCTTTGTGCCAGCCCTGCTATAGAGACGACAGGACTGTCACCTAGATCCACAAGGTCTAATCCAAATCGACTGCTCCTACCCGTGTCAGCTGGGCTCTTGGCCTGGAGCCCCTCCTGGATGCTGGGACTGCTCCCGTAGCTCCAGAGGGGATGGGAAGAGAAGGAAACTGAGACCAATGAATTTCCGCTGACATCTTTATTGTCTTTAACTACCAAGGAATCCTGGTTCTGTATGTACATTAGATGATATAGGAAAAACTAACACAAAATGTAACATTCAGAATGTTAAGAATTAGATTATTAAAAACAAAATAAAATATTGTTCAAATATTAACAGAGAAAAATAATTTTTAAAATGTTGTCTCATTTTCCCAAATATCCTCTGTTTTCTGTTAGGATTGTTATTAATGACAATGTTATGATAACACTAGTAACGATAAAAATGATATGATATAATATGAATCAAAAGATTTGCGTATTATTAAGAATACATCCTCTGAACACATCACGGATGCTTAAGAAGCATGTATGGAAACAGTTTCCTCACTGCATACTTGAGCTCCTGGTTCCTCATGCTGTAGATGAGAGGGTTCACTGCTGGAGGCACCACTGAGTAAAGAAGTGAGACCACCAGGTCCAGGGATGGCAAGGAAATGGAGGGGGGCTTCAGGTAGGCAAATATGGCAGTGCTGACAAACAGGGAGACCATGGCCAGGTGAGGGAGGCACGTGGAAAAGGCTTTGTGCCGGCCCTGCTCAGAGGGCATCCTCAGCACCACAATGAAGATCTGCACGTAGGACAGCACAATGAAAACAAAACAACCAAAGGCCAAGAAAATACTAAACAAAAGTGCCCAAACTTCTTTGAGGTAGGCATCTGAGCAGGAGAGCTTGAGGATGTGGGGGATTTCACAGAAGAACTGGTCCACAGCATTGCCTTGGCAAAGGGGCAGGGAAAATGTGTTGGCCGTGTGCAGGACAGCATTGAGAAAGCCACTGCCCCAGGCAGCTGCTGCCATCTGGGCACAAGCTCTGCTGCCCAGGAGGCTCCCGTAGTGCAGGGGCTTGCAGATGGCAACGTAGCGGTCGTAGGCCATGACAGTGAGGAGGCAATACTCAGCTAAAACCAAAAAATCAAAGAGAAATAGTTGGGCAGCACATGCTTCATAGGAGATGACCCTGTTGTCCCAGAGGGATATGGCCATGGCTTTGGGGACAGTGGTGGAGATGGATCCCAGATCAAGGACAGCGAGGTTGAGGAGGAAGAAGTACATGGGGGTGTGCAGGCGGTGGTCGCAGGCTACGGCGGTGAGGATGAGGCCGTTGCCCAGGAGGGCAGCCAGGTAGATGCCCAGGAAGAGCGCGAAGTGCAGGAGCTGCAGCTCGCGTGTGTCTGCAAATGCCAGCAGGAGGAACTCGCTAACAGAGCTGACGTTGGGCATTTTCTGGTTCTGGCCATGGAGAGAAAAGGCAGTAAGAAAATACAACACAATTATCTGATGATATCTGATTCAATTTCGACCTGTTAAGCAGACATTAGGCCGGTCCCTTTCACGAGCCTTGACTGATGCTGCGTGAGGGTGTCCCTGGAAGCAGGGGACTCTGCCGCGGGCAGTGTCGTTAACAGTCCTTACCTATTAAAAAAAAAAAAAAAAGTAAAGAGGAACTTGGGGTATTCTCAGATTAATTTAACCCTTCATATGAAGAAATTTTTACTCCCAAATCACCTAACAGCAGAGAAGGGCCGTGGTGATTTCTTTTTCCTATACTCTCATTCCTGCTGCACTACAAGCGAAACCTTGTGGATCCTCAGTGTCACAGATACAATAGTATCTCTAGTGCATAGTGTACTTCAGAGAGCACAGCCACTCTGTCCATCATGTCTGGTCTGAGCTGCCTTGTGCTGGTGGGAGAGAAGAGCAGCGATTTTCCCAGGTAGGTGTCTGAGCCCTCCCTCACACAGCATTTCTGGCAGCAGCTCCCTCTCACTGACTGCCCATGGCCCTGCTGGGAACTGGTTCTCTGACCCCACATCTCTTCCCCGTTCATGATAACAGACCCCATCCCACAAGCTGTGTGCTCAGACTCACTCAGATTCACCTCCACTGCAAGAATCTGAAAGTAGAGAATCTAAAAAAGCCTTCCTCTTCAGACTGACCAAGCCTCAGTATTCCTCTTGAAACGCCCATTCATAAATGCCATTCTCTACAGTTTCTCCTAGTCCAAATTACAAGAAGAGTGAGACCCACCTTGACAGATGCTATCAGCCATCAGATGTGCCAGCTGTAGAAGACCCCTCTGGCAACCCCACCTGCATGGCCCTGCTGCCAGAGCCTCACAGTGTCAAGAGCCTGCAGATGTGTCCTGCCACACGCTGCCCTCTGTTGTTGCGCTCCTCAGTGCCTCCAAGCCCTCTCTCCTTCTCTCCTTCTCTTCTTCTCTCCTTCTCTCCTCTCCCCGTGCCAGCTGCGGTCAGAGCCTCCAGCCCTGCTGCGCTGTGCAGAGGAGCTGCTCCTGGGCACAGCTGTCTCTCTACACCAGGGCCCTCTTGACAGCAGCTCTCTCTGTCCCACGAGCATGGCCCAGCTCAGCAGCACAGCACCAGCCCAAGGCACTGCAATCACCCCTCTGGGGGCTTTCCTGATGAGCCCACGAACCTCAGGCACTGAGAGCAAGTTGAAGGAATCTCTCAAGAAGTAAAAGTCAGATGCAAGTTTCCTGGAGTGTCCCCCCTGAGGGCCAGCACTAACACAGCCTCCCTTGGAGCTCGTTAGAGCAGAGCATTGCAGGCAGTGAGGACAAGGAGACAAAGGCAGAGTGAAGGTGACACTGAAGGGTACACAAAGTGGATGCATTTCACCAAGCACAAGGGCCAGACAATAATCAATGATTTAAAATTGGAAAAGACTGAAAAGGAAGATAAATTTGTTATAATAACAATAATAAGAAGGAGAAGAATATATACAGAGCAAGTGATGCACCATGCAATTGTTGAGAAGCCCCTCACCAATGCTCAACCTGTCACTGAGCATTGGTCCCCCTGACCCTGGCCAGATCCCTGCACCAGGATCTGTTGTGTACGTCCCTTGGCCTTAATTTATTTTAGTGCAAAATCAGCTTTCAGAGGAATTTGGAGTATTTTCTTCCCTTTCTCAAATACTTCCTCTGCTGTGTCACCCCACACAATGATGCCATCGATGTAGTGCAGGTGTTCAGGAGCTTCCTCCTCTTCCAGTGCAGTCTAGGTCAGACCATAGTCCCTCAGGGCTGTGTTTCCAGCCCTGGGGCAGTTGATTCCAGGTTATAAGCAAGCTGTGGCCTTCACTTTTCTGGCAAACGGATGGAGAAAAATGCATTAGCGATATCAATTGTGGCAAACCATTTCAGTGCCTTGGATTCCGGTTTTCATGCAAGCTCTACCGTGTCCGGCATGGCAGCACTCAGCATTGCATGACTTCATTCAGGCCACGATAGGCCTCTGTTAGTGGACTCGGTTGTTGCTATACTGACTCAGGTGCACGGTTGTGGTAGTGATTGGCACCAGCTGTCCTTCAGCCCTCATCAACCCCACAACAGAAGGGTCCTGTGAGAGACCAAGGCAAGGCAGACAACAGTTTAACGTCCTCCATCTCCAAGGCAGCTATGCCAAAAGCCCACCGATACCCTTTTGGGTCCTTAAAATATCTATCCTCTCCTGAAGTAGTCTCTTGCAAGGATGCACAGAGTCTCTGGGGCAGTGCCAATGGGTTGCTTTTGCCACTCCTTCCCACTTAGATACACTTAGGCCAGGACCCAGTACACTGCAGTGGTACGTGTTTCTTTGGAAATGCCAGGGTGATAACACCTCCTTTTCAAGCATTTAACCATTTTTTATTAGGATTCTGCACTTGCTTGGGGGTGACCTTCCAAAGCTTTGGAGGTGCCCACTGCTCTAGGTACCTGCCCATATCCTCACACACTCTTTGCCACACTAAACTCTCCTGCCACCAAAGAGATATCTGAATGGTATTCTTAAGTTGTTCTGAAACACATTCAGGAGACATAACAATAAGAACATGCTGGTTTGACCATCCCAAGGATATTCACAAATTTGAAGAGGTAGTGTAATTAGCAGAAAGGGAGAGTGAACCAGTGGAGAAAAGTGTCTTCCTCTTGTCTCCCCCACAGCTTGGTTTCCTGAGGAGAAAAGGTCCAGAGTGTAATTCTTAATAGTTTCTGAGAGATGTCTCCCAAGGTATGGAGGTAATGGCAATGCTGAGTACAAGTACCAGATTAGTTTCATGACCAGGAATTTTGCCATATCATAAGCCAGTGTTGCACGGTACACCAAAAGAATAAAGTTAAACCAGCCATCAGAAAAGATAAACAGCATGACAGGGGAGACATACAGTAAATAATGTTCTATACAACACAATTCTGAAATGTAGCACAACAGACCTGAGATATAAGAAAAAAATTAAAAGAAAAAAAGATGGAAAATCAACTTTGTGATCAGCAAATATTAAAATCAACTAATGCTTATAATAGCTTTCTTTTAACATGCTGAGGTCAGATCTGTCATTGGCTCAAACTTTGTGCTCCATGTTGGGCACCAAAAAGAGCGTGGTTTATCCCGGCAGGCAGCTCAGCACCACACAGCTATTCACTCACACACACACCCTGCTACATCCCCAGTGGATGCAGGAGAGAATGAGGAGAGGAAAAAAAATAAATTAAAAAAGAAATCATGGGTTGAGATAAAGACAGTTTAATAGGACATAAAGGGAAGACAAATAATACAAACAATGATAATGATCATCATGATGGTGATTGCCTGTCCTGCAGCAGTGGTACCCCCTACCCTGGACAGCCAGCCCATACTGATTTTTCTGGAAAATCCCTTTGGCTACTTGGGGTCAGCTGTCAGGCTTCTATCCTCCCAAGCTTCTCAGGCACCCCCAGCCCTCCACTGCTGGGCAACAACAAAGCCATCAGCGTGTAATCAGCATTCTTCTCATGCTAAATGCAAAACACAGCATCATACTAGCTACTAGGAGGAAAATTAACTCAATCCTAGCCAACTCCAGGACACCCAGAGACTAAAGGCAATATATCTCTGTGTGAATATCAAAAGAGGAAAGCTAGTGGTGATTAAATGGAAAGTACTGGAGCTGAGCATGATGCAGATGGTATAGAATATGGGGTGGATATTGTCCATGTGTTGGCTGGAATAGACTTAATTTTCTTCCTATTAGATGGTACAGCGCAGTGTTTTGTATATCGGAGGCAGTTCCAGACAAAATAACAGCATGCATGAGAAGGAAGAACAGAAGAAGTGGAATCCGGCAGCCTTCCATCCCCTACCCTTCAGTGATTCTGTGCTGCAATTCCATTCAACTGGTTACTCCTGTGTTACCCAAACTGTCCTACAATCTCCTGCTACTGTTACCTTGTGAGAGACAGCACAATCAGGGTAAGCCATGTCCCTGCAGACATGAACAGCTGACAGAATGGACCATCAGTGTGGAGGAAATATTGAGAAACTTCAGGATTTTGCCTACAGAAACCTCTTGGCATTTACAAGGATCAGAGCCCAGTCCTGCACCAGAGGAAGAAGAACCCCACACATCAGGGCAGACTGGGGCCCTGCTGAGTGAGCAGTGCCCAGGAGGAGAAGGGCCTGGGCACCACGAGGGATGCCATACGAGCAGAGGTGCCTGCTCACCAGGAAGCAGGCCAGCTTCCTACAGAGCTGCCTTACGAGGAGCATGGCCAGCAAGCAATCTAAGTTATCACACTCATCTCAGATCCCCTGAGACACCACACAGACAAGGGTGTAGAGACAGCAGGAAAAGAGGTGCAGGTGCGAGAGTCCCTTGGACAGCCTGGTGTGGAGAGGAGCAAGGGCCGTGGAAAGGCTGAAAATGCCAACAGGACCTAGGTCTCTGTGCCTGAGGCTACGACTGTTGTCTGTGCCACTGAGGCCCATCAGGAGACAGCTTATTGTTAAAGCACCAGAGCCTCATTGCCTCCTTACCTCCACCCATGAACTAGGCAGGGGTCGTACCATTCTCCTGCACTTGGCCATGCACATCCACATCTCCTGCTGCCCCACAAAGAGCCCTGAGCAAGGTGTGAAGGGAAAGGATCTCCATTCCCAGGGGCTGGAGGTCAAGGCCTTGCCCTTGTGCTTCGTGAAACACATCCAGTTTGTCTACACATCAGTGTCACCTTGACATTGCTTTTGTCTCCTTGTCCTCACTGCCTCCAGGGTTCTGCTCTAACGAGCTCCAAGGGAGGCTGTGTCAGTGCTGGCCCTCAGAGGGACACTGTAGGAAACTTGAATGTGACTTGGACTTCTGGAGAGGTTCTTTCAACTTGCTCTGAGTGCCTGAGGTTCGTGGGTTCATCAGCCAAGCCCCCAGAGGGGTGATTGCAGTGCCTTGTGCTGTTGCTGTGCTGCTGAGCTGGGCCAGGCTCGTGGGACAGAGAGAGCTTGTGGCAAGAGGGCACTGGTGCAGAGAGACAGCTGTGCCCAGGAGCAGCTCCTCTGCACAGCGCAGCAGGGCTGGGGGCTCTGATCACAGGCACTCAGGCAAAAGGGATTCCAGGCAGCCTGGAGGGTGCGCGCAGAGGAGCGCTCAGTGCAGGAGAAACCTTCACAGCTCTGCCCATGGTAAGTCTCTGGCTGCAGGACAGTGCAGGGGAGGTTCCTGGAAAAGGCTTCTGGATGCGGGATGTCTATGCCTGGCCAGGAGCTGCCAGGATGTCTCATGTGGCTTGTGCGGTGTGGAGGAGAAGGTGTTTCAGGGCTGCTGCAGGAGTGCCCAGGGCTGTGGTTCAGAGCAGGGTCCCTGCTGTGCCCCAGGGGCTGTGTGCTGGGGCAGGGCCTCTGCTGCCTGCCAGGCTCAGCACTCAGCCTGCCCCAGGAGCTGCCCAGGGGCTTTGGTAGAGGAAGAGCAGGGCAGAGGCTGCCTGCAAAGAGAAGGCACTTTCTGCACTCTCTACTTGCCACTTCTGCTCTGATTCTGGGGCAGGCTCTGTGTTAACAGTAGTTGGATTTACACAGGTGACTGAGCTTCCTACTGCATTAAATGTTGAGACATGCACAGGTTACTGATGAACCTGAGAATATCCCTTCCCTTCTCTCTGCCTACAGACTGCTCCATGGCATTTCAGAACCGTTCTTTAGGACATGCAGAGAAGAAGATGTCCCCGGAGCTCTTCCCATCCCCAGGAGGTGTCTGCAGGGAAGAGCTGTGCACACAGTGGGTGGAATGGGGTCTGTGAGCATGGACAGGAGGAGACATGGGGACAGAGAAAGAGCTGCTGGCAGGGACACCTGCAGGCAGCAGGGACATGGGCAGGCAGTGAGAGGGAGCTGCTCCCTCCCTGCCATCCCCTGCAGTGCAGGCACCTTCCTTCCAGCAGCCCCATGTCTCCTCTCTTCCCCTCAGAGCTTCAGTCACGGCTTTTATAATATGGGGGGCTGAGAATATGGGGTGTCTGAACCCTAAAACTCTGTGTAAGTAGACACATTTGCTGCAGGCCCCCTCCACCTTCCTCCATGGAAGAAGTCACAGAATCACAGAATCATAGAGTATCCCGAGTTGGAAGGGACCCACAAGGATCATTGAGTCCAACTCCTGGCTCCACAGAGGTCTTACCCCCAAATTCCTACCATATGACAAAGAACATATTCCAAATGCTTCTTCCACTCCAGAGCTCTTGTCCCTCTGCTGTCTGTGCAGGGCAGATGGCACAGGGCTGTGAGGACAGGCTCTACCTCACCGACACCGCAGCCTCTGCACTGGGTTGCGTCCGCCCTGCCTGCCCATGCCTGCTTCTCTCCCTTGCCCAGCGTGGCAGCTGGTGCTGCCTGATTCTGACAGGGAGTGCTGTGCACAAAGGGTGAAGCAGGAGGAGATGCTCCCTGTTCTCTCCGGCCAGACATGCACGATCCACCTGCTGATTTTTTCTGCTGGGTATTGAACACAGAAGACACACAGAGTCACACAGCCAAACACCCCTCTCTCAGCAGAGGGAGCCACTGCCCAGGAACCTTCCCTCTTGGAACCTTGAATGGAGCAGAGCAGGCTCACTGGGAGCTGCTGGGCAGAGGAGGCTGCAGTGTACAGGACACTCAGCAAGCACAAAGCAGGGCTCCAGACAGGGATATAGGCAAAGGTCTTCTTGGAAACAGGGAATGTAAGGCTTTAATTGGGAATTTTCTCAATTTTGCTCAGAGACATTACTCGTAACACTCTCTATTTATTTTTTTTTTCTCATTTGGCAGTGTCCATGTCCAGAACCAGCAAATGTCCAACGTCAGCTCTGTGAGTGAGTTCCTCCTGCTGGCATTCGCAGACACGCGCGAGCTGCAGCTCCTGCACTTCGCGCTCTTCCTGGGCATCTACCTGGCTGCCCTCCTGGGCAACGGCCTCATCCTCACCGCCATAGCCTGCGACCACCGCCTCCACACCCCCATGTACTTCTTCCTCCTCAACCTCGCTCTCCTCGACCTGGGCTGCATCTCCACCACTCTCCCCAAAGCCATGGCCAATGCCCTCTGGGACACCAGGGCCATCTCCTATCAAGGGTGTGTTGCACAAGTCCTCTTTTTCGTATTCTTCATTGGAGCAGAGTATTCCCTTCTCACTATCATGGCCTATGACCGCTACGTTGCCATCTGCAAGCCCCTGCACTACGGGAGCCTCGTGGGCAGCAGAGCTTGTGCCCAGATGGCAGCAGCTGCCTGGGGCAGTGGTTTTCTCAATGCTGTCCTGCACACGGCCAACACATTTTCCCTGCCCCTCTGCCAAGGCAATGCTGTGGACCAGTTCTTCTGTGAAGTCCCCCAGATCCTCAAGTTCTCCTGCTCAGATGCCTACCTGAGGGAAGTTGGGGCACTTGTGTTTAGTTTTTCTTTGGGGTTTGGTTGTTTTGTTTTCATTGTTTTCTCGTATGTGCAGATCTTCAGGGCAGTGCTGAAGATGCCCTCTGAGCAGGGCCGGCACAAAGCCTTTTCCACATGCCTCCCTCACCTAGCTGTGGTCTCTCTGTCTCTCAGCACTGCCTTGGTTGCCTACCTGAAGCCCCCCTCCATCTCTTCCCCATCCCTGGACTTGGAGGTGTCATTTCTGTACTCGGTGGTGCCTCCAGCACTGAACCCCCTCATCTACAGCATGAGGAACCAGGAGCTCAAGCATGCCTTGTGGAAACTCATTGGATACATGCTTCTTTGGCATCAGTAGTGTGCCTATAATTTTAAATGGACACACAGGTTATCTGAACAATCTCTTAGTAAAATAGCTTGCAATTCTTTTATTATTATTAATATTATCTCTTAAAATTGTGATTTTGATTGAATTATATTCATGGCATCCTATTTTTTTTTATTTACTTTCACCCAATCATCTTATGTACCTGCAGAACTTGGCTTCCTGTGTGGAAAAGGAGAATAAAGAATCCACGAGAACTTCATTGGTCTCAGATGCTATCTCTTCCCATCTCCTCTGGAGCTGCTCCCACACAGAGGAGCAGCCCCAGTGGACCTTGAGACTGCCCCTCACTGCCCGCTGGGCTCTGCCTCTTTGCTGCCTTCGGTTCGGGGCTGCTGCTTCCCTAGAGCCATGGCCAGCAGCAGGATGTGGCCTTTTCACTGTTGCTCTCTTTTGGCTTCTATGTTGTTCTCTTGAGCTCTTGTACTTCACTAAGCCCTTAGGTCTCATGTACCTTGGTGAAAGTTGTCTCTGCAGTGGCATCTCTGCCACATCTCTGCTTCTTGCAAAGCTGGTGTCAGGAATACACCCAAGGAGCTGCTCACTTGTCCTGGTTTCAGCTAGGATAGAGTTAATTTTCCTCCTAGCAACTGGTAGGGTGGTGTGTTTGGGATTTATGATTAGAATAATGTTGATAACACACCGATGTTTTAATTGTTGCAGAGCAGTGCTTACACCAAGCCAAGGACTTTTCAGCTTCTCGCTCTGTCGTGCCAGTGGGCAGGCTGGGGGTGCAACAGGAGCTGGGAGGGGACAGACCCAGGACAGCTGATCCAAATTGCCCAAAGGGGTATTCCATACCATCTGACATCATGCTAAACAATAGATAGGGGTGTTTATCCAGGGTTGGAGGGGTGGCCGCTCGGGGATAGGCTGGGCATTGGTCAGCGGGTGGTGAGCAATTGCATTGCGCATCACTTGTTTCGTACACATTATTAGTAGTAGTACTATTACCATTTTTTTTTTCTGTCCTAATAACTGTTTCTATCTCAACCCACAGGCTTAATTTTCCTGTTTCTCTCCCCCATCCCAGAGAGGGAGCGAGGAGGGTGACTGAATGGCTGTGTGGTGTTTAGCTGCCGGCTGGGTTAAACCACAACAGTGTGAGACACTGCCTTTCACTGCCAGGTACCAGGTCAACCAATGCTGGCCCCACACTGCGAGGAAAAAAAAAAAAAAAAAAGCTAAAAATGTTACATACAGAAGATGGTTCTTGAGGATACAAGACTGCAGGCACCTGTGGGCAGTACAGACACTGACCCGTGGTCTCAAGGCAAGGCTCCCTGAGTGGGGTGAGGGGAGAGCAGAGGATGTTGTCTACTTGGACTTCAGCAAGGCTTTCAACACTGTGTCCCATAACATCCTCACAGATAAGCTCAGGAAGTGTGGGATGGACGAGTGGTCAGTGAGGTGGATTGTGAGCTGGCTAGATGTCAGAGTTCAGAGGGTTGTACTTAGTGGAGCTAAGTCTAGTTGGAGGCCTGTAGCCAGCAGTGTCCCCAGGGATCTACACTGAGTCCAGTCCTGTTCAACTTATTTGTCAGTGACCTGGATGATGGAATAGAGTGCACCCTCAGCAGGTGTAAAGATGTGCTGTGTTTCAGTCAAAGTGCTCTGTTTTGAGTCAAAGCTCTTCTCAGGCTCTCCTCAAAGCTCAACTCAGACTCTCCTGCTCAGATGTCTACCTCAGGGAAGCTGGGGCACTTGTGTGTAATGTTTCTTTAGCCTTTGGTAGTTTTGTTTTCAATGTGCTGTCCTATGTGCATGTATTCATGTATTTCAAAACTGATTTTCATTCTTTGGAATACTATTCCAGTTAAAATATTTTTCTTCAACTCACTTCTACTTTTTTTTTTTTTTTTTTAAAGAAAAGTCCTCATTAACAGGTGCTGGTAAGCTCTTTGTAATTAACCATATAAAGTAACCATATAAAGTAACTAGAAGGTAGTCATTTTCTGTGACTCTTTTTTCTCAGAATTTCTCCTCAGGTACAGCAGAGGTGGTGGAATGAAGAGCCTAGCTGCAATGTGGAGGAAAAGCAGAGACGTGGCTGAGGGACTTGATGTTTTTTCTGCAGTAGTCTGTACCAAAAAGTTCTCCTATGCCTCTGTATTCAGTAAAAGAGATTAAGGATGAGAAGAGTATGTATTGACAGGAAGGCCATGAAAAACCACCAGGACAAGGGCCATTTTCTGCCCCTACAGAGGACTAACCCTGGGCAAGGCCCAGACTGGGAAGCAGCCCTGTTAGATGTTGGTGGTGGGCAGTGAGCTGGCAATAAGGCAGCCATGTGCCCTGGCAGCATAGGAGGGAAGGCTGAGGGGCACCTCACTGCAGCCTTCCAGGAGCTGCAGGGATGTCAGGAAGAGCCCAGGACCAGGCTCTGCTCTGTGGTGCCCAGGGAGAGGGCAAAGCCACGGGGTGTGAGTCAAAGCAGGATCTGCTGGGCCTGCAGAGCAGGAAACACTTTGTTCCCCAGCTCAGGGCTCATCTGCAGCAAGGCGGCCATGAGCCCTGCCTGCCCTCCTCCTACCATGCTGCATGCGGTGGCTGCAGCAGAAGGGACCCTCAGCCAGCCCCTGCATGGGGCTCTGCCACCCACCTCACCCTGCCCCTCTCCAGAGCCCTCCTTGCTGCTCTCTGATGCATGCCAGGACCTCCCCATGTGTGCCACTATTAGAACAATGAAGAATATTAAAAAGGACTTTGCATCCCTGGGGAGGTTGTTGAGGGGATCAGCGGTGCACATTGTGTTCTCCTCTGTCCTCCCGCTGGGTGACTGCAATGCAGATAGAAGGAGCAGAACAGGACAGGTAAATGACTGGCTGAGGGGGAAGTGTCTGGACCAGGGATTTGGGTATTTTGATCTTGGGCCGTCCTTTGAGAGGCTGGGTATGTGGGCTACGGACAGACACCGACTGAGCAATTGGCGCGCAACTGTTTTGGGGAGCAAGCTCTCTGGGCTGATTACCAGGGTTTTAAACTAGGTTTGATGGGGGAAGGGAGGGGAGCCAAAGGTGACAGAGAAGGGCTGGGGGAAGTTGTCACTGCTGTCACTGTTGAAGACAGGGAAAAACTTCTGAGCTCTGAGGGCTCCTCAGGGAAGGTAGAGTTCCCGATCCCCCGTCCAGTATCTTCTTCTTGCATCCCCCCAGGGGTAACTGCACCTGCTGCTTCCCTAAAATGCCTGTACATCAATGCACGGAGCATGGGAAACAAACAGGATGAGCTCGAGATCTGTGTTTGGTCGTGGGGCCACGATCTCGTTGCAAGCACTGAGACATGGTGGGACAGCTCGCATGACTAGAATGCAGTCATGGAGGGCTGTGTCCTCTTTAGAAAAGATGGGCTGGGGAAGTGAGGGGGTGGGGTTGCCTTTTATGTGAGGGAGCAATTAGAGTGTACCCAGCTCCAGCTGGGGGAGGGTGAAGGACAAGTGGAGAGCTTGTGTGTAAGAATTAAGGGGTGGGCTGGCATGGGAGACACGGTAGTGGGGGTCTACTACAGGTCTCCAGATCAGGAGGAGGAAGTCGATGAGGCCTTCTATGAGCAGCTGCTAGTAGCCTCACGATCACGAGCGCTAGTCCTCATGGGGGACTTCAACTACCCAGACATCTGCTGGGTAAGCAACTCAGCCAGGCACGAGTAATCCAAATGGTTCCTACAATGCGTTGAGGACAATTTTCTGACGCAGGTGGTGGAGGAGCCGACGAGGTGGGGGGTGCTTCTGGACCTCGTTCTTACCAACAGGGATGGCCTTGTTAGAGATGTGAAGGTTGGGGGCAGCTTGGGATGCAGCGACCATGAGATGGTGGAGTTCCACATGCAACTAGGCAAAGAAAGTAAGGCTGAAAGCAAGATTGCTACCTTGGACTTTCGAAGAGCCAACTTTGACCTCTTCCGGGACCTGCTTGGGAGTATCTCATGGGATAGGCTGCTAGAAAGCAAGGGTGCTTGTGAGAGCTGGGCTACATTTAAGCAGCACTTCTTCCATGCTCAGGATCGGTGCATCCCAAGGAATAGGAAATCGGGGAAGGGGGGCAGGAAACCTGTGTGGATGAGCAAGGAGCTCATCAATAAGATCAAATGGAAGAGGATGGTCTGTGAAATGTGGAAAAAGGGCCTGTCCTCTTGGGAGGAGTATAGATGTGTTGTCAGGGCCTTCAGGGAAGCGACAAGGAAGGCTAAAGCCCACCTAGAGATGAGGCTTGCGAAAGAGATAAAGGATAATAAGAAGGTTTTTTTCAAGTATGTAAATGGCAAGAGGAAGGCTAGGGATAATGTGGGTCCCTTGCTGAATGAAGGGGGTTTCCTGGTCAAGGGAGACGTTGAGAAGGCAGAGATACTGAATGGTTTCTTTGCTTCAGTCTTTGCTTCAAGGACACTCCCCCGGGACTCCTCGCCCCTGGCAATAGGACAAAGGGTCTGGGAAATGGAGGGCTCCCCCCTGGTGGACGTGGGAGTGGTTTGGGAGCGTCTGTGTGGGCTCAACACACACAAATCCCTGAGTCCCGATGGGATGCATCTGTGTGTGCTAAGGGAGCTGGCAGATGTGATCGCCGAACCGCTCTCTATCATCTTTGAAAGGTCCTGGAGAATGGGTGAGGTGCCTGAAGACTGGAGGATAGCCAAAGTCACTCAGAAGTGACCTCGTAGGCCCTTTCTGTGACATGTTGCTGCTGTTGCCCTATCAACTGCAGAGACAGAAGTGACCTCACAGTCACTGCCACAGTCACATTCCTCCTGCTGGGGCAGGAGATCCTGAGGCAGAGTTGAGGTCATCAGAGCATTTCCTCTCATCTCCTCCTTGTCGCCTACAAGCAGATCAAATCCATGGCCCCTCACATTCATCTTTGAATGCCGTGTGACTGCATGGAGTGGGTTTACGTGGTATGGTTTTGGTAGTGGGGGGCCATAGAGGTGGCTTTGGTGAGAAGAATCCAGAAGCTGCCCCATGTTAGATAAGGGCCCCACTACTGGCCAGAACTGGGCCAATAAGCGACATTGTTTGCACCTCTGTGAGAGCATATTTAAACAGAAGAAAAAAAAAAAAGCAAAAAATGTCCTTGTGTTTGGGGCAGCTTTTCAAACATTGCCAAGACCTAAAAGGTCCTGTCTCCCTGCATGGGGACGGTCAGTTTCTGAGACAGAAGTGACATCTTAGTGGGATGGAAGGACACAGCATGCTGTAGGCAGACCCAGCACAGCATGCATAGCAGCCCTGCACAGCCCCTGAGGGGCCCAGCCCCAGTTCGTGCCCCCCAGCTTGTGCTCCAGAAGGGCTCCCCTAGGTCCTGTGTCACTGTTCCCACCTGGGTCCCTCGTCTATCCAAGGAAATCTTGGAGGCAGTGTTCACCTCTGACTGGAAAACTGAAACCAGCCATGAAAATAGATTGAGGAAACAGTTCAAAGCTGTGCAAAAAAGGATTCCAAGTAATAGCTGAAATAATCTCCCTTGCCAGCACCACCAGCTTTTTTTTTTTTTCTATGAATATTCATTATTTATTTTCACAGTTTTCCATTGACAACACCATGGAGAAGTGCAATAAATCAAATTATGCTTTCTTGAACAATAGTTTCATGCAAACATTTAGGAAAATACATTTTACATAAACACGTTTACCAAAACACATTTCCCAACAATTCTAATGCTTCTTTCTTTTTTTCCGTTTCTTTATTCTCCTCCATTTATTCTGTCCTTGAAGAGCACTCTGAGGGAGAGTCATTGAATTAAAGAATAATGCATGTTTAAAAGACTGAGATTGAGAAATACTCTCCATGCCATCATGAAGGGAGATAACAAAGAGTGTCAACAGTGTTGGCCCAAGTGCCCATCACTGAGGGATGCTGCTGGTAACTAGATGAAAGGAGGACTTTGTACCACAGACACCTTGCCCCCAAAAACATCATCCCCTTTTTCAGTCCAAATATCACCAGTGTGGCTAAAGGGAACCCCAGGAAACCATGGCAAAGGCCTTGCTAAAGTGCAGGTTCACCTCGTTCCCTTCTTTCCCCTCCCCTTCTGTTTCAGCAGTTCCTTTGGTTCCTCCAACTGCCTGAAGATGGCTGTGGCAGGACTTTCCCTATCACATTCCCAGGGTTAGAGGTGACATTTGCAGTTCTGCCAATCCTTTTTCTTGCCCTTCCTGAAGATGCGTTTGATGCCCACATTTTTCAAGTCCCCAGAAATCTTGCTGATCCAAATGCCTGACAGCCTGGTCGAGAAAGGCGGGGTAGTGTGACATAACAGAGAAGGGCATCTGCAATGAACCTATGCAAAAGGGGTTCCAGGAATCTCACAGGGACACTGGGGGTTGTTTCTGGAATCACACAGGGCAATGGCAAGGCTGTGTGAGGTGTCCACATCTGAGCAGACCTCATACACACAAGCCTTTAGAGAGAGCTCCTGCAGTCACTGCCAGAGGCTGGGAGGCACCTCAGCCGTGGGGTGCCTCGCCCTGCTCTGCCCTCCTCTGAGATACCCCAAGGCATGAGGAATGGGCACAGAGACCTCGGTTCAAGGAGGCACATCCCAGAGCTGCCTTCAGGTGGCTTCGCAGGGGACGTTACTTGGTCTTGTGACACCATCTGCCCAGCTGGCCTTCATGAGACTTCTAGGAATAGCTGATGGCCTTTGTGCTCCTTCGTGTTCATCTCTCCACACACATATGATGTGCCTGCTGGCACCAGCACTGGGTTTCTCTTTCCATGTCTCCCATGCACATACAGCAGGCCCTGCTCTTCTGAGTTACCCCATCCCCTGAAGAGCAAGTGAGCAATTAGCAATGGCCTGCTCAGTCATTGCTGAGCGTCCTGCCCATACACCCCACAGCTCTGAGCTTGTGATGACACGCTCCAGAGTATGAAAAATTGTCAAAAAGAAAACCATGTTCCTGCAATGCATTATGAGTCATATGTAGAAGACAATGGGCTTTGACTTTTTTTTTTTTTTTTCTTTTTAAAGATATCAGGTCATCAGTTTCCTCAAGGCATCCTTGAGCTCCTGGTTCCTCATGCTGTAGATGAGGGGGTTCAGTGCTGGAGGCAGCAGCGAGTACAGAAGTGCAACCACCAGGTCCAAGGATGGCGAGGAAATGGAGGGGGGCTTCAGGTAGGAAAATATGCCAGTGCTGACAAAGAGGGAGACCACAGCCAGGTGAGGGAGGCACGTGGAAAAGGCTTTGTGCCGGCCCTGCTCAGAGGGCATCCTCAGCACTGCCCTGAAGATCTCCACATAGGACAGCACAATGAAAACAAAACAACCAAAGACTAAGGAAAAACTGAAAACAAGTAGCTCAAGTTCTTTGAGGTAGGCATCTGAGCAGGAGAGCTTGAGGATGTGGGGGATTTCACAGAAGAACTGGTCCACAGCATTGCCGTGGCAAAGGGGCAGGGAAAATGTGTTGGCTGTGTGCAGGACAGCATTGAGAAAGCCACTGCCCCAGGCAGCTGCTGCCATCTGGGCACAAGCTCTGCTGCCTAGGAGGCTCCCGTAGTGCAGGGGCTTGCAGATGGCAATGTAGCGGTCATAGGCCATGATGGTGAGAAGGGAAAACTCTGAACCAAAGAAGAATACATAAAATAGGACTTGTGCAGCACACCTTAGATAGGAGATGGTCTTTGTGTCCCAGAGGGAGTTGGCCATGGCTTTGGGGAGAGTGGTGGAGATGCAGCCCAGGTCGAGGAGGGCGAGGTTGAGGAGGAAGAAGTACATGGGGGTGTGCAGGTGGTGGTTGCAGGCTACGGCGCTGAGGATGAGGCCGTTGCCCAGGAGGGCAGCCAGGTAGATGCCCAGGAAGAGTGCGAAGTGCAGGAGATACAGCTCGCGTGTCTGCAAATGCCAGCAGGAGGAACTCGCTCACAGAGCTGATGTTAGGCATTTGCTTACATTGGACATAGTTGTCTGTTGAAGAGAGAAGGCAAAACAAATTTAGAAGAGGCTTCTCTGAGGAAAACCTATTGCAAGTTTTGGACCAACCCCCTGCCTGAGCCTCTCTTTGCCAGAGAACGTTTCCACACCTTCCTTACTTGAGCTTGCAGAGGAGTCCTTCCTGCTGTTCATCATGTGGAAGCAGGAACATGGGGGAAACTCTAGTTCAGTTCACCGATCAGGACACTGGAATTTGCAATGCTGTTTCAAACAATGCATCTCAATGCAGAACAGAGCTTCAGATGTAACTGCTGAACACTGCTCTTCTCAGCTGCCCTGTGTCAGCCTTCTGTGAGTTGCAGGACCACCCCCCTTAGGTGTTTCCCTGAGATGGAATTGGAGAAAGGTGAGAGTAAAGAAGCCGCAGTCCAAGTGCAGCTGGACAGAAACCTCACCTTGTCTGTGGGTTGTCTAGCCAGAGGTGCAGAGGTCATTGTCCTTATTGCACCTCATTGCAGCTTCCCACAGACAGCCATCCAGCAGCATGGACATGATGTTAGGATGGAGGTGTCTTTTCCTTGGAGCACCTGGATAACACAAGGATGCCACGAGAGAGCTGCATCCTGCTGGAGAGCAGCCTGCAGCCCAGGAGGATGCCCCACGGACAGAGCTGGATATCTGAAAGCTGGAGTGTCCCATAGCCCAGCTGCACCCCCTGCAGGGTCTGGAGGAGGCTTGGCCACCGCTGTCTTATCTGACATGGGGTAGCTAGGTTATGACACTCCAAGGAGCTTCTGCCAGACTTCCTCACCTCGCACTGCAACCCAGCAGGACTCTCAAAGCCTACTGCATTGCCCACTGCCCTCCCAGAAACAAGACCCAGCAGGAGACCCTCCCAGGACCTGCAGCTGCATGACCCTGCAGCCAGACCCTTACCTTGTCAAGGGCTGTGCAGGTTTCTCCTGCAGGCAGCTCTCAGCATCCTCCCACTGCCAGCTGCCTCCAAGCCCTCTCTCCTTTTCGTCTCTCTGTGTCTTCCTCTGTGTCTCTTTCCTGCTGCGCTGTGCAGAGGAGCTGCTCCTGGGCACAGCTGTCTCTCTGCTTCATGGGACTTTTTCAAAAGTGTTTTCTCTGTCCCATGTGCCAGGCCCAGCTCAGCAGCACAGCACCAGCCCAAGGCACTGCAATCACCCCTCTGGGGGCTTTGCTGATGAGCCCAAGAACCTCAGGCACTCAGAGACAATTGAAGACATCTCTCCAGAAGTGCAAGTCAGAGGCAAGTTTCCTGCAGTGTCCCCCTGAGGGCCAGCACTGACACAGCCTCCCTTGGAGCTCGTTAGAGCAGAACCCTGGAGGCAGTGAGGACAAGGAGACAAAGGCAATGTGAAGGTGACACAGATGTGTAGGAAAACTGGATGTGTGTCAGCAAGCACAAGGGCCAGGCCTTGACCTCCAGCCCCTTGGAAGGGAAATCCTTTCCCTTCACACCTTGCTCAGGGCTCTTTGTGGAGCAGTAGGAGATGGGGATGTGCATTGCCAAGTGCAGGAGAATGGTATGAGCCCTGCCTGCTTCATGGGTGGGGGCGAAGAGGCAATGAGGCCCTGATGCTTTAACGATCAGCTGTCTCCTCTTTGGCCTCAGTGGCAGAGACAGCAGCCATAGCCGTGAACACAGAGGCCTGGGTCCTGTTGGGATTTTCAGTCTTGCCATTATCATTACTCCTCTGAGCAATGATAATGAGGATATCCTAGTGACTCCCAGACCTGCGCCTCTTTACTGGCTAGTTGTTGGCACTTGTTCGTGCGGTGTCTCAAGGGATCTGAGCTGAGTCTGATACCTCACATCTTCTTGGTGGCCATGCTCCCCAGAAGGCAGCTCTGTAGGAAGCTGACCTGATTCCTCGTGAGCAGTCACCACTGCTCGTATGGCATCCCTCATGGTGCCCAGGCCCTCCTCCTCCTGGGCACTGCTCACTCAGCAGCAGCCCACGCTGCCCTGATGTGTAGGGTTACTCTTCATCAGTGCAGGACAGGGCTCTTCTTCTTGTAAAGGGCACGATGTTCCTTTAGACAAATCTTGCACTTTCTCAAGGTTCCCATGGACTGACGCTCCATTCTGTCAGGCGTTAAGGTCTGCAGGCAGACAGTTCTAATTCCATGTGATTGTGCTATCTCTGACAAGACAGCAGCATCAGGACTTGCAGGAAAGTCTTCTGTGCTTTCCTCCCATGCATGCTTTCAGTTTGTCTGGAGCTGTGTCCTGAATGTTATGGGGCTGTGCAGGTCAAAATTAGAAGGGCCAAAGCCCAGCTGGAGCTCCATTGGTATATTATTGTCAAAGAAAATAAAAACTGCTTATATAAATACTTCACATAAAGGAAGATTAGGAAGAATCATCATCCTATATTGGATGTGAGGGGAAACCTGGTAACAAGAAAGGAGGTAAAGGCTGAGGCTCTTAAGACCTTCTTTGCCTCTAACTCTAGCAGACGGAGCAGTTGTTCCCCTGGATATTTCTTCCTCCTCATGGCCGGTGCCAACATTCCAGGGTGCACTTTGTGGCAGTTTTTCTCTCCTGCTCTTTCATATTACCAAAGTAAACTCCATCAGGGTGGAAACCACTCCTGAAGTAGGCATCCCAACCCAGCAGGCTCTTTCTGGCCTGTCAGCCAAGCAGACACAAGTCACCTCAGCAGCACCATCCAAGCCAGGGGCCTGCTGCTGACCTTGCAGCTTCTTGGCTAGACACAGCCAAGCCTTGTGCCTGCTGCTGTGCAGTCATGGACTCAAGCAGAAGGGCCAGGACAACTCATGTTGGGGCCTTCTTTCTGTCTGGGTCCTCCTAGCTCTGGAGGCAGAGGGGATCCCCCAGTCAGCATGCCAAGCAGGTGCCTTCTGCTGGCCTAGCAGGGCCACTGCCAGATGTCAGCCCAAAAGTGCAGATCCCAGGTCTATGTCAAGGGTGACCTGTCAGCTGCTTCAGGCAGAAGTGACCTCCCAGTCCCTTTCTGTGACACGTTCCTGCTGCTGCCCTATCAAGTGCAGAGACAGAAGTGACCTCACAGTCACTGCCACGGTCACATTCCTCCTGCTGGGCCATGAGATCCTGAGGCAGTGCTCACCTCTCTCTTGTCCTCTATGGACTGGGGCTCACCTTTCTGGTTTAGAGAGTAAACAGAGTTTTAGTTGGAAGGTTTGCTGTTCTGTCTGTGGTGTCAGGTCTCTGGTTAGGGTATGGGCAAGCATTACAGCTTAGGGTTGTGCTTAGGTCTGGCAAGAAGTCTAGGGATAAATAGAGCATTTCATGTTAGTGTTAAGGGTGAGCAAGAGAGTAAATGAAAGGCACAGGGGCTATGCGCTGAGTTTTTCTTCAGGTGATATTTTGAGTTCTGCTTTACAATAGTGGATTCCTGTCAGGATGTTGTACAGGGGGATGATCACCTCCCTGCTCCTGCTGGCTGCACTATTTCTAATACAGGCCAGGATGCCCTTGGCCTTCTTGGCCACCTGGGCACACGGCTGGCTCATGTTCAGCCAAGCATCCATCAACACTCCCAGGTCCTTTTCCTCTTCACAGTCTTCTAGCCTCTCTGCCCCAAGCCTATAGCGTTGCATGGAGTTATTGTGGCCAAAGTGCAGGACCCTGCACTTGGCCTTGTTGAACCTCATCCCATTCACCTCAGCTCAGCAATCCAGCCTATCCAGATCCCTCTGAGAGGCCTCCCTACCCTCATGTGGATCGTCACTACCTCCCAACTTGGTGTCATCTGCAGATTTAGTGAGGGTACACTCAATCCCCTCATCTAGGTCATCAATAAAGACATGAAACAAGATAGGTCACAGTACGGACCCCTGGGGGACACCACTTGTAAGAGGATGCCAGCCGGACTAACCAAAATTCTTGGTTAAAAGCTCTGAGGAGAGCCTTTATGGGCTTTGTATGGACAAAGGTAGCAGTGTCACAGGCAATCATAGAAACATGGGATCACAGAATCATAGAATGGTTTTGGTTCAAAGGGACATTAAAGATCATCTTATTCTTCTTAACAGAGATAAACAAAACCCTAGACCGCAAAGCTTGTCCATAACCTAACCACAGATGTCACACCTTAAACAGAATACCAAACACTTGGTAACACAAAAACAAATTTTTCCTTAATGTTTAATTCAGAAAGGTGAGCCCTAGTCCCTAATACCATACACGAACAAATAACATCAAAAGTTTCTGTACTTGTGCATTAACCTTCTCACCTTCAACTCCCCTCCTAAACCTTACCTTAAGGTGCTTGGCACCTTGGGGCAAGTCAGGAACTGAGGTTACCGTGTAGTCACATGGCATTCAAAGCTGAATGTGAGGGGCCATGGGTCTGATCAGCTTGTGGGCCACAAGGAGATGGGTGAGAATTCTCTGAGCCCTACCTCAGGATCGCCTGCCCCAGCAGGAGGAATGTGACTGTGGCAGTGACTGTGAGGCCACTTCTGCCTCTGCAGTTGATAGGGCAGCAGCAGGAACGTGTCACGGAAAGGGACTGGGAGGTCACTTGTGTCTGGAGGTGTCAGGTCAGCCTTGACTTCTCCCTGGGATCTGCACTTTTGGGCTGACATCTGGCAGTGGCCCTGCTAGGCCAGCAGAAGGCACCTGCTTGGCATGCTGACTGGGGGATCCCCTCTGCCTACACACCCAGGAGGACCCAGACAGAAAGAAGGCCCCCAGATGGGTTGTCCTGGCCCTTCTGCTTGAGCCCATGACTGGGCAGCAGCAGGAGGCACAAGGCTTGGCTGTGTCTAGCCAAGAAGCTGCAAGGCCAGCAGCAGGCCCCTGGCTTGGATGGTGCTGCTGAGGTGACTTGTGTGTGGTTGGCTGACAGGCCGCAAGGAGCCTGCTGGGTTGGGGTGCCTACTTCAGGTGTGCTTTCCACCCTGATTTAGCATTCTGTGGTATTAGGAAAGAGCAGGAGAGAAGAAACTTCTGTGGAGTATACGTTAGAAGTTACACATTAGCATGATAGAATAAGAAATGTCCCTCAAAGTGTCGCACTGTGATGCCAGAGGTCACCCTCTGATCAGACCTTGGCTTTGTGTTTCAAGAAACAGCTGGTGAGGGATGACTTCAAGGAAATAAGTCAGAATGTGATAGGATCTGCAGAGGAGAAGGCAGAGGTTGCTGGTAAAAATGTCAGGCCCAACAGCCCTGAGGTTTTTGTCCCCTTGACTAGAGCTTAGGAGGAGAAATGTTATATTCTTTGTGATGTGGTCTCATAGATTCCTTGCAACACTGTGAAGCTTCTCGAAGATGTCATACCAGTGTTCTTCTCATGGCATCACACTGCTCACCACATCCCACAGACCCCAGCAAGAGCCTTGAGCTGGACTTGGGGGTGCAGGATCTCCTTTCCCAGTTCCAGGGGTCAGGCCTTGGCTCTTTTGCTTCAATAAAGCCAACCAAGACTTTTCTCAGCACAGTGCTTTGCCTGTCTGTAACCATGGCCTCCAATTATCTGCCCTAACAAGGCCCTGGGGAGCCTTTGTTAGTAACAGCCCTCAGTGGGGCCCATTAATACTCCAAGTCACTTCAACTTTTCCTTCTGACTTTACTTTCTCTAGCAGTTGCATCATTGTCCTCTCAGTACCTGAGCTTCACAGACTCAGCACCACAATACACCATGGAACTCATTAAAATGCAGAAACTCCTAACATCTCTTCCATAGTTGTCTTGAAGCCTTCAAGCCTTGTGCAGCTAATTGCAGAGCTTGCAAGATGCAATTAAGGAAGATTTCAAAGAGCAACTAATAAAAATATTTTTTTGTTTCAAAGGCTGAATTTTGCTGCATTTCAGTTTAGACTATCTTCCTCCTATTGCTACTGATCCAGGGTGACTTCTTTGGAGACTTGCATTAGGAGGAAAAGATTCTGACACCTCCACTACCAGCAGTGGTCTTTGTCCCTGTAACTGCAGCACAGTTCAGCACATGAAACCCTTTCTAAGACAAGTCAGGGGTTCCTTGGGAAAAAAATAGAATAAATACAAATAAAATAATAAAATAAAATAAAATAAAATAAAATAAAATAAAATAAAATAAAATAAAATAAAATAAAATAAAATAAAATAAAATAAAATAAAATAAAAATAAGATAAAATAAAAGTTGAAATGACCACTGGAATCTGAGAAATTCAGCCTAAATCTTAGTAGACACCTGGACATCCATGGTTCTCTTGGGTCTTGTGTGGCAAACTCAGGATGAAAACTAAAGAAAATATGTCTTCAAGTGGCTGTAGCTGTACCCATGAGATTGGCCTCTTTTGAGAAATTGCCCCTTCCACCCACAGAAACATAAATTGAGTAATGTGAAAAGAGCTGCTTAGTCAACAGAGTAGGGCAAAGTCCTACTTCCTGTGCTACAGATGCAGAAGGCAAAAAGAATTGCATTGTGCCTGACACTACTCTGGGACGTGTAACCCAGGTCAGGCAACTTTACCTTAGTGCTGACAAGTCCATCACTAAACCATGCTACCAAGCTCTACATTTACACCTTGGTTCTCCAGTGGATGAACCAGCTCATCAATTTCCTATCTGGGAGATCCTCTACCCATACACTAATCTCTTCTTCCTCTCTTACTTGACCAGCACGGTTAATGGGATGTGGAACACCTTCATCACTGTGCTGGTGCCTGACACCAAACACCTTCAGATGCCCGTGGCCTTCTTCCTGGGTTGTCCTTCTTCCTGAGTTGTCCTCCTTCCTGAGTTGTCCTCCTTGCACAGCTCCACCACCCTGCGCCAGATGCTGGCCTGCTTCCTGGCTGGGGACAGCACCCTCTTTGCTCACAGAGGTGGCAGCACTCTCAGCTGCACCTTCTGCATGACCGCAGTGCTTCCTGCTGGGGTCATGTCCTACGGTCAGCCCTGGGCTGTATGCCATCCCTGTTCTCTGCAACGCTCGAGTAGTGGAAGGTCTGGCTCCAGAAGGCAGCTGTACCTGAACCAGGGGAATTTCTCTCATGTACAGGAATTATTTCTCTTCCTCCCAGCTCCAGCTCTGTGGCCCCAGTGTCATAGACACCTTCTGTGGTTTTGTCCCATTGCTGGAGCTGTCCTGCAGTGCCAAGGTGATATTCACGGTCTTTGCTTTCATAATCTACATTTTGGATCCAATCTTCCTCTTCCCTCTCATGCAGTTTTCAGGTGTGTGTGTGTCCTGTATTGGCAGGCCAAGGCCTTATCCACCTGCTCTTCTGTCCTCACGAGTGTCACTGTTTTCTATGATACTGCCATCACGGTCTGAGAGAAGCCCAAATACAGCCCTCCTCAGAGATCTTAATGAAGCCCTTTCCTAAACCACCATCCTCCCAGTCAGTCCTCACGTTGCCTAGAGGTGGTAAGGGAAGGGTGAGAGAAGTTCAAGTGTATCTGCAGATGTCATCATAAGACCTATCTCAAAGACCTTGGAAAAGACAGATGGATCAAAGACATTCCTCAGAACTTGGAAATGAGAGATGTCAAACTCATCTGTTAATAGGAAGGCAAGCAGAAGGATGATAAAGCCTAATCAAGGAATAAAAAGACAGCCTTAGCCTTAGCCCCCAAACCAGACCTAAACTGAAGTCCTCAAAACTTGCCCTTATCCTAAACCTTGAGCAGGATCCTTGAGCAAAACACCGATCCCTCTCTCGATGCCTTGCCATTCACTTGACCCTGGAGGGTGACCTCTAATTCCTAAACATTAACCTGATCATCTAACCCCCAAAGCCCTCCAGCATGCACACAGCACATCTCATCCTCAACCCCACTCCTATCCCTAACTTCAGCTGTTTGTCCCCTTGGGGCAGGGCAGGGACTCTGAGGTCCTGCAGCAGTCCCATGGCATTGGAAGAGGCATGTGAGGTGACAGGTATGTGATCAGATCAGAGGCCACAAGGTGGAGCTGGCTGGGAATGCTGGGATGAGGTCAGGTGTGCCTCTGGATCTGCTGGGCCTGCAGGAGGCACATGGCTGGGAAGGAGGCTGGGAGGTCACTTCTGCCTCTGGAGCTAACAGACCAGCAGGAGGAATGTGGCACAGATAGGGATCGTAAACGGCAGAAGCATGCACTTGGAATTGAAGATGATGCTGAGGCACCTTCTGTTCTGGTCAGGTGGTAGACCACAGGAAGGCTGATGGGATAGGAGTCATGCTTGAGGTAGAGCTAGTGAGACCATAGAATCATAGAATGGCTCCTGTTGGAAGGGACCTTAAAGGTCATCTAGTTCAAACCCCCCCAGCCATAAGCAGGGATGCCCCCCCTGAGATCAGATTGCTCAGGGCATCATCTGACCTTGTCCTGGTTTCAGTTAGCACAGAATTAATTTTCTTCCTAGTAGCTGGTGGAATGCTGTGTTTTGGCTTAGGATGAGAAGAGTGCTGATAACACCCCGATGCTTTAATTGTTGCAGAGCAGTGCTTATACTAAGCCAAGGACATCTCAGCCTTTTGCTCTGTCCTGCCAACGGGCAGGCTGGGGGTGCAGTAAGAGCTGGGAGGGGACAGACCCAGGACAGGTGACCCAAACTAGCCAAAGGGGTATTCCATACCATCTGACGTCATGCTAAACAATATATAGGGGTGGCTAGCTGGGGGGAGGGGGCCGGACTGCTCGGGGTTAGGCTGGGCATCGGTCAGCGAGTGGTGAGCAATTGCATTGTGCATCACTTGTTTGTACATACTATTATTACTTTCCTATTATCACCATTGTATTATTATTGTTATTATTTTATTATTATTTTGTTATTATTATTTTCCTGTCTTATTAAACTGTCTTTATCTCAACTCACGGGCTTCACTTTCCATTTCTCTCCCCCGTCCCAGAGAGGGAGGGGGGAGGGTGAGCGAACGGCTGCGTGGTGTTTAGCTGCCGGCCGGGTTAAACCACGACAGTCTTTTTGGCGCCCAACGTGGGGCCCGAAAGGTTGAGATAACGGCAGATCTGACCAGAGTGTGTTAAACTAAAATTGGTGTAAGGATTAGACCTGCTTAATAGTCACTTGTCATAATGCTGATTGCTTTAATCTCAACTCTGCTGCGCCTGTTTTCCAAATTGAGTATTATAGTACATTATTTTCCATATTTGCTCTCTGTCGTGTTGTTTATCCTCTCCGGGCCCTGGTTTCAGATCATTATGGTGCTGTGTGTTGTAGCAATGGCTTATGAGACGATGAAATATGTGGTCATGACTCTAACTTGTTATTTGTATTCAGTAACATCGTCGACTCTGTACTTTGGAAACTGTATCTTGGAAACTATTAGCAATTATACCTATTGTTTTTTTTCCATTAGGGAGTCAATCTGTGGAGGGGAAAGGGGAGGATATTTTTCCTTACTTGCTTACTCTCCCTTTCTCCTTCACCACCCCTGTATCCTCCTGGGTCACTCTGCCTTCCTCCTTCACCACCCTCTTATCCCCTGAGCTTGTCACAATAACTCTCCAAGATATTGAATATTTCTGGAATACTCAGAATACCATAGTCTTGTTGTTCTGCCTCATGAATGCACTTCAGATTCTGCTTAAAGTTAAACAACTACTTATGAAGCTCATCCGGAGATCTGCCCGGAGGCAGGATAGTTGTGGGTGGCAGGGAGTATGGGTGGATATGGGCAGGCATCTAGAGCAGTTGGCACCCCCAGTGTGTTGGAAATTCACCCCTGAACAATGGAAAAATCCTCAAAAACTGGCAGAATGCTTGAAAAAAAGGTGTCATGATTCTGGCAGTTCCAAAGTAACACAAATCATTGTAACGTGCTGGGGCCTGGCTCATGCCTATCGAGCTGCCATTGATACTGCTATCAACTTAGTGACAGATCCAACGGCCACTGTGACCCCTACGGTGGACTCGGCAGCCGCTCCAGATCCGGTTCCTGCAGCCGCTCCAGATCCGGTTCCTGCAGCCGCTCCAGTCCCAGCTCCTGCAGCCGCTCCAGTTCCAGCTCCTGCAGCCGCTCCAGCTCCAGCTCCTGCAGCCGCTCCAGTTACAGCTCCTGCAGCCGCTCCAGCTCCAGCTCCTGCAGCCGCTCCAGCTCCAGCTCCTGCAGCCGCTCCAGTCCCAGTTCCTGCAGTCGCTCCAGTTCCAGCTCCGGCCGCTACTCCAGTCCCAGTTCCTGCAACTGCTCCAGTCCCAGCTCCTGAAGCCGCTCCAGCTCCAGCTCCTGAAGCCGCTCCAGCTCCAGCTCCTACTGCTGCTCCAGTCCCAGCTCCTGCAACTGCTCCAGCTCCAGCTCCAGCTCCTGTAGCCGCTACAGCTCCGGTTCCTGCAACTGCTCCAGCTCCTGCAGCCGCTCCAGCTCCTGTGGCCGTGTCAGAGAAACGAGCTGTAGCAGTGCAAGTTGACCCTGCAGAGGGTATTCCAATCCCTGTAACGGGGTCAGAGAAACGAGCTGTAGCAGTGCAAGTTGACCCTGTAGAGAAGGTGAAAATATGGTATAGAAATTCAAGTCGTTTAGAACGCAGAGAGTCTTCTGCCAATCCAGGTAAGGCTTCTGCCAAAACTAAGTATAGAGATGACGAAGATGATGACGACGCTGGGCCATCAAGGATTCAGGAGGAGGAAGATGAGGATGCCGAAAAAGCAACAGTAACTACCCGAAGCCTAAACGAGCGCGAGCTACGAGATGTGCGAAAAGATTTTGGTCGCTGTATAGGTGAGCAGCTTGTCACCTGGCTGCTCCGGTGCTGGGACTCTGGAGCCAATTGTGTGGAATTAGACGGCAGGGAAGCCAGACGGTTGGGATCCCTTGCTCGAGACGCCGGCATTGACAAAGCAATTGCAGATGGAGCACAATCTAACAGCCTCTGGAGGCGTCTCCTCTCAGCTGTGAGGGAAAGGTATCCCTTCAAGGAAGATATTTTATGTCTACCAGGCAAGTGGACCACTATGGAGAAGGGAATCCAGTACCTGAGGGAATTAGCCGTACGGGAAGTGATTTATGAGGATCCAGACCAGAGACAAACATCCAAAGATCCAGATGAAGTCAAGTGTACACGACCCATGTGGCGGAAGTTTGTACGGAGTGCACCATCATCATATGCCAGCTCATTGGCAATAATGGCCTGGAAAGAGGATGAGGAACCCACAGTGGATGAAGCGGCTAAACAACTCCGGCAGTACGAAGAAAGTCTCTCCTCTTCCTTACAGGCCTGCATCTCAGCTGTGGAGAAACTTTCTGAAAAGGTTCACCAACTTGAAGAGAATCTATTGTCCTCCCCACCTGAACCAACCAGTGCCCACCGACCAAAAGAGAACACCTGGGAGAAACTTTCTGAAAAGGTTCACCAACTTGAAGAGAGATTATTCTCCTCCGCACCTGTACAAAGCAGTGTCTCAGCTGTCAGGGGTAGGCGTTCACCCACACAAGGAAGACGATATGGTGGGTACTCACCCCGTGCCACCCTGTGGTTTTACTTACGAGACCATGGAGAGGACATGAGAAAATGGGATGGAAAATCTACCGCGACCCTAGAGGCACGGGTACGTGAGTTGCAAAAGAAAACAATCAGGAAAAAAGGATTCTCCGAAAAGTTTGCTGCTCCAACTTCCAGCAGACAATCCTTCAAACACAGAAACGAAGAAGATTCTGACCAGGATTAGGGGGGCCCTGCCTCCAGCCAGGGGGAGGAAAGGGACAATCGAGTTTATTGGACTGTGTGGATTCGATGGCCTGGCACATCACGCGCACAGAAGTATAAGGCTTTAGTAGACACCGGTGCACAATGTACTATAATGCCATCGAGCTATAAAGGACCAGAGCCCATCTATATTTGTGGAGTGACAGGAGGATCTCAGCAGTTGACTGTATTGGAGGCTGAAGTGAGTCTGACTGGGAATGAGTGGGAAAAGCACCGTATTGTGACTGGCCCGGATGCTCCATGTATCCTTGGCATAGACTATCTTAGAAGAGGATATTGCAAGGACCCAAAAGGGTTCCGGTGGGCTTTTGGTATAGCTGCCTTAGAGACAGAGGGCATTAAACAATTATCTACCTTGCCTGGTCTCTCAGAGGACCCCTCTGTTGTGGGGTTGCTGAGGGTCGAAGAACAGCAAGTGCCAATCGCCACCACAACTGTGCACCGGCGGCAATATCGCACTAACCGAGACTCCCTGATTCCCATCCATAAGCTAATTCGTCAATTGGAGAGCCAAGGAGTGATCAGCAAGACCCATTCACCTTTCAATAGCCCCATATGGCCAGTGCGAAAGTCTAATGGCGAGTGGAGACTAATAGTGGACTATCGTGGCCTGAACGAAGTGACGCCACCACTGAGTGCTGCAGTGCCGGACATGCTGGAACTTCAGTATGAACTTGAATCGAGGGCAGCCAAGTGGTATGCCACAATTGATATCGCTAATGCATTTTTCTCCATCCCTCTAGCAGCAGAGTGCAGGCCACAATTTGCCTTCACTTGGAGGGGAGTCCAATATACTTGGAATAGGCTGCCCCAGGGGTGGAAACACAGCCCTACCATTTGCCATGGGCTGATCCAGTCTGCGCTAGAGCAGGGGGAAGCTCCTGAACACCTGCAGTAGATCGATGACATTATTGTGTGGGGTGACACAGCAGAGGAAGTTTTCGAGAAAGGGAAGAAAATAGTCCAAATCCTTCTGAAAGCCGGTTTTGCCATAAAACAGAATAAAGTCAAAGGACCTGCACGAGAGATCCAGTTTTTAGGAATAAAATGGCAAGATGGACGTCGTCAAATCCCAATGGATGTGATCAACAAAATAACAGCTATGTCTCCACCAACTAACAAAAAAGAAACACAGACTTTCCTAGGTGTTGTGGGGTTTTGGAGAATGCACATCCCAAATTACAGTCTGATTGTAAACCCGCTCTACCAAGTAACCCGTAAGAAGAATGAGTTTGAATGGGGCCCTGAACAACGACAAGCCTTTGAACAAATCAAGCAGGAAATAGTCCATGCAGTAGCCCTTGGGCCAGTTCGAACAGGACTAGATGTAAAGAATGTGCTCTACACTGCAGCCGGGGAGAACGGCCCCACCTGGAACCTCTGGCAGAAAGAACCTGGGGAAACTCGAGGTCGGCCCCTGGGGTTTTGGAGTCGGGGATACAGAGGATCTGAGGCCCGCTATACTCCAACTGAAAAGGAGATATTGGCAGCATATGAAGGAGTTCGATCTGCTTCGGAGGTGGTCGGTACTGAAGCGCAGCTCCTCCTAGCACCCCGATTGCCGGTACTAGGCTGGATGTTCAAGGGAAGGGTCCCCTCTACGCATCATGCAACTGATGCTACATGGAGCAAGTGGGTTGCACTGATTACTCAGCGGGCTCGAATAGGAAACCCCAGTCGCCCAGGAATATTGGAAGTGATCATGGACTGGCCAGAAGGCAAATACTTTGGGATATCATCAGAGGAGGAGGTGGGTCGTGCTGAAGAAGCCCCACTGTACAACCAGTTGCCAGAGAATGAAAAGAAATATGCCCTGTTCACTGATGGGTCCTGTCGTATTGTGGGGAAGCATCGGAGATGGAAGGCTGCTGTATGGAGTCCTACGCGACGAGTTGCAGAAGCTGCTGAGGGAGAAGGTGAATCGAGTCAGTTTGCAGAAGTGAAGGCCATTCAGCTGGCTTTAGACATTGCTGAACGAGAAAAATGGCCAGTTCTCTATCTCTACACCGATTCATGGATGGTAGCAAATGCCCTGTGGGGATGGTTACAGCAATGGAAGCAAAACAACTGGCAGCGTAGGGGCAAACCCATCTGGGCTGCTGCATTGTGGCAAGATATTGCTGCTCGGGTAGAGAACCTGGCTGTGAAAGTACGTCACGTAGATGCTCATGTGCCCAAGAATCGGGCTACTGAAGAACATCAAAACAACCAGCAGGTGGATCAGGCTGCTAAGATTGAAGTAGCTCAGGTGGACTTGGATTGGCAGCATAAAGGTGAATTATTTATAGCCCGATGGGCCCATGACACCTCAGGCCATCAAGGTAGAGACGCAACATACAGATGGGCTCGTGATCGAGGGGTGGACTTGACCATGGACGCTATAGCACAGGTTATTCATGACTGTGAAACATGTGCTGCAATCAAGCAAGCCAAACGGTCAAAGCCTCTTTGGTATGGAGGACGATGGCTGAAATATAAATATGGAGAGGCCTGGCAGATTGATTACATCACACTCCCTCAAACTCGCAATGGCAAGCGCCACGTACTTACAATGGTGGAAGCAACCACCGGATGGCTGGAAACATATCCTGTGCCTCATGCCACCGCCCGGAACACCATCCTGGGCCTTGAAAAGCAAGTCCTATGGCGACATGGCACCCCAGAAAGAATAGAATCAGACAATGGGACTCATTTCCGAAACAAACTTATAGACACTTGGGCCAAAGAACATGGTATTGAATGGGTGTATCACATCCCCTATCATGCACCAGCCTCCGGGAAAGTTGAACGATACAATGGCCTGTTAAAGACTACCTTGAAAGCAATGGGCGCTGGGACGTTCAAAAACTGGGATACGCATTTGGCAAAGGCCACCTGGTTAGTCAATACTAGGGGATCTACCAACCGAGCTGGACCTGCCCAATCAAACCTGTTACGTACTGTAGATGGGGATAAAGTTCCTGTAGTGCATGTAAAAAATATGCTGGGTAAAACAGTCTGGGCTACTCCTGCCTCAGGAAAAGGCAAACCTATTCGTGGAATTGTTTTCGCTCAGGGACCTGGATACACTTGGTGGGTGATGCAAAAGAACGGAGAGGTCCGGTGTGTACCTCAAGGAGATTTAATACTGGGTGAGAATAGCCCATGAACTGAATTGTACCATGTTAAATAGTATATTATACTGTATGTTATCACTACCATGATTACTATAGGTGACTAATTAGAATGTACGGAAAAGAGTGTAACCTGAGCATGACATAAATGGTATGGAATAAGGGGTGGATAGATGTCCTGGTTTCAGTTAGCGCAGAATTAATTTTCTTCCTCGTAGCTGGTGGAATGCTGTGTTTTGGCTTAGGATGAGAAGAGTGCTGATAACACCCCGATGCTTTAATTGTTGCAGAGCAGTGCTTATACTAAGCCAAGGACATCTCAGCCTTTTGCTCTGTCCTGCCAACGGGCAGGCTGGGGGTGCAGTAAGAGCTGGGAGGGGACAGACCCAGGACAGGTGACCCAAACTAGCCAAAGGGGTATTCCATACCATCTGACGTCATGCTAAACAATATATAGGGGTGGCTAGCTGGGGGGAGGGGGCCGGACTGCTCGGGGTTAGGCTGGGCATCGGTCAGCGAGTGGTGAGCAATTGCATTGTGCATCACTTGTTTGTACATACTATTATTACTTTCCTATTATCACCATTGTATTATTATTGTTATTATTTTATTATTATTTTGTTATTATTATTTTCCTGTCTTATTAAACTGTCTTTATCTCAACTCACGGGCTTCACTTTCCATTTCTCTCCCCCGTCCCAGAGAGGGAGGGGGGAGGGTGAGCGAACGGCTGCGTGGTGTTTAGCTGCCGGCCGGGTTAAACCACGACAGACCTGCTCTTGATCAGCTCCAGGGATGGGGCACCTCTAAGGTCTCTTGGCAACCTGTTCCAGTACCTCACTACCCACTAATCGAAGAAATTTTCTCCTAACCTCTAAGATAAATCTCCCCTCTTTTAGCTTAAAACCATTCCCCCTTGTCCTATCATTATCTAATTGAGCAAAGAGTCACTCTCCATCTTTTTATAGAACCCTTTTAATACTGAAAGGCCACAAAGAAGTCATACTGGAGCCTTCTTTTCTCCAGGCTAAACAGCCCCAGCTCTCTCAGCCTTTCTTCATAGGAGACGTGCTCCAGCCCCTCGATCATCTTTGTGGCCCTCCTCTGGACCTGTTCTAACAGACCCACACCCTTCTAGTGCTGGGGGCCCAGTCCTGGATGCAGGACTCCAAGTGGAGCCTCACAAGGGCAGAGTACAAGGAGTAGAAGTAGAAGTGACCTCCCTCCACCTGCTGGCCACTCCTCTGCTTATGGAGCCCAGGATACAGTTGGTCTTCTGGGCTACAAGCGCAAAATGTACTGTCTCATTGTCGATTTCACTGTCTGTCGTAGATAAAGATATACAGCACCAGTCCTAGGACAGACCCCTGAGGTACAACACTTGTCACCAGCCTCCACTTGGACATAGAGACATTGAGCACCACGCTCTGGGTGTGACCTTCAAGCCACCTCCTTTATCCACTGAATGGTTCACCCATCAAATGTGTATCTCTGTAATTTAGAGACCAGGATGTCATGTGGGACAGTGTCAATGGTCTTACAGAAGTCCAAGTAGATGACATAGGTCGGTCTTCCCTTGTTGTCTGATGTGGTCACTCCATTGTAGAAAGCCACCAGATTGGCCAGGCACCATTTACCCTTTGGTGAAGCCATTCTCGTTTTCTCGGATCACCTTTTTGTCTTGCATGTGCCTTGACATCGATTCCAGGAGGATCTTTTCCATGATCTTTTGAGGCACAGAGGTGAGGCTCACCATTCAGTGGTTCTCTGGGTCCTCCTTTCTACCCTTTTTTAAAAATGGGAGTGATGTTTTCCTTTTTCCAGTCACCAGGGACTTCACCCAACTGCCAGGACTCTTCAAATATGATGGGGAGAGGCTTGACAACTACATCAGCCGGTTCCCTGAGGACCCTGGGATGCAAGTCATCATGCCCCATAGACTTGTACTTGTTGAGTTCCATCAGGTGGTCTCAAACCTGCTCTTCACTTAGAGTGGGTGGGACTTTGCACCCCCAGCCTCCATCTATGGATTCAGGGAAATGAAAAACTTGCAAAGCCTGACAGGCAGAGAAGACTGAGGCAAAGATGTTGTTGAATCCCTCAGCCTTCTCCATGTCTGTCATTACCAGCTCACCCTTCTCATCCATCAGAAGGGGTACACTGTCCTTGGCCTTTCTTTTCTGAGCCATGTATCTCTAGAATCTCTTCCTGTTATCCCTTGCATCCCTTGCCAAGCTCAGTTCCATCCGTGCCTTGGCTTTCCTTATCCCATCCCTGCACATCCAAAACTGAAACATGTGAGAGGGCCTGGGAAAAGGAGCCCTGGATCCAGAGAAGCCATTTGGGAAACAAAACTTGTAGGTAGGAAGCACAGTTTTGTGGAGGTGCAGAGCTGATGGGCACATTGTGCAGGATTTTCCTAAAGACCCATGTGTCCTTTTCCCTCCTGACTACAATGCT
The DNA here is from genome assembly GCF_963932015.1 of Anas acuta. Classification (NCBI taxonomy): domain Eukaryota; kingdom Metazoa; phylum Chordata; class Aves; order Anseriformes; family Anatidae; genus Anas; species Anas acuta. The sequence goes on from NC_089016.1 coordinate 8,846,937, forward strand.
ACTTCTTTCCCAGTAATGGAGGAGCCAACAGAGGTGATAAAGATACTCTATGATCATGAATGTCATCAGAAAGTTGACCCCAGTAAGCTACGGGGAGGTTAGGAGAAGCCTGAACAAGAGAGATGTAAGAATTTGGGGTTTGAAAATGAGCGTGGCCAACAGAAATTAATGATTTCATAGAGGTAAGAGGGTGCATGTAATGTTGATGCTGTAGTAACGCTGACTTAAAAGAATCATGTATGGCCCTTACCTTATTTATACAGTAATTTTAATCCCGAAACCTAAATGCTACTCCAACACTCTGATAGGAATCCCCTACTCTAATGCTTGAATTCAAAGGATCCCTTCAAGCAAAACTCAGCCCATAGCCCCTTTCCCTTGCCTTTATTCTCTTACTCACCCAAATGCCTTCCCTGGATATTAGGATTAAAATGCTCTATTGATCCCTAGGATACTTAGCAGACCTTAAAATGATCTAAACCACAGAGCCTGCCCATATCCTAACCACAGAAGAACACCAAACATTCCCAATAAACCTCTGTATACTCTCTAACCCAGAAAAGCGAGCCCTAGTCCCTAAGGGACTAGGGAGAGTTGAGCTCTGCCTCAGGATCTCCTGCCCCAGCAGCAGGAATGTGACTGTGGCAGGGACTGTGAGGTCACTTCTGTCTCTGCACTTGATAGGGCAACAGCAGGAACGTGTCACGCAAAGGGACTGGGAGGTCACTTGTGTCTGGAGGTGGCAGGTCAGCCTTGACTTCTCCCTGGGAGCTGCACTTTTGGGCTGACATCTGGCAGTGGCCCTGCTAGGCCAGCAGAAGGCACCTGCTTGGCATGCTGACTGGGGGATCCCCTCTGCCTACACACCCAGGAGGACCCAGACAGAAAGAAGGCCCCCATATGGGTTGTCCTTTCCCTTCTGCTTGAGTCCATGACTGGGCACCAGGAGGCACAAGGCTTGGCTGTGTCTAGCCAAGAAGCTGCAAGGCCAGCAGCAGGCCCCTGGCTTGGAAGCTGCTGCTGAGGTGACTTGTGTGTGGTTGGCTGAGAGGCCGCAAGGAGCCTGCTGGGTTGGGATGCCTACTTCAGGAGTGGTTTCCACCATGCTGATGCCATACGAGCAGTGGTGCCTTCTCACCAGGAACCAGGCCAGCTTCCTACAGAGCTGCCTTATATGATATTTGTGTCCATGGCTATGCCTATTGTCTCAGCCACTAAAGCTTTTGAGGAGACAGCTAATCATTAAAGCACCGGAGCCTAATTGACTCCTCATGGGTTCATTTAATTGGTGTTCCAATTCCTTTGGCTGTGCCTCTGTTACTGAGCAGGGTCCGGGCTCGTGGGATGGAGAAAACACATTTGAGAAAGTCCCATGAAGCAGAGAGACAGCTGTGCCCAGGAGCAGCTCCTCTGCACAGCGCAGCAGGGATGGGGGCTCTGACTGCAGCTGGCATGGGGAGAGCAGAGAAAGAGAGAGTGGCTGAAGGGAGTTGGCAGTGGGAGGATGCTGAGAGCTGCCTGCAGGAGAAACCTGCACAGCCCTTGACAAGGTAAGGGTCTGGCTGCAGGGCCATGCAGCTGCAGGTCCTGGAAGGGTCTCCTGCTGGGTCTTGTTTCTGGGAGGGCAGTGGGCAATGCAGTAGGCTTTGAGAGTCATGCTGGGTTGTAGTGCAAGGCGAGGAAGTCTGGCAGAAGTCCCTTGGAGTGTCATAACCTAGCTGCCCCTGGTCAGATAAGAGAGGGGTGGACAAGCCTCCTCCAGACCCTACAGGTGTGCAGCTGGGCTATGGGGCACTCCGGCTTTCAGATATCCAGCTCTGTCTGTGGGGCATCCTCCTGGCTGCAGGCTGCTCTCCAGCAGGATGCAGCTCTCCTGTGGCATCCTTTTGTTATCCAGGTGCACCAAGGAGAAGACACCTCCATGCTAACACCATGGCCTTGCATCTTGATGGCTGTCTGTGGGAAGCTGCCATGAGGTGCAAAAAGGGCAATGACCTCTACACCTCATGCTACGAGGGAAGAGCTGAGAACTTGCTCACAATGCACAGACAAGGGGAGGTTTCTGTCCAGCTGCACTTGGACTGGGGGTTCTCTGCTCTCAGCTGTCTTCTGTTTCTTCTCAGGGCAACACCTGAGAGGGATGCTCCTGTAGCTCATAGAGGGGTATCCCAGGGCAGCAGAGAGCAGGACTGATGGGCAGAGCTGCTCTGCTCAATCTACCCCAGAGGACAAGTCCTTTGCCTCTTGGCACCCACAGGATATCACCTGGAGTGTGGAAGTAATGTCAGGGAGTTCCACCATTCAATACCTCTCCTATGTGTTATATGGGCAACTAGGATAAAATAAAGTGAGGAAAATAGTTGCAGCTTTGCTCCACAAACAGCTCAGTTGTTTGCAACAATACTGCAAAGCTCATTGGTCTGACATTTTTCTGACTTTGAGTTATCCACCCTTCTGTTTTATTTCTTATTTTCCTCAGAGAAGTTTGTTCTAACATTGCTCTGCCTTCTCCTCTTCAACAGAGATGCAAGTAGAAAGTCAGAGAATGCCCAACATCAGCTCTGTGAGTGAGTTCCTCCTGCTGGCATTCGCAGACACGCACGAGCTGCCACTCCTGCACTTCGCGCTCTTCCTGGGCATCTACCTGGCTGCTCTCCTGGGCAACGGCCTCATCCTCAGCGCCGTGGCCTGCGACCACCACCTCCACACCCCCATGTACTTCTTCCTCCTCAACCTCGCCCTCCTCGACCTGGGCTGCATCTCCACCACTCTGCCCAAAGCCGTGGCCAATGCCCTCTGGGACACCAGGGCCATCTCCTATCAAGGCTGTGCTGCCCAAGTACTTTTTTTAGTCTTTTTTTTTGATGCAGAGTTTTCCCTTCTCACCGTCATGGCCTATGACCGCTACGTTGCCATCTGCAATCCCCTGCACTACGGGATCCTCCTGGGCAGCAGAGCTTGTGCCCAGATGGCAGCAGCTGCCTGGGGCAGTGGCTTTCTCACTGCTGTCCTGCACACGGCCAACACGTTTTCCCTGCCCCTCTGCCAAGGCAATGTTTTGGACCAGTTCTTCTGTGAAATCCCTCACATCCTCAAGCTCTCCTGCTCAGATTCCTATCTCAGAGAAGTCTGGGCAATTCTGTTTAGCATTTTGGTAGCATTAGTTTGTTTTGTTTTCATTGTGGTGTCCTATGTGGAGATCTTCAGGGCAGTGCTGAGGATGCCCTCTGAGCAGGGCCGGCATAAAGCCTTTTCCACGTGCCTCCCTCACCTGGTTGTCACCTCTCTGATGATCAGCACTTCCATCTTTGCCTACCTGAAGCCCCCCTCCATTTCCTCCCCATCCCTGGACCTGGTGGTCACACTTCTGTACACCGTGGTTCCTCCAGTACTGAACCCCCTCATCTACAGCTTGAGGAACCAGGAACTAAGGGATTCCATCAGGACTCTACTTGAATACACACATCGTCAGCAAATTCACCTATAATACTATGCCTAATATTAGAAATCCCAGCTCTTCTCAGAAAGAAAATAATATGATGTCTTCTATTATTAAATGTCTGTATTATTATTTTCTCTCATTATTTCACATTTGATTAAATATTATTCCTAGCCCCCTAGAAGTCAATTATTTTTCTGTAGAGGATGGCGTCCTGCGTAGATAAACCCAAAAAGAAAACCATCAGAAATTCATTGGTCTGAGCTTCCATCTCTTCCCATCTCCTCTGGAGCTGGGGGAGCAGCCCCAGCATGCAGGAAGGGCTCAGGGCTAAGAGCCCAGCTGCCACATGCAGGAGCAGCCCCGGTGAGCCTCAGGGCTGCCCCACACTGCCCGCTGGGCTCTGCTTCTCTGCTGCCTTCAGGTTGGGGCTGCTGCTTCCCTGGAGCCATGGCCATGGCCAGCAGCAGGACTTGGCCTTTTCACTGCTGCTCTCTTTTGGCTTCCGCATTGTGCTTCTTTTTTTCTGGGTTAGACCTGATATCTCGTGTACCTTGGTGACAGTCTTGTTGTCTCTACAGTGACTTTCCTGTCCCTGCAGGCAGCAACAGGCACTGTGCAGCCCTGGGTCACTGTGCAGCCCTGCCTCCCTGCTAGCACCACAGTAACAAATGGGGTTTTATTTGGGACTTCCTGGAGCAAAGAACATAGACTTAAATTCCAAGGACAGTCTGTGAGGGACCAAAGGCTTGACCAAGAGCTTTATGGCAGCACCTGACAACAAATGGTCTTGGACTCATCCGCATGGCACTGCCCCCCTGCAGTGGGGCTCATGGCCACTGTCAGCCTGGAGAGGAATCTGGAGCTGCAAGGAGATGTCAGGGGATCTGCAGGGAAAACATGCAACGCTGAGTTGGTAGGGATTAAAACCTCATTAAATTAATGGCCATCCAAAGAAGAGTTCAGTAAAGAAAAAGGGGAATCTGAGGAGTCCATGGGGTAAGGACAGCTCTGCCATGCCAGGAGTGGTGGTGATGTGCCAGCAGACAAAGACCCCTAAGAGTGTAGAGTAATTGAGGATAACCTTCTTGAGGCCTCATGGACCAGGTCTGGTGCAGCACTCGCCTGCCCTTTGTGCCCTCAGAGACACCCCATGGCCCTGCCCAGCACTGCCCTGTGCTGCTGAGCCATCAGGGCAGATGGAAAGGGGCTCAGCAGCAGAGGTCCCCATGGACGTAGGTCTGCTGCCCAACCTGAGCAGCATGGGCAGCGGGGGAGACCCGCGGGGGTCCCAGGGCACCACAGCCCCTGGCTCAGCACAGCAGCACCGCCAGCTTGGGGCCCTGAGGGGAGCACGGGGAGGGAAGCAGCAATGGTTGACCAGGCCAGCACAGACACACTGCCCTGGGCAAGGCTCTCTGGGAGCAGGGATGGCCCTAGGGAAGAGCAGGGCAGCATTGCTGGGCCTGCACTGATGGGGAAAGGGGAAAGGGAAAGCTCTTTGTGCAGGCCCCTGCTCGGGGCAGGCTGCTCTGTGGCTGGGCCAGGCCTCTTGTGCTGGCCTGGGGAGTGGGGCTGGCCCTGCGGGGCACAGGCACTGTGTGCTGGGGATCTGCCAGGCAAGAGAGCAGGGCTCCTGCAGCTTCACGGACCTCCATCTCCTGGCACCACGGACACCTCCTTGCCCAACGCATCCAGCAGATAAACACCTATTGGCCACCTGCTTTCTTTTCTTCATGAAGAATTGGAGGCAGAATTGCAAAAGTAAGTAAAACTCATAAATTGTGAGCCACAGAAGGCCCTGATGCTCTGCAAACATTGCTCAAAAACAGCGACCAGAGTGTGGGTTACCAGCACAGCTCTGGTCACATATCCAAAACGCAGCACCTCAGGGGCTGCTCTGCAGATACTAACTCTGTCCCAGACACAGCCAGTACAGGGCCCCTGATGGACAAGAAGACTCCCTCTGTGCTCTGGAAGGAGACAGGAAGGTGCTAATAAGCACCAGGACAATTGAGGAAGCCCAAAGGCCCTTCTGAAGGGTCACTGAGTGCCACCTGAGAGGCAGTGCTGGGCAGTGGGGAGGGCCACGACAAATATTTGGGTGAAGGTTGTGAGAAACAGAGACACTCAGGGCTTTAGCAGCTGTCTGTGGATGGAGTAGGAGTATGAGGTCACTCCTGGGACTGGGACAGGGCTGAAGGTCCCTGCTTGAAGCTGCTGGAGAAGTGTCCACCCTGCATATGTGCCTCAGCCTGGGAGCACGGACCTGCCCGCAGTGCGGGACGGCTGGGCTGTGCTCAGCCATGCCCCAGGAGATGACCTTGCTCTCTTCCTCCCCAGACGGGGCAGGCCCTCAGGAAACACCCCTGAGCCTGGAGATGCACCAACCTGCTGTGGTCAGGTGCCACTAGTGCAGGGGAAGAGGGGAGGCTTGGAAAGACCCGTGGGGCCTGCGGGGAAGAGTGGTGTGGCCTGGGGAAGTGAGTGCCTGGGAAAAGTTACCCTGGAGCCATAGGAGCCATTCTGGAAAGAAAACTTGTTGGCAGGAACCACATTTTGTGGCACTGTAGAGCTGCTGGGCACATTGTGCAGGGTGCTCTGATGGACATTTCTGTCCCATTCCATCGTGTCTTAAGTGCCACTTTTCTCCGAAATACAGTAGCTAACAGAGCACTGACAGATAGACTAAGATCATGAAAGGCATCATAAACATGCCCCTAAAAAGATAACTGATATGGGGAAATCAGGAGAAGCATGGCCAGGAGAAATGTGAGACTGAGAGGAGGGAATAGGGGCTTGGCCAGCCAAAATTAAGGATTTTGTAGAGGTAAGAGGGTTCAGCTTATGCTGATGCAGATGTAACCATGACTTAAAATAGTCATACAAGGCTATTCCCCAGCTTCAACCTATAAACTAAATTCCTAAACATAAATGCTACTCAGCACCCTGACAGGAATCCACTACTTTAATGACTGACCTCAACGTATCCCTAGAAGACAAAACTCAGCCCATAGCTGATTCATCCTAGCTCTTAATTTCCTAATCACTCTGATCTCAGTCCTTAATACTAGCACTAAAATGGCCTATTTAACACTAGAAAAATGCTTAAGAGAACTAAAAAAAAAACTAAACTCAAATGAATTTGAGGGGCCATGGATTTGATCAGCTTGTGGGCCACAAGGAGGAGATGGGTGGGAATGCTCTGAGGAGCTCAGCTCTGCCTCAGCATCTCCAGCCCCAGCAGGAGCAATGTGACTGTGGCAGGGACTGGGAGGTCACTTCTGTCTCTGCACTTGATAGGGCAGCAGCAGGAATGTGTCACGGAAAGGGACTGTGAGGTCACTTGTGTCTGGAGGTGGCAGGTCAGCCTTGACTTCTCCCTGGGATCTGGACTTTTGGGCTGACATCTGGCAGTGGCCCTGCTAGGCCAGCAGAAGGCACCTGCTTGGCATGCTGACTGGGGGATCCCCTCTGCTTCCAGACCCAGGAGGACCCAGACAGAAAGAAGGCCCCACATGGGTTGTCCTGTCCCTTCTGCTTGAGTCCATGAGTGGGCAGCAGGAGGCACAAGGCTTGGCTGTGTCTCCACAAGAAGCTGCAAGGCCAGCAGCAGGCCCGTGGCTTGGAAGGTTCTGCTGAGGTGACTTGTGTCTGCTTGGCTGAGAGGCCGCAAGGAGCCCAATGGGTTGGGATGCCTACTTCAGGAGTGGTTTCCACCCTGATGGAGTTTCCCTTGGCAGTAGAAAAGAGCAGGAAAGAAAAAACTGCTACATAGTGTTCCATGGAAGGCTGGCACTGGTTACAAGGAGGGAGAAATATCCCTCGGAGGGTCATGCTGTGGTGCAAAAGGTCACCCTCTGATCACACCTTTGCTTTGTGTTTCAGTAAATGGCTGGTGAGAGTTGACAAGAGGTCAGTGAAAGCTAGGGATGAGAACAAGATGGTGAACTGAGATGGGTGTCTGCAGACTTCAAGAAAATAGGGCAATGTGTGGGACAGCATAGGAAAGCCTGTGGAGGAGAAGGCAGAGGGTGCTGATAAAAAGGGAATGCCCCAACTGCCGTGAAGGTTTTGTCCCCTTGGTTAGAGCTTATGAGGAGATATGTTATATTCATTGTGATGGGGCCTCATAGATTCCTTTCAACACATGCAACAGCTCAGAGGTTTCATACCACTGTTCTTTTCACGGCATCACACTGCCCACCCCATCCCACAGATCCCCAGGAAAAGCCTTGAGGCAGACATGGGGGTGCAGGATCTCCCCTCCCAGTTCCAGGGGTCAGGCCTTGCCAATTCTGCTTCACTAAAACCAACCACGACTTTTCTCAGCACAGTGCTTTGCTTGTCTGTAACCATGGACTCCAATTATCTGCCCTAACAAGGCCCTGGGGAGCCTTTGGTAGTAACAGCTCTCAGTGGGGCCCATTAATACTCCATGTCACTTCAACTTTTACTCCTGACTTTACTTGCTCAAGCAGTTGCATCACTCTCCTCTCAGTACCTGAGCTTCATAGACTGAGCATCAAAATACACCATGGAACTCATTAAAATGAAGAAAATCCTAACATCTCTTCCATTTTAATCTTCAAGCCTTCACGCCTTGTGCAGCTACTTGCAGAGCTTGCAAGATGTAATTAAGGAAAAAGATTTCACAAAGCACATAATAAAAATATTTTATTGTTTCAAAGGCTGAATTTTGTTGCATTTCAGTTTGGAGAATCATTCTCCTATTGCTACTCATCAGGGTTATTTCTTTGGAGAACTCCATCGGGAGGAAAATCAGAGTCTGGAGGTGTGACACCTCCACTGCCAGCAGTGGTCTTTGTCCCTGTAACGGTTGCCCAGCCCAGCACATGAAACCCTTTCTAAGAGAAGTCAGGGGTTCCTTGGGAAAGAAATAAAGTATAAATAAAATAAAATAAAATAAAATAAAATAAAATAAAATAAAATAAAATAAAATAAAATAAAATAAAATAAAATAAAATAAAATAAAATAAAATAAAATAAAATAAAATACATTTGAAATGATCATTGGATTCTGAGAAATGTAGCCTGAATCTCAGTAGACACCTGGACATCCATGGTCTCTCTTGGGTCTTCTGTGTAAAACTCAGGGTGAAAAATAAAGAAAATATATCTTTATTGGATGTGTCCAGTAGAGCCTGATACATTTGTAGGTCTGATATGCTAGGACATTAAATATACCCAGTCCAGTAAACTCGATTGTCCCTTTCCTCCCTGCCTCCCCCTGGCTGGAAACAAGACCCCTCTAGTCCTGCTCATAGTATTCATTACAATGTCTGGTAGACGGCCCAATGGAAACATAGAATCATAGAATCATAGGATATCCTGAGTTGGAAGGGACCCTTAAGGATCATCAAGTCCAACTCTTGACACCGCACAGGTCTACCCAAAAGTTCAGACCATGTGACTAAGTGCACAGTCCAATCTCTTCTTAAATTCAGACAGGCTCAGTGCAATGACCACTTCCCTGGGGAGCCTGTTCCAGTGTGCAACCACCCCCTCTGTGAAGAACCCCCTCCTGATGTCAAGCCTAAATTTCCATTGCCTCAGCTTAACCCCGTTCCCGCGGGTCCTGTCACTGGTGTTAATGGAGAAAAGGTCTCCTGCCTCTCAACACCCCCTTACGAGGAAGTTGTAGACTGCGATGAGGTCTCCCCTCAGCCTCCTCTTCTCCAGGCTGAACAGGCCCAGTGCCCTCAGCCGTTCCTCGTACGTCTTCCCCTCCAGGCCTTTCACCATCTTTGTAGCCCTCCTCTGGACACTCTCCAACAGTTTCATGTCCTTTTTATACTGTGGTGCCCAGATCTGCACACTGTACTCGAGGTGAGGCCGCACCAGCGCAGAGTAGAGCGGGACAATCACCTCCCTTGACCTACTAGCGATGCCGTGCTTGATGCACCCCAGAACACGGTTGGCCCTCCTGGCTGCCAGGGCACACTGCTGGCTCATATTCAACTTGCTGTCTACCACGACCCCCAGATCCCTCTCTTCTAGGCTGCTCTCCAGCGTCTCATCGCCCAGTCTGTACGTGCAGCCAGGGTTTCCCCGTCCCAGGTGCAGGACCCGGCACTTGCTCTTATTGAACTTCATGCGGTTGGTGATCGCCCAGCTCTCCAACCTATCCAGATCCCTCTGCAAGGCCTTTCCACCCTCAACAGAGTCCACAACTCCTCCAAGTTTGGTGTCATCAGCAAACTTGCTCAAAATACCTTCTATTCCTACATCCAGATCGTTTATAAAAATATTGAAAAGTACCGGCCCTAAAATGGAGCCTTGAGGGACCCCACTGGTGACCGCCCGCCAGCCTGACGCAGCCCCGTTCACCATAACCCTTTGGGCCCTGCCCGTTAGCCAATTGCTCACCCATCGTATGATGTTTTTATTTAGCTGTATGGTGGACATTTTGTCCAGTAGGATCCTATGGGAAACCGTGTCAAAAGCCTTGCTGAAGTCCAAAAAAATCACATCAGCTGGTTTCCCTTGGTCCACCATACGGGTGATCTTCTCATAAAAGGAAATCAGGTTAGTTAGGCAGGACCTACCCTTCACAAACCCATGCTGCCTGGGACCAATGAGTGCTCTGTCCCCCAGGTGCGCCTCAATACGTTCGAGAACCATCTTCTCCATGATTTTACCAGGCACTGACGTGAGACTGACAGGCCTGTAATTGCTAGGCTCTTCTTTCTGACCCTTCTTGAAAATCGGCACCACATTTGCCAGCTTCCAGTCTACCGGGACCTCTCCAGATTCCCAGGATCGTTGAAAAATAATTGAGAGAGGTTCCGCGATAACGTCAGCCAGCTCTTTCAGCACCCGGGGATGAATCCCATCCGGACCCATGGACTTGTAGGGATCCAGGTGGAGTAGCAAATCCTGCACACGTTCAGGGTCGGTTGGGAGTTTGTCATCCCCACCGTCCCGGTCCTCCAGCTCAGGGCACCCTGGGTCCCGAAGCCCATCATCGGCATTGAAGACAGAGGCAAAGAAGGCGTTAAGCGTCTCTGCTTTGCCTATGTCATTGTCAGTGAGAAGACCTTCCCTATCAAGGAGTGGCCCTATGTATTCTTTAGTTCTCCTTTTTCCATTCACATATCTAAAAAAAAACTTTTTATTTTTTCTCACAGACACAGCCAGCTTCAACTCTAGGTGTGCTTTAGCCACACGAATTTTCTTCCTACAAACACAAACAGCATCCCTGTATTCTTTCCAGGACACCTGGCCCTCCTTCCAGTAGCGAAACACTCTCTGTTTCCATCTAATCTCCATCAGAATGTTCCTGGTCAGCCACGCCGGCCTCCTGCCGCGCCTGCCTGACTTGCGATATTTAGGAATTGCCTGATCTTGTGCTTCTAGGAGGGATCGCTTAAAGAGTGACCAGCACTGGTGGACATCAAGGCCTTCAAGAGCAGCTTCCCAGGGGACCTTGCTGACTAGTTCCCCGAGCAGCCTGAAGTCCGCCTTCCCCATATCTAGGGATGAGGTTTTGGTGGCACTTTTCCTTCTGCCACCGTAAATTTTGAACTCAACCACTTCATGGTCGCTATGACCGAGGCGGCCACCAATCACCACATCTCCCACCAGACCCTCTCTGTTTTCTAGCAACAGCTCTAGGAGGGCACCTTTCCTAGTTGGCTCCGTTAGCACCTGCACCAAGAAGTTATCATCTAGGTGCTTCATGAACCTCCGGGACTTGATCGTGTCAGCCGTGTGGCACTCCCAGTTAACGTCTGGCAAGTTGAAGTCCCCCATAAGGACAAGGGCAGTTAATCTCGAGGCCTCTCTTAGTTCTGTAAAGAATAATTTATTGGCGCTATCGTCCTGGCCAGGCGGTCTGTAATAGACTCCCACAACGACATCCCCTTTATTCGTTCGTCCCTTGATCCTTACCCAGAGGCTCTCAACTTTGCCATCGCCGACCTGAAGTTCCACACAGTCCAGCCCCTGCTTCACATACATCGCCACCCCACCACCTCGCCTACCCTGCCTGTCCCTCCTGAAGAGCCTGTAACCATCTATCGCAACAGCCCAGTCATAGGACTCATCCCACCAGGTTTCGCTTATGCTGATGATGTCGTAGTTGTGGGACTGGGCCAGGACTTCTAGCTCATCCATTTTATTCCTCATACTGCGTGCGTTCGTGTAGAAGCATTTCAGGTGTGTCTCCTTACACTCAGCATTTTGTGGATCTAACCGAAGGACCTCACTGGCACACAGCCCCTCTGATTCTAGCGTACCATCCCTTAGGTCTTCACCGGCGTGCCTGGTTTTAGCCCCTTCCCCCTTCGACTCTAGTTTAAAGCCCTATCTATCAGCCCTGCCAACTCCTGACCAAAGATCCTTACCCCTCTCCGAGAGAGACCCATCCCATCCGGTGCCATCAGGCCCGGTGTAGCATAGACCTTCCCGTGATCAAAGAACCCAAAGTTCTGCCGGTCACACCAGTCCCGAAGCCACGAGTTTATGTGAACAGCACACCTTTCAGCTTCGATCCCCCCTATCAGAAGGACAGAGGCAAACACAACCTGCGCGCCTGATCCTCTAAGTAGTCGCCCCAAATCCCTAAAGTCTCTTTTGATTGCGTTCGGACTTCTCGTTGCTACTTCATCGCTACCAGCCTGAAAGACCAGTAGTGGGTAGTAGTCAGTGGGCCGTACCAGGCGCTTGACTTTCTTGGCAACGTCCCTGACCCTGGCCCCAGGGAGGAAGCAGACTTCCCTACGGGTAGGATCAGGCCGACAAATAGGACCCTCTGTTCCCCTAAGGAGAGAGTCTCCCACAACAATCACACTCCTGTCTTTCTTGGTGGAGGCAGTCTTGAGGCGTGGAGTCGACCTCCTCGCCCTAGGCATCCTCCTGGGAACACTTTCTACCTCTTCCTCAGTTGCTGGTCTCTCAATCTCCAGAGATTGAGAGACCAAAGTTGGTCTCAATCAAAGCTGGTCTCACAATGCCAAAACAATGATTGAGTTGGTCTCAATCAAAGCTGGTCTCACAATGCCAAAACAACTTTGCCCAGCAACAGCAAACACCCAGCAATTTCCATACCTTAATGGCTGGAGAACAAGCAACCCAAAGACTGCATGGTGTCTCCTGAATTATCCTTCTGTTATAAATGGCTCAGTCTTCTAAATAAGACTATAATCAAAGTTTACAATTTATTAAAGGAATAGAGGTAAGCAAACAGTGCTGGGTGCGCCGGGAGTTTCTGCTCCACCAAGACGCACACCAGTTACATCTAGCAGTTGATTTTTATGCTCCTAGGCTAATATATATTTATTACTACTTCTAGAAAAAAACAGGGTACTTTAATTAGTTTCCAGAATCCAAACCCTCCTACTGGAGCATGCATATCAGTCTCTGGGCGTCCCTTTTGGGGGTCTGTCATGCTGAAGGCTCATAGTCTTCCTCCCTCTTGCCTTTCTCCTTTGTCCGACTTGGCTGTAAGTCAGAGACCTGTGCAGCATCCCCTGCAAGCTTTGTCTTTTAGTTGTTCTTCAGCTTTCCCCTTCTTCTTAATCTCCTGACCAGATATCAGAGACTTGCTGAGTGTCCCATGCAATAGTCATAATAGTTAGCTGTTGTTCTGAAACCCCCCAGATATCAGAGACTTCAAGGAAAAGCCTACAAATACATTTCCCTTCAAGATCTCTACTGACACGAATTGCTAAAACATTTCTTTGCAAGATACAAGAACTATATGCATTAACCACTCTGTTTTTCTTAGACCTGTGGTTATACAAGGGTATGTAAGACAAAAGGTCACATTCATCATACCATGCGGCCCTAGCATTGTTCCATACTGACACGAATCAGATGAACATATCTCACAAGTAGAGAAGTTTTTCCTAATAGCCAACCTAAACCTCCCATGGCACAACTTCAGCCCATTCCCTCTAGTCCGGTCACTGGGCATGTTGGAGAACAGACCAACCCCCACCTCTCTACAGCCTCCTTTGAGGTAGCTATAGAGAGCTAAAAGGTCACCCCTGAGCCTCCACTTCTCCAGGCCGAACAATCCCAGCTCCCTTAGCTGCTCCTTGTAAGACTTATTCTGGGTTACACGTCCCAGAGTAGTGTAAGGAACAATGCAATTCTTTTTGCCTTCTGCATCTACAGCAGAGGAAGTAGGATTTTGAAAAAAGTAGGATTTTGAAAAAAGTAGGATTTTTGAAAAAAGAGTAGAGTAAAGAGTAGAGTAAAAAAAAAAAAAAAAGTAAATGTCTTTACTTTTCATCCTGAGTTTTCTACAGAAGACGCAAGAGAGACCATGGATGACCAGGTACCTACTCATATTACAGCTGAATTTCACCTACTAATATTTAAGTTGAATTTCTCTGGTTCCAATGGTCATTTAGATTTTATTTTATTTTATTTTATTTTATTTTATTTTATTTTATTTTATTTTATTTTATTTTATTTTATTTTATTTTATTTTATTTTATTTTATTTTATTTTATTTTATTTATCTAAAGAAAAAAAACACCTGGCTTGTCTTAGAAAGGGTTTAATGTGCTGGGCTGGGCTTCAGTTACAGGGATAAAGACCACTGCTGGCAGTGGAAGTGTCAGCCCTCTAGACTCTGCTATTCCTCCCTGTGAAGGTCTCCAAATAAGCCACCCTGGATCAATAGCAAGAGGAGAATGATGCTCAAAACTGAAATGCAGCAAAAATCAGCCTTTAAAACTAGATTTTTTTTTATTAGCTGCTTTTTGAAATCTTCTTTGACTATATCATGCAAGCTCTGCAATTAGCTACACAAGGCAGGAAGGCTTGAAGAATACTATGGAAGAGATGTTAGGAATTTCTGCATTTTAATGAGTTCCATGGTGTATTGTGGTGTTGAGTCTATGAAGCTCAGGTACTGAGAAGAGAATAATGCAACAGCTAGAGAAAGTAAAGTCAGGAGGAAAAGTTGATGTGACTTGGAATATTAATGGGCCCCATTGAGGGCTGTTAAAAACTAAGCCTCCCCAAAATCTTGTTTGTGCAGATACATGGAGGCCATAGTTACAGACAGGCAAAGCACTGTGCTGAGGAAAGTCTTGGTTGGTTTTGGTGATGCAGAAGAGCCAAGACCTGACCCCAGCCACGGGAGAGGGAGATCCTGCACCCCCACGTCTAGCTCAAGGTTCTTCTTGAGGTCTGTGGAATGTGGTGGGCAGTGGGATGTCGTGAGAAGAACTGTGGTATGAAACCTCCAAGCAGCTGCACAGGGTTGAAAGGAATCCGTGAGTCCCCATCACAATGAATATAACATACCTCCTCCTAAGCTCTAGCCGAAGGGACAAAAAATTCAGGGCAGTTAGGGCCTTCTCTTTTTACCAGCACCCTCTGCCTTCTCCTCTGCAGGCTTTCCTATGCTGTCCCACACATTGCCCTATTTCCTTGAAGTCTGGAGACACCCATCTCTGTTCACCATCTTGCTCTCATCCCTTGTTTTCACTGATGTCTTGTCAGCCCTCATCAGCTGTTTCTTGAAACACGAAGCAAAGGTCTGATCAGAGGGTGATCTCTGGCACCAAAGCATGACCCTTTGAGGGATATTTCTTCCTCCTTGTATTGAGTACCAGCCTTCCCTGGAACACTATGTGGCAGTTTTTTCTTTCCTGCTGTTTCCTACTACCAAAGAAAGCTCCCTCAGAGTGGAAACCACTCCTGAAGTAGGCATCCCAACCCATTGGGCTCCTTGCGGCCTCTCAGCCAAGCAGACACAAGTCACCTCAGCAGCAGCTTCCAAGCCATGGGCCTGCTGCTGGCCTTGCAGCTTCTTGTGGAGACACAGCCAAGCCTCGTGCCTCCTGCCGTGCAGTCATGGACTCAAGCAGAAGGGACAGGACAACCCATATGCGGGCCTTCTTTCTGTCTGGGTCCTTTTGGCTCTGGAGGCAGAGGGAATCCCCCAGTCAGCATGCCAAGCAGGTGCCTTCTGCTGGCCTAGCAGGGCCACTGCCAGATGTCAGCCCAAAAGTCCAGATCCCAGGGAGAAGTCAAGGCTGACCTGTCAGCTACAGACAGAAGTGACCTCACAGTCCCTGCCACAGTCACATTCCTGCTGCTGGGGCAGGAGATCCTGAGGCAGAGCTGAGCTCATCTGAGCATTCCCACCCATCTCCTCCTTGTGGCCCACAAGCTCATCAGATCCATAGACCCTCACATCCATCTTTGAATGCCATGTGACTGCAGAGAAGTCTCACAATTCATGCCTCACGAGCAGCCCCCAGATGGGGCCAGAACCGGCTTGGGAAATGGAGGTCCGTGAAGCTGCAGGAGCCCTCTTCTCTTGCCTGGGAGATCCCCAGCACAGTGCCTGTGCCCCACAGGGCCAGCCCCGCTCCCCAGGCCAGCACAAGAGGCCTGGCCCAGCCACAGAGCAGCTCCAGAGTCCTCTCCACGATGCCATTTGCCATCAGACCCAGCAACTGCAGGAAATGTCCAGGCCAGTCAAGCCCAGTTATTATTTTTTGCTGGGCCATGTGCTTCCGAGAAGTCAGATCCCAGTCCAGCCCTTTGTCCTCCTGTGATCACTATGGGACTTTGATCCATCCTGAAGCCCAGAAAAACAAGAGGGCTGTCCAGGGAGAATCTCCTTGGGTGTATTTCTGACACCAGCTTTAGAGGAGGCGTACAGAGATGTGGCGGGGATGCCACTGCAGGTACATCAGGAAAGTAATGAAGGTGCATGAGATCTCGTGGCTAACTGTACTGGGTCTGGCTGGAATGTTAACTTTCCCGGCAGCAGCCCATACCGTGCCGTACTCTGTACTTGCCACCGGGGCTGCTCCTCCATGTGGCAGCTGGGCTCTTGGTCCTGAGCCCTTCCTGCGTGCTGGGGCTGCTCCCCCAGCTCCAGAGGAGATGGGAAAAGAGGGATGCTAAGACCAATGAAGTTCTTAGGGCTTCTTTATTATCCGTATCTATACAAGTGGCCTGATCATATGTCCATAAAATGGACTTTCGTTACTGTGGCTCAAAGTAAAGAAAAAAATAACAGGTAGGGGTCTAAGAATAAGACTATTTAAATTAAAAAAAAATAAAAAAGAAGTAAATAGCAATAAGAGATAAGAAGGGAATAATAGAGAAACCAATAGATTTTCGTCTCAGTTTCTGAAATAAACTTGGAACTTTAAGGTACATCACTGATTCTGAAAAAGCATGTATTCAAAGAATTTACAGATTGCATCCTTGAGCACCCTGTTCCTCATGCTGTAGATGAGGGGGTTCACTGCTGGAGGCACCACTGAGTACATAAAAGACATCATAAGATTTAGAGTTTGGGAGGAGAGTGAGAGAGGTTTGAGGTAGGCAAACATGATGGTACTGAGAAAGAGGGAGAACACGGTCAGGTGAGGGAGGCACATGGAAAAGGCTTTGTGCCGGCCCTGACAAGAGGGCATCCTCAGCACTGCCCTGAAGATCTGCACATAGGACAACACAATAAAAACAAAACAGCCAACACCTAAACAAAAGCTAAATGCAATAAATACATCTTCCCTGAGGTAGGCATCTGAGCAGGAGAGCTTGAGGATGCGGGGGATCTCACAGAAGAACTGGTCCACAGCATTGCTGTGGCAGAGGGGCAGGGAAAATGTGTTGGCCGTGTGCAGGACAGCATCGAGAAAGCCACTGCCCCAGGCAGCTGCTGCCATCTGGGCACAAGCTCTGCTGCCCAGGAGGCTCCCATAGTGCAGGGGCTTGCAGATGGCAACGTAGCGGTCATAGGCCATGATGGTGAGAAGGGAATACTCTGCACCAAAAAAGAGTAAGTAAAAGGAGAGTTGTGCAGCACAGCCTTTATAGGAGATGGCCCTGGTGTCCCAGAGAGCATTGGCCATGGCTTTGGGCAGAGTGGTGGAGATGCAGCCCAGGTCAAGGAGGGCGAGGTTGAAGAGAAAGAAGTACATGGGAGTGTGCAGGTGGTGGTCACAGGCTACTGCGCTGAGGATGAGGCCGTTGCCCAGGAGGGCAGCCAGGTAGATGCCCAGGAAGAGCGCGAAGTGCAGGAGCTGCAGCTCGCGCGTGTCTGCGAATGGCAGCAGGAGGAACTCACTCACAGAGCTGCTGTTCAGCATTTTCTGACATTAAACACAGCTGCCTATTGAAGAGGAGAATGCAGAACAAAACTAGAACAGACTTCAATGAGGAAAACCTATTCCATGTCTTAGAACATCCCCCAGACGATCGTCTCTCATTGCAGGAGAACCTGTATGAATCTCACTGCTTCTATTCTGAGCTCTCTGTGCAATGCTCTGGGATTCTCAGTCTCCTGTACAATCCTGACAACACATTACCGTCAAGCTTGCCTCCCCTGCAATGCAGGAATGGGAAAACACAGAACCAAAAAAGTCTTCTCCTTCAGATAAACCAAGCCTCGATCTTCTTCTGGAAATGACACCTTATAAATGCCATTCCTTACAACATATTCAACTTCTCACTGGAGAAACAGATTGAACCATCCTGACAGATATGTGATGTGCCAGCTGTAGAAGACCCCTCTGGCAACCCCACCTGCACTGCCCTGCTGCCAGAGCCTCACAGTGCCAAGAGCCTGCAGATGTGTCCTGCCACACACTGCCCTCTGTTGTTGCGCTCCTCAGTGCCTCCAAGCCCTCTCTCCTTCTGTCCTCTCTGTGTGCCAGCTGCGGTCAGAGCCCCCAGCCCTGCTGCGCTGTGCAGAGGAGCTGCTCCTGGGCACAGCTGGCTCTCTGCAGTGCTTACCAGGAGCTCCCCTTGGGCCCAGGAGCCCGGCCCAGCTCAGCAGCACAGCACCTGACCATGGCATCGCTTGCTCTGTGCCCTTGGGCTCCCTGGAGGTGTCCCCAAGGCCTCAGGGCTGACAGCTCCCCAAGGCAGCAGGCTCTCTGCTGGGGTGTGGTGTTCAAATCAGACTGAAGACATCACTGACTGCTTCTCTCTGTAGATGTCAGAGACTGATTTTTTAAAGTGTGATTTGTGCTGTTGGACTGTGGTTGTCAAATATGAGTACAAATGTTTCCCTCCCTTAAAACCTATTCTGTTCCCACTGCATGGCAGGACACCTCAACCACGACTGCCAGGGATCATTTCACCCCTCTGAATGTGTTCTAACAAGAGAGAGGGGAACTGAATGCTCTAAAAGGGTTTCCATGAAGGAAATTGGACACTAAACAGCATTTGTTGAGTTTTCCCAGTAATCCACAGAGAAAATCCTCTACCCATACAGAAATCTCTTCTTCCTCTCTCACATGACCAGCACGATGACTGGGATGTGGAACACCCCCATCACTGTGCTGGTGCCTGCCACCAAACACCTGCATGACTGCAGTGCTTCCTGCTGGGGACCATGCCCTATGGTCATCCCTGGGCTGTATGCCATCCCTGTTCTCTGCAAGGCTCGAGTAGTGGAAGGTCTGGCTCCAGAAGGCAGCTGTACCTGAACCAGGGGAATTTCTCTCACGTACAGGAATTATTTCTCCTCCTCCCAGCTATTCTTCTGTGGTCTGAGTGTCATAGACACCTTTTGTGGTTTTTCCCCATTGCTGGAGCTGTCCTGCAGTGCCACGGTGATATTCACGGTCTTTGATTTCATAATCTACATTTTGGATCCAATCTTCCTCTTCCCTCTCAGTTTTCAGGTGTGTGTGTGTCCTGTACTCGTGGCTTCGAGACTGGTGTGACCGGCACAACTTTGGGTTCTTTGATCACGGGAAGGTCTATGCTACGCCGGGCCTGATGGCACCGGATGGGATGGGCCTCTCTCGGAGAGGGGTAAGGATCTTTGGTCAGGAGTTGGCAGGGCTGATAGATAGGGCTTTAAACTAGAGTCGAAGGGGGAAGGGGCTAAAACCAGGCACGCCGGTGAAGACCTAAGGGATGGTACGCTAGAATCAGAGGGGCTGTGTGCCAGTGAGGTCCTTCGGTCAGATCCACAAGGTGCTGAGTGTAAGGAGACGCACCTGAAGTGCTTCTACACGAACGCACGCAGTATGAGGAATAAAATGGATGAGCTAGAAGTCCTGGCCCAGTCCCGCAACTACGACATCATCGGCATAAGCGAAACCTGGTGGGATGAGTCCTGTGACTGGGCTGTTGCGATAGATGGTTACAGGCTCTTCAGGAGGGACAGGCAGGGTAGGCGAGGTGGTGGGGTGGCGATGTATGTGAAGCAGGGGCTGGACTGTGTGGAACTCCAGGTTGGCGATGGCAAAGTTGAGAGCCTCTGGGTAAGGATCAAGGGACGAACGAATAAAGGGGATGTCGTTGTGGGAGTCTATTACAGACCGCCTGGTCAGGACGATAGCGCCGATAAATTATTCTTTACAGAACTAAGAGAGGCCTCGAGATTAACTCCCCTTGTCCTTATGGGGGACTTCAACTTGCCAGACGTTAACTGGGAGTGCCACACGGCTGACACGATCAAGTCCCGGAGGTTCATGAAGCACCTAGATGATAACGTCTTGGTGCAGGTGCTAACGGAGCCAACTAGGAAAGGTGCCCTCCTAGAGCTGTTGCTAGAAAACAGAGAGGGTCTGGTGGGAGATGTGGTGATTGGTGGCCGCCTCGGTCATAGCGACCATGAAGTGGTTGAGTTCAAAATTTACGGTGACAGAAGGAAAAGTGCCACCAAAACCTCATCCCTAGATATGGGGAAAGCAGACTTCAGGCTGCTCAGGGAACTAGTCAGCAAGGTCCCCTGGGAAACTGCTCTTGAAGGCCTCGATGTCCACCAGTGCTGGTCATTCTTTAATCGATGCCTCCTAGAAGCACAAGATCAGGCAATTCCTAAATATCGCAAGTCAGGCAGGCGCGGCAGGAGGCCGGCGTGGCTGACCAGGAACATTCTAATGGAGATTAGGCGGAAACAGAGAGTGTTTCGCTACTGGAAGGAGGGCCAGGTGTCCTGGAAAGAATACAGGGATGCTGTTCGTGTTTGTAGGGAGAAAATTCGTGTGGCTAAAGCACACCTAGAGTTGAAGCTGGCTGTGTCTGTGAGAGAAAATAAAAAGGGTTTTTTTAGATATGTGAATGGAAAAAGGAGAACTAAAGAATACATAGGGCCACTCCTTGATAGGGAAGGTCTCCTCACAGTCAATGGCATAGGCAAAGCAGAGGCGCTTAACGCCTTCTTTGCCTCTGTCTTCAATGCCGATGATGGGCTTCGGGACCCAGGGTGCCCCGAGCTGGAGGACCGGGACGGTGGGGATGACAAAATCCCAACCGACCCTGAACGTGTGCAGGATTTGCTACTCCACCTGGATCCCTACAAGTCCATGGGTCCGGATGGGATTCATCCCTGGGTGCTGAAGGAGCTGGCGGACGTTATCGCGGAACCTCTCTCAATTATTTTTCAACGATCCTGGGAATCTGGAGAGGTCCCGGTAGACTGGAAGCTGGCAAATGTGGTGCCGATTTTCAAGAAGGGTCAGAAAGAAGACCTTAGCAATTACAGGCCTGTCAGTCTCACGTCAGTGCCTGGTAAAATCATGGAGAAGATGGTTCTCGAACGTATTGAGGCGCACCTGGGGGACAGAGCACTCATTGGTCCCAGGCAGCATGGGTTTGTGAAGGGTAGGTCCTGCCTAACTAACCTGATTTCCTTTTATGAGAAGATCACCCGTATGGTGGACCAAGGGAAACCAGCTGATGTGATTTTTTTGGACTTCAGCAAGGCTTTTGACACGGTTTCCCATAGGATCCTACTGGACAAAATGTCCACCATACAGCTAAATAAAAACATCATACGATGGGTGAGCAATTGGCTAACGGGCAGGGCCCAAAGGGTTATGGTGAACGGGGCTGCGTCAGGCTGGCGGGCGGTCACCAGTGGGGTCCCTCAAGGCTCCATTTTAGGGCCGGTACTTTTCAATATTTTTATAAACGATCTGGATGTAGGAATAGAAGGTATTTTGAGCAAGTTTGCTGATGACACCAAACTTGGAGGAGTTGTGGACTCTGTTGAGGGTGGAAAGGCCTTGCAGAGGGATCTGGATAGGTTGGAGAGCTGGGCGATCACCAACCGCATGAAGTTCAACTTCCTCGTGTACAACTTCCTCGTAAGGGGGTGTCGAGAGGCAGGAGACCTTTTCTCCATTAACACCAGTGACAGGACCCGCGGGAACGGGGTTAAGCTGAGGCAATGGAAATTTAGGCTTGACATCAGGAGGGGGTTCTTCACAGAGGGGGTGGTTGCACACTGGAACAGGCTCCCCAGGGAAGTGGTCACTGCACCGAGCCTGTCTGAATTTAAGAAGAGATTGGACTGTGCACTTAGTCACATGGTCTGAACTTTTGGGTAGACCTGTGCGGTGTCAAGAGTTGATGATCCTTAAGGGTCCCTTCCAACTCAGGATATCCTATGATTCTATGATTCTATGAATTGAGAGGGGCTATGGGTTGAATTTTTACTTCAATGGATACTTTGAGGTCAAGCATAAGAGTAGTGGATTCCTGTCAGGAATCCTGTCAGAATCTTGTGGAGTAGCATTTAGGATTGTAGATTAATGTCACTGGTTAAATTAGGGGCAGGGCTTTACATGACTATTTTATGTCATCGTTAGGGAAGAATCAACATTGCCTGAACATTCTACATGGCTACTCCTTTCTAGAGACTGACATGGCACCTAAGTCAGGATAGAAAAGAACACAAAGGCTGTAGGTGAACCCTGTACAATGTTCCCAGTAGCTCTTGTACCACCCCAAAATTTTGTGGACAGGGCGGCAGTGGCAAGAGAGCAGCTCTGCATGTCCCAAGCACTGGTGCTCCCTGGCCATGCTGCTGGGATGGGACTCTTTTCCTCTGCACCCCTGCACATGGGCACTGCCCCTGCAGAGCCAGGATCAGAGTCAGAGGAAGGCTTCTCTCTGTAGATGTCAGAGACTGATTTTTTAAAGTGTGATTTGTGCTGTTGGATTGTGGTTGTCAAGCATCTTGTGCTTTATCCTGGCAGAAAGCTCAGCACCACATAGCTCATCCTCACCCCCAAAATGCTCATGTGTTGAGATAAGGATGGTTTGATAGCAAAGGAAAGGAAGAGATGCTGCTGCTGCTGCTGATGATGATGATGATAATGTAGTTTTATAAATCAAGCGATGCACAGTGCAATTGCTCACCACACACTGACCGATACCCAGCCCATCCCCGAGCAGGGATCCCCCTGAACCTGGCCAGCCTGCCTCAGGATCTCCTGTGTAGGTCCTTTGACCTTGCTTTGTTTAATGACAAAGTCAGTGGTGGTGGGACTTCATTCAGTCCACAGACGTCCACCATTATCTTCTACTCCCCATTAGAATTTTGCACTGTCCATATGGGACTTTTAAAGTGTGAGAGAGCCTTGCTGATCACTCCTTGGCTCTCCAGTCAATGAACCAGCTCATGCAGGGGAATCAGGGAGTCTCTGTTAGTGCAACACTGCCTCAGGTGCACTGTTGTGGTAATGATTGGTACCTGCTCTTCATTGGCCATCAGTACCTCCACAGCAGAAGGGCCCTGTGAGAGAGTGGTCAAGGTAGACAACTGTTTAAAGGTAAGCCTTTGGATCTTTGAAGTACCCTTTCCTGAAGGAGTCTATACTAAGGATGCACAGAGCTTCTGGGCCAGTCTCAATTGGTTGCTTTTGCCACTCTTTCCCATTAGACTCACATCAGCCTCCAATACAGTTAACTACTAGGATTTTCCCATCATTCCAGAAATACAATTGGGTTCTGGCCCTTTTAGCTCGATGGCATTACACTACACTGTGCATTGGTGTCCTTTAAAACCTAGCACCTGCTGTGGGTCTGATGTGCCAAGCAAGTAATCCTCAAAGTCCAATACACCCAGTTGCCTCCTTCCTCCCCCCAGTTACAGGTAGAACCCTCTAGTCCCGCTCATAGTATTCATTACTCTGTTTGGAGGACTGCCTGCTAGAAACAGGAGCAGCAATTTTCTCAGAAGAACCACTTTTTGTGAATGTTTTTCCTTGTGCTTCATGTATCCATGCCTCTAGGATGGAGGTAGATTTTCCATCCCATTTTCTCATGGCTTCTCTGTCGTCACACAGTTAAAAACACAGGTTTCCACGTGGTATGTACCCACTATATCACCTTTCTTAAGTAGAGGGACACTTACACCTGACAGCTGAGGTACTGGTTCATGCAGGTGGGGAGGAAGATATATTCTCTTGTAGCTGTTGGACCTACTCAGACAGTTTCTCCATAGACGAGACACAGACTCATAGGGAAGAAGAGAGAGTTTCTTTGTAATGCCGTAGCTGGCTAGCCGATTCATCCACCATGGGTTCTTCTTGGCCTTTCCTGGTCATTATTGTCAATGAGTTGGCATATAATGACGGTGCGCTCCATACAAAGCTCTGCCTCATGGGTCACGTGCACTTGACTTCACCTGGATCTTTGGAAAGCTGTCAGTTGCCTAAGTTTCTAGGCAACTAATAACCTCCAACATGGCTAATTCCCTCAGGTACTGGATACCCCCTATGGGAGCTCAGTTTGGAAGCCTGTGGAATCTGCTAGACACAGAAATAAAGTAGCTAGTAGAAAAATGCAAGATAAGGTACAAGACAAGTTGCACAAGGTCGAAGAAGAAGTAACAATTGAGGAGTTGAGAAAACAACCAGCACGAGCGATCCGCATGACAACAAATCAACGAGCAGAATAAGAGCGTGATAGTCGCATGAACACAAGTATAGCCACCAATGAGCGAGCTTGCCTGGTAGCATACCCAGCACATGCAAAGATGCTAAGGGTATAAATGCAAGAATGTATACTCGATAAATGCTTCAGTTGCATACCAGCCTTGAGTCGTGTGATCAATTCCCTTCAAATGGTGACCTCGACGTGATGGGAGATTTGGGACGAGCAACGCAGGCATAGCGACCAAAGGGAACCCCGCTAAACGAATAGAGCTGACAGCAGGACTGCAGCTTCCACCCTGGGACTGCACCTAACCCCAGGTGAGCAGCAGGCAGAAGTATGGGGGCGAACCTATCAGCCAAGGAGGAGACAATAGTGAAATTGTTGAGCAAACTCTTAGAGAAAAGAGGGATAAAGTTGATCCATATAAACTGAAACTACTGTTAAAAGTTTTTGCAAAAAAGCGGCGCCCCATCAACTGTATCAGTGATGTTTGATTTAGCTACTTGGGAACATGCAGGGACTATTTGGGACGCTGCTTCTCGGGGAAATACCACAGTAGTGGAGGTAATGACAACTTGGCGATTAGTAACTGAAATGTTAAGAGCTTGGTGGGCAGAAAAAAAAGGTACGAACTGCAGTGGCACAGGCAAGAGAAGCACAAGAAGGTGCTTGTGCACTGACAGAAAAGACCAACCTGATTGATTTTGAAAAGGAGGCTGAAACAAGCCCTAGCCCATTTCCTCCACCTCTGTCACCATCGGTGCCCCTGACAAGGGATGTTTCTATGGCCCCCATCTCTTCCCAAAGCGAGGCCCCTCGATCAAGTAAAGATTTTGACCCTTGCAAGCGTTGGGACAGTATACTCCGAGAGGCATTGAGAGATGGGGACCTGATAGGCATGGCTTTTCCAGTAACAGTACGGAATAATGGGCCAAATGAGTATAATGTTTTTCAGTGGGACTTGATAAAGGAACTGAGAAAAACAGTCACGACCTACGGATTGCATGCGCCTTTTACACAATCATTATTAGAAAATGTGATGACAGGTCAGTTGCTGGTTCCGTATGATTGTCACCAAATAGCTGCTATGATCCTCACCCCAACTCAAAAATTGTTATGGGAACAGAAATGGAGAGAACTGAGTGAGATAGTGGCACTGCAGAATTTAGAAAGAACATTAGGCGACCCTCTTATGGGTGCGGGGCTTCCTCAGTTTATGGGAACTGAGCCGTTAATAGACCCACGATTACAAGCTTGGCTCAACGATGCCATCTTGCGACAGTCAGCCCAACTAGCATTACAAGCCCTGCTGAAACTGCCAGAAGCAGAAAGGAGCCAGCCTTCTTTTACTAGCATACGATAAGGAGTCAATGAACCTTATATGCAGTTTATAGACAGATTGACGGATTCACTGGACAAGCAAATAGGTAATCATGAAACTAAAGAGGCTTTCATGTTGAAACTGGCGATTGAAAATGCTAACACAGATTGTAAAAGGATTCTGCAATCCACGCCTAATGGGCCAACCTTGGTACAAATGATAGAGGCTTGCAATCGTGTGGGGTCTGTTGAACACCATACAACCGCACTAGCCAGTGCGTTCGCTGCAGCATTAGCGATGGACAATGATAAGCGATGTTTTCGGTGTCAAGAGATAGGACATTTTGCCACTAAGTGCCCACAGAAAGGAGGGGGTTCTGTGCCGGTGAGTAGTTTGGCTCCTCCTGGTGTCTGTCCTTGCTGGATAAAAGGGATGTCCCCAAAAAGGGATGGCACTTGGCCAGCCAGTGCCACTCAAAGCATAATGCAGAGGGACAAACCTTACAGCCGCGGAAGGGAAACGGGAAGCTGAGTGCGGGGCAGGGGTGCGTGGTGACACAAGGACCCCATGGGGGCCAGCCAACTCCAAATGCTATGCGAGCCGCCTCTCGAGTTGTGATGACATCCGTAGTGACTCCTTCGCAAAACCCCCCAAATGCGTCACCACGGGTTCCCTCTCTGCCAAAACCCAAGGAAGTGCCAGAGTGGATGTCTCCACAAAAGTAGCTTGCACTGTGTGGGACAAGGTCCAAAAAATACCATTGAATGTCAAGGGACTGATAGGGGAAGGATGCAGTGCTATATTATTGGGACGATCCAGCACCACTCTGATGGGACTTTTTGTGCTACTGGGGGTGATCAACTCTGATTATGAAGGCATAATACATGCAATGGTTTGGATACACTCCCCTCCAGTACATATCCCTGCTGGGACACGGCTAGCTCAACTGATACTATTTAAAGCTGTAGTGCCCCGTACAGAAACTAATACATGGGGTGATGCAGGGTTTGGATCAACAGGACAACCAGAAATCCTCTGGGCAGCCACTTTCACCACCTCAAGGCCTATGATGACTTTAATATTTTATTATCCAAAACCGGCACAGACTACCCAGGCAGTTATTTCTATGTTGGTGGACACTGGGGCTGATGTCACAGTATAGCCATGAAGGACTGGCCGAAGGACTGGCCTTCAGAATCAACCACGAAGGGACTTGTAGGAGTAGGAGGATCATCGCAAACCTATCCGTCCAAATACAAGCTAACAATCAAAACACAAGAAGGCTCTACCTTTTCCATACGTCTGTATGCCACTCTTATCCCAATTAGCTTTCTTGGCAGAGACGTGATGGCACATGGAAACTTCATTGTGAGATGCCCTGAAAATTTTCGGTAGCGGCCATTGAAAAGTGACCGATAATGAAACTCACCTGGAAAACTGAAAAACCGGTGTGGGTGGATCTGTGGCCTCTCCCCGCAGAACAGGTCGCAGTGCTATAAGAACGTGTTCAGGAGCAATTGAAAGCAGGACACATAGTCCCAACCACCAGTCCATGGAACTCACCCGTGTTCGTAATTAAAAAGAAGAGTGGGAAATGGAGATTACTACATGACTTAAGAAAAATAAATGAGGTCATGAAAGAAATGGGATCTCTCCAACCAGGTTTGCCTTCTCCCACCATGATTCCGCATAACTGGAATATTATTATTGTTGACCTCAAGGACTGTTTTTTTACCATTCCACTCCACCCTAAGGATGCACTGTGATTTACATTTTTGGTACCAAAAATAAACAAAAGAGAACCCATGGACAGATATCACTGGACTGTTTTTCCACTAGGGATGAAGAATTCTCCAACCGTATGCCTAACGTATGTTGCTAAAGCTCTGGCCCCTATTAGAAAACAGTATCCCGAGACCTATATTTACCATTACACGGATGATATATTGGTAGCGGTGCCTACACAATCATTAACCCATGAAATAATTCAGAGGCTGAGACAAGAACTGCAAACATGGGGGTTGCAGATAGCCCCCGAGAAAATCCAAGTAGAAGCACCATGGAAATACTTGGGCTGGAAAATCTTACAACAAACCATTCAACCCCAAGCCATTACCATCACACAAGAAGTAAAGACATTGAATGATCTACAGAAGCTTATTGGTAATATTAATAGGATACAAAACTATTGTGGAATTAATAATCAAATACTATCACCATTGTTCGATCTCCTGAAAGGTGACAATGATATCAACGTGCCTCGGCAACTGACAAAGGAAGCGAAGACAGCACTGAGTCACATAGAAGGAGAACTCATGAAGCAGCAATGTCACCGATGAGCAGAAGGATTGCCTATTCAACTTTATTTGTGTAACCAGGACCCGCAACCCCTAACTCTTATAGCGCAATGGGATCCAAATGCCCCTGACCCATTACTCTTGTTGGAATGGGTATTTCTTGATGGGTAATATCTTGATTGGGAGAAAAATGGACAATGACAGCACACGATCGATATGGTACAGGGCTCCCCCCAAATTGTAGAACTGCATGCTATTATTATGGCTTTTAACAATTGGTCCAATTAACCACTAAACATTGTGGCAGATTCGCAATATGCTGTAGGAGTAGTACAACAAATAGAAAGGGCACAAATACGCCCCATTCAGAACGAGATGCTGTTTTTAAAATTCAAAGAGATCCTATTCCTTGTTGAGGGACATCTGTACCCATATTGTATGATACATGTTCACAGTCATACTGTGCTACCAGGCGTTTTCACTGAGGGCAATGCTCGAGTCGATCTTTTAACCAATTTGGCCATACAACCCCCAGTCCCTAATAAACTACTTCAAGCTTGCACCTCCATTCAATTCTTTCACCAGCCTGCTAGACCATTGGCCAAGCAATTCTCTATTCCGCTAGGAGATGCAAAACTTATTGTACAAACTTGCCCTGACTGCCAACAGCTACAGGGACCTTCACAGGAAGTGAACCCTAAAGGTCTTAGCTCACTACAACTTTGGCAAACAGATGTGACACATGTTCCTGAATTTGGCAGATTGAAATATGTCCATATATCTATAGATACTTTCTCACATGCTGTATGGGCAACTCCCCTGCGTGGGGAAACAAGCAGACATGTTCAGGCACACTTTTGCCTTACCTTTGCAGCTTTAGGCATTCTGCTAGAGATCAAAACTAACGGACCCGCATACGTCAGTAACTCCACGAAAAAGTTTTTTCATACATGGGGTATAACCCATAAAACGGCAATCCCCCACTCTCTGACAGGACAAGTTATAGTAGAACGTACACACAGAACACTTAAGTCTTTGTTAGAAAAAAAAAAAAAAAAAAAGAGGGAAAAAATGGAAACACCACAAAACAGAATAGCAAAAGTGCTATATGTGATGAATCACCTAACCATGTTTTTCTCACACAAAGAGGTATCCCGATAGTAAAGCATTTTGGGGCACAAAAAACAGGCCTCACCTCATTATATGAAAAAAGACCATTAGTCGAAAAACGTAATCTCAATACTGGGGCGTGGGAGGGACCATACTCTTTAATAACTTGGGGCCGAGGGTATGCTTGTGTTTCCACAGAAGGAGGACCAAAATGGATTCCAGCGCAAGCAGTATGACCCTTGTTGGAACCATCATCCTCTTCAGACTCTGCGGCCTTGGAAGATCCTGGGTCTCCATCCAGCCTCGACAAAACATCTGGGTCACCCTCGCCAACATGACAGGGCAAGAGCATATCTGCCTGTCCATGGCAACTGCATATAACCCGTTTACGACGTGCTTAGTTGGCATACCACTAAGAGAGGAGCATCTGAGTGACATCAACAACACCAGTAGCGGAAGCCTTCTCATCCACAGTTGGAACAGCTCCAGTCCAGGGAACATCAGCAAGGAAACGATGAATAATTGGGATGGCTGGGCACCATACCTTCCTCAAACAACACTGGAACCACAAGAACTCGACATTCTAGGTTGTGTTAATGCACCAGCCTGTGTAAGGTTTAACTATATTGGTAGTAACCTCACAGCAATTGATGTCACACATGGACTAGGAATATACCGCAATGAATCAATGTGGTGCAACTACACTTCTCCTAATGTGTCTAGATCCTCAAATGTCCTGCTAGCACTGCCACCCGGAGTGTTTCTCATCTGTGGTGAAAGAGCATGGCAGGGTATTCCATCACATATCAAAGGGGGACCATGTATCTTTGGTCAGTTAACCTTATTTAACACCTAATACATTAATGATACTAAATATTACAAAGCACCACAGGCACGCTAAACAATTTGTTCAGCATTATCAGGAGAATTGCAAAGACAATCTAGATTTCTGGCAAGCTGATAAAGTCATCACTGCTTCGTTTTTCGCACCTGGTGTTGCTGCTGCTCAAGCGCTAACAACGCTTAACAAATTAGGATGCTGGCTTGCTAAGCAAACCAATGCAACCTCTGTGGCATTGAGTGCATTATTAACTGACACTGACTCTGTTAGACATGCAACGCTGCAGAACAGGGCCGCAATAGGTTTCCTATTGTTAGCACAAAGTCATGGGTGTGACGAATTTGAAGGCATGTATTGTATGAACTTAAGTGACAATTCTCAGTCGATTCACCAACAATTATCCAAACTCAAAGAGCTCACAGACAAGTTAATAACTAGCACATGGGGGCTGGAATCATGGTTGTAAAGCCTGGGAATAGGGGGATAGTTGAGAAAACTTATAAGAGGAGCGCTTGTAGTGTTGATTATGGTAATTGTGATTCTGTTAGTTGTACCATGCCTATTTCAATGCTTACAAAAAAATTTTTTTATGCTCAGTGCAATTGGCTTGGCTCATAGAAACAAAAAAGGGGGAATTATGGGAGCTCAGTTTGGAAGCCTGTGGAATCTGCTGGACAACAGAAATAAAGTAGCTAGTAGAAAAATGCAAGATAAGGTACAAGACAAATAGCGCAAGGTCGAAGAAGAAGTAACAATTGAGGAGTTGAGAAAACAACCAGCACGAGCGATCTGCATGACAACAAATCAACGAGCAGAATAAGAGCATGATAGTCGCATGAACACAAGTATAGCCACCAATGAGCGAGCTTGCCTGGTAGCATACCCGGCACATGCAAAGATGCTCAGGGTATAAATGCAAGAATGTATACTCGATAAACGCTTCAGTTGCACACCAGCCTTGAGTCGTGTGATCAATTCCCTTCAGCAGAGCCCAGTGGCCAGTGAGGGGCAGCCTGAGGGCCACCAGGACTGCTCCTCCATTTGGCAGCTGGGCTCTTGGTCCTGAGCAACTCCTGTGTGCTGGGGCTTCCCCCCCAGCTCCAGAGGAGATGGGAAGAGACAGCAGATGAGACCAATGAACTTCTCATGACTTTTTGTTGTCTGCACCTACACAGGAAAACTTGTTCTAAAGGTACAGGAAAATAGTTGGTCAAAATGCATGAAATATTTACAGGCAGGAGCCTAAGGAAAATATTATACATGTATAAATATAAAGCACAAGTTTCAGAAAACAATGAAGCAAAAAAAAAAAAAAACAAAAAAAAAAAAAAGAAGCTTTTCCAAATATTTTCTGAGATATTATGAGAGGATAGTAATGATGGGATGATGGAACTATTATTGTTTATTAAGTAGCAGGTATCTAAAGAGTTTCCTCGCTACATTCCTTAGTTCCTGGTTCCTCATGCTGTATATGAGGGGGTTCAGTGTTGGAGGAATCACCGAATACAGAAACGACATCACCAGGTCCGAAGATGGGAAGGAAATGTAGGAGGGCTTCAGGTAGGCAAACATGGCAGTGCTGGAAAACATGGAGACAACAGCCAGGTGAGGGAGGCACGTGGAAAAGGCTTTGTGCTGGCCCTGCTCTGAGGGCATCCTCAGCACAGCCCTCAAGATCTGCACATAGGATAACACAATGAAAACAAAGCAACTAAAGCCCAAAGAAAAGCTAAACACAAGTGCCCCGACTTCCCTGAGGTAGGCATCTGAGCAGGAGAGCTTGAGGATGTGGGGGATTTCACAGAAGGACTGGTCCACAGCATTGCCGTGGCAGAAGGACAGGGAAAATGTAGTGGCCGTGTGCAGAACAGCATTGAGAAAGCCACTGCCCTAGGCAGCTGCTGCCATCTGGGCACAAGCTCTGCTGCCCAGGAGGCTCCCGTAGTGCAGGGGCTTGCAGATGGCAATGTAGCGGTCATAGGCCATGACGGTGAGAAGGAAATACTCCGATGACATCAACAAGACAAAGAGAAAGACCTGTGCCGCACACCCTTGGTAGGAGATGGCCCTGGTGTCCCAGAGGGCATTGGCCATGGCTTTGGGAAGAGTGGTGGAGATGCAGCCCACGTCGAGGAGGGCGAGGTTGAGGAGGAAGAAGTACATGGGGGAGTGGAGGCGGTGGTGGCAGGCTACTGCGCTGAGGATGAGGCCGTTGCCCAGGAGGGCAGCCAGGTAGATGCCCAGGAAGAGCGCGAAGTGCAGGAGCTGCAGCTCTCGTGTGCCTGCGAATGCCAGCAGGAGGAACTCACTCACTGAGCTGATGTTGGGATTTGCTGACTTTGGACACAGAACCTGCAAAATGAAAGAAAATATACACGTATAGACTGTTATGAGTAATGTCTCTGACTAAAATTCCCAGTGAAAGCCTTACATTCCCCGTTTCCAAGAGGACCTTTGTCTGTCTCCTTGTCTGAAGCCCTGCTTTGTGCTTGCTGAGTGTCCTGTACACAGCAGCCACCTCTGCCCATCAGCCCACAGTGGGACACCTCTGCTCCACTGCAATGGTTAATGTCGCTGTGGGGGCAAAGCTCAACCGGAGTTCACATTGAGGAGGGCTGCTCTGTCCATCCTCTCGTTCCCAGCTGCTGGCTGCTTGCAGCACTCATCTGGGGGATGGATGCACGCAGAGGTTGTGCTGAAAAACCACATCCCCTGCCTGCACATCCTAAAGAACAGCTCAGAAAAGGCCTGGTGCAGTGTGTAAGCAGAGAGAAGGGAAGGGATAGTCTCAGGTTCATCACTAACCTGTTTTTGTCTCAATTCAATGGAATAAGAAGCTCAGTCACCCATGCAAATCCAACTACCCCATTAACATAGAGCCTGCCCCACAATCAGAGCAGGAAGAGGCAGGCAGAGAGTGCAGAAAGTGCCTTCTCTTTGCAGGCAACCCCTGCCCTGCCCAAGACCCTGGGCTTTCCCTGCAGGCTGAGTGCAGGGACCCTGCTCTGAACCACAGCCCTGGGCAGCCCTGCCTGCACCCCCAGCTTCTCCTTCCTCCAGGAACTGTGGCTGCATTGCCCTTCAGCCAGAAACTTACTGGGTTCAGGGCTGGGAAGTGTTCTCCCCCAGTGAGCTCTGTGCATCCTGCCACTTCTGCCTGCCTTTAAGCACTCTGTCTCTGCAGGCAGTGCCCCCAGCCCTGCTGCGCTGTGCAGAGGAGCTGCTCCTGGGCACAGCTGTCTCTCTGCACCAGGGCCCTCTTGCCACGAGCTCTCTCTGTCCCACGAGCCCGGCCCAGCTCAGCAGCACAGCACCAGCCCAAGGCACTGCAGTCACCCCTCTGGGGGCTTAGCTGATGAGCCCACGAACCTCAGGCACTCAGAGACAATTGAAGACATCTCTCCAGAAGTCCATGTCAGAGGCAAGTTTCCTGCAGTGTCTCCCTGAGGGCCAACACTGACACAGCCTCCCTTGGAGCTCGTTAGAGCAGAACCCTGGAGGCAGTGAGGACAAGGAGACAAAGGCAATGTGAAGGTGACACTGATGCGTAGGAAAACTGGATGTGTGTCACCAAGCACAAGGGCCAGGCCTTGACCATTGTCCCCTGGGAATGGAGATCCTTTCCCTTCACACCTTTCCCAGAGCTCTTCATGGGGCAGTAGGAGATGGGGATGTGCATGGCCAAGTGCAGGAGAATGGTATATGCCCTGCCTGGTTCATGGGTGGGGGTGAGGAGGCTGTGAAGCCTTGGTTCTTCAATGATAAGCTGTCTTCTCCTCCTAGGACTCAGTGGCAGAGACAACAGCCATAGCCATGGACACAAATGTCTCATAAGGCAGCTCTGTAGGAAGATGGCCTGGTTCCTGGTGAGCAGGCACCACTGCTCGTATGGCATCCCTCGTGGTACCCAGGCCCTCCTCCTGCTGGACACTGCTCACTCAGCAGGGTCCCAGTCTGCCCCCATGTGTGGGGTTCCTCTCCCTCTGTTGCAGGACTGGGCTCTTCTTCTTGTAAATGTCAAGAGGTTTCTCTAGGCAAAATCCTGCATTTTCTAAAGATTCCCCCACGCTGATGCTCCATTCTGAGAGCCATTCATGGCTGCAGACAGACAGTTCAACCTTCTCATTGCCTGAATCATCATCCTTTATTGGATGTGGGGGAAATCTGGTAATGATCTAGAGACAAGATAAAGGCTGAGGTAATTAATTCCTTCTTTACCTCTGCCTCTAGCAGCAAGACCAGTTGTTGCCCTGGACATTTCTTCCTCCTCATGGCCAGTGCCAACATTCCAGGGCACGCTTTGTGGGTCTTTCTTCTCTCCTGCTCTTTCCTACTGCCACAGAATGCTCCATCAGGGTGGAAACCCCTCCTGAAGTAGGCATCCCAACCCAGCAGGCTCCTTGCGGCCTCTCAGCCAACCACACACAAGTCACCTCAGCAGCAGCTTCCAAGCCGTGGGCCTGCTGCTGGCCTTGCAGCTTCTTGTGGAGACACAGCCAAGCCTTGTGCCTCCTGCTGCCCAGTCATGGACTCAAGCAGAAGCTACAGGACAACCCGTATGGGGGCCTTCTTTCTGCCTGGGTCCTCCTGGCTCTGGAGGCAGAGGGGATCCCCCAGTCAGCATGCCAAGCAGGTGCCTTCTGCTGGCCTAGCAGGGCCACTGCCAGATGTCAGCCCAAAAGTGCAAATCCCAGGGAGAAGGCAAGGGTGACCTGCCACCTACAGACAGAGGTGACCTCACAGTCCCTTTCCGTGACATGTTCCTGCTGCTGCCCTATCAAGTGCAGAGGCAGAAGTGACCTCACAGTCCCTGCCACGGTCACATTCCTCGTGCTGGGCCATGAGATGCTGAGGCAGAGCTGAGCTCCTCAGAGCATTCCCACCCATCTCCTCCTTGTGCCCCACAAGCTGATCAGATCCATGGCCCCTCACATTCAGCTTTGACTGCCATTTGACTACACAGGAACCTCGGTTCCTGCCTTGCCCCAAGGTGCCAAGCGCCTTAAGGTAAGGTTTAGGAGGGGTTTTGAAGGTGAGAAGGTTAATGCACAGGTGCAGGGACTTTGGATGTTATTAGTTCATGTATTGTATTAGGGACTAGGGCTCACCTATCTGAATGAAAGATTAAGGAATAATTAGTTTTTTGTGTTACCAAGTGTTTGGTATTCTGTTTAAGGTGTGACATCTGTGGTTAGGGTATGGACAAGCTTTGTGGTCTAGGGTTTGTTTAGCTGTGTTAAGAATAAGGTGATCTTTAAGGTCCCTTCAAACCAAAACCATTCTATGATTCTGTGATCCCATGTTTCTATGATTATCTGTGACACTGCTACCGTTGTCCTTACAAAGCCCATTAATGCTCTCCTTTATCCTTGGATTTTAACCAAGATTTTTGGTTAGCCCAGCTGGCATCCTGTTACAAGTGGTGTCCCCCAGGGGTCAGTACTGCGACCTATCTTGTTTAATGTCTTTATTGATGACCTAGATGAGGGGATTGAGTGTACCCTCACTAAATCTGCAGATGACACCATGTTGGGAGGTAGTGACGATCCACATGAGGGAAGGGTGGCCTTTCAGAGGGATCTGAATAGGCTGGATTGCTGAGCTGAGGTTAATGGGACTGGGTTCAACAAGGCCAAGTGCAGGGTCCTGCACTTTGGCCACAATAACTCCATGCAACGCTATAGGCTTGGGGCAGAGTGGCTAGAAGACTGTGAAGAGGAAAAGGACCTGGGAGTGTTGATGGATGCTTGGCTGAACATGAGCCAGCCGTGTGCCCAGGTGGCCAAGGCGGCCAAGGGCATCCTGGCCTGTACTAGAAATAGTGCAGCCAGCAGCAGCAGGGAGGTGATCATCCCCCTGGACTCGGCTCTGGTGAGACCACACCTCGAGCACTGTGTTCAGTTTTGGACCCTTGTTACAAGAAGGACATTGAGGTCCTGGAACATGTCCAGAGAAGGGCAACCAAACTGTTGAATGGTATGGATCACAGGTCTTATGAGGAGTGGCTGTGATTGTTTAGTCTGGAGAAGAAGAGGCTCAGGGGAGACCTCCTTGCACTCTACAACTTCCTGAAGAGAGGTTGATGTAAGGCGGGGGTTGGCCTGGTTTGCCTCTTCTCACAGATAACTAATGATAGGACTCAAGGAAATGGCCACAAGTTGTGCCTGGGGATGTTTAGATTAGATATCACAAAAAACTTTTTCTCTCAAAGAGTAGTCGGGAACTGGAATGGTCTGCTCAGGGAGGTGGCGGAGTCACCGACCCTCAGTGTTCAAGAAGCACCAGGACAAGGTGCTAGGAGATATGGCTCAGTAGCGTAGTGGGTAGTATTAGTGATAGGAAGGTTGGACTAAGTGGTCTTGTAGGTCCTTTCCAAATTTGTGTTTTTATGATTTTGATGACTCTATCATAGGACAAGGGGAATGGTTTAAACTTAAAGAGGGTAGATTTAGATTCGATAGTCAGATGAAATTCTTGACTTGGAAGTGAGGCACTGGCACTGGTGCGGTGGGTCAAGAGGTCACCCAGAGGGAGTTTGGATCAGCCCATGGCCTTGTGTTTGAAGGAACAGCTGGTGAGAGTAGAGAGGCAGCAGTGAAATCATGGGAATACCGGAGTGAGAGCAAGGTGGGGAAGAGAAGTGGTTGTCTGCAGCCTTCAGGGAAGTGTGGGACAGCACAGGAAAGCATGCAGAGGAGTAGGCAGAGGGCTCTGACAAGAATGGAAGGCTTCAGCAGCACTGACAACTTTGTCCCCTTAGCCATGGGTTGTGAGAAGACATGATATACTCATGGCATTGGGACCATGTATTCTCCTTTATCCCTGTGCAAACGCTGGAAGGTGTCATATCATTGTCCTTCACATGATATCATGGGCATCGCACATGACCCCAGACCCTCTGATATAATAACAACCATCATAAAGCTAATCCCAGTTAGATGACTGATATGGGGAGGTCAGGAGTAGCCTGGCCAGGAGAGATGTCAGATTTGGGGGAGGGAAGAGGAGCTCAGAATCTTACCTTTGTAGGGGTAAGAGGGTTCATGTAATGTTGATGCTGCTGTAAAATTGATTGCAAACAGTCGTGTAAGGCCTGTAAACTATTTTCAACAGAATCCCTCAACCTAAACATAAGTGCAACATCCTGACAGGAATCCACTATTGTAAAGCAGAACTCAAAATATCACCTAAAGAAAAGTGCAGAGCATAGCCCCTTTTTCTTACATTTCCTCTCTTGCACAGCCTAATCCCTGCCCTTAACACTAACATTAAAATGCTCTATTTATCCCTAGACTTCTTCACAAACCTAAAAAAAACCCTAAACTATAATGCTTGCCCATACCCTAACCAGAGACCTGACACCACAAACAGAACAGCAAACCTTCCAACTAAAACTTTGTTTACTCTCTAAACCAGAAAGGTAAATCCCAGACCGTAGAGGACAGGAGAGAGGTCAGCTCTACCTCAGGATCTCCTGCCCCAGCAGGAGCAATGTGACTGTGGCAGTGACTATGAGGTCACTTCTGCCTCTGCACTTGATAGGGCAGCAGCAGGAATGTGTCACGGAAAGGGACTGTGAGGTCACTTGTGTCTGGAGGTGGCAGGTCACCCTTGACTTCTCCCTGGGATTTGCACTTTTGGGCTGACATCTGGCAGTGGCCCTGCTAGGCCAGCAGAAGGCACCTGCTTGGCATGCTGACTGGGGGATCCCCTCTGCCTCCAGAGCCAGGAGGACCCAGGCAGAAAGAAGGCCCCAACATGGGTTGTCCTGTCCCTTCTGCTTGAGTCCATGACTGGGCAGCAGGAGGCACAAGGCTTGGCTGTGTCTCCACAAGAAGCTGCAAGGCCAGCAGCAGGCCCCTGGCTTGGAAGCTGCTGCTGAGGTGACTTGTGTCTGGTTGGCTGAGAGGCCACAAGGAGCCTGCTGGGTTGGGATGCCTACTTCAGGAGGGGTTTTTCTGTGGTAGTATGAAATAGCAGGAGAAAAAAATGCCACAAAGCGTGCCCTGGAATTTTGGCACTGGCCATGAGGAGGAAGAAATGTCCAGGGGAACAACTGGTTTTGCTGCTAGTAACAGAGGCAAAGAATGCATTAAGTGTCTCAGCCTTTACCTCATCCCTTGTCAACAGGTTTTCCCCCCAAAATCCTATAAAGGATTATGATTCTCCCTAATCCTCCTGCATTTAAAGTATTTTATTATTATTATTATTTTATTTTTTTATTGTCTTTGACAGTAATAGATGGATTGAGCTCTAGCTGGGCTTTGGCCCTTCTAATTTTCACCTGCACAGCCCCTTAACATTCAGAACACAGCTCCAGAGAAACTGACAGCATGCATGAGAAGAAAGCACAGCAAATGTGGAACGTGACAGACTTCCATCCCCTAATCTTGTGTGGCTGTGCTGCAATTCCATTCAGATGGTTACTCCTGAATTATCCAAATTTCCCTGCAACTCTTGCTGCTGCTGCTGTCTGGTCAGATATAGCACAATTACACTAAGGTTGAACTGTCTACCTGCTGACATTAACACCTGATAGAGTGGAGCATCACTGTAGGGCAACCTTGAGAAACTGCCAGATTTTGACTTCAGAAAACTTTTGACTTTAACATGGAGAAGAGCCCAGTCCTGGACCAGAGGAAGAGGAACCCCACACATCAGGGCAGACTGGGACACTGCCGAGTGAGTAGGGGCAAGGAGGATGAGGTCCTGGACACAATGAGGGATGCCATACGAGCAGTGGTGCCTGCTCACGAGGAACCAGGCCAGCTTCCTACAGAGCTGCCTAATGAGGAGCATGGAGAAGATCTGAGTTATCATGTTCAGCTCAGACCCGGTGTAACACCGCACGGACAAGTGCCTACAACTAGCTGGTAAAGAGGTGAAGGTCTGGGAGTCCCTAGGACAGCCTGGTGTGGAGAGGAGCAAGGGTTTTACCAAGGCTAAAAGTCCCAACACTGAGGCCTGACTGAAAGTCACTGCCACTGAGGCCTGTGAAGAGACATCTTGATAATGAGCACAAGGTCCTCATTATCTCTGTGCATGCACCCATGAACCACGCAGGAGTTATACCATTCTCCTGCACTTGGCCATGCACATCCCCATCTCCTACTGCCCCATGAAGAGCTCTGGGAAAGGTGTGAAGGGAAAGGATCTCCCTTTCCAGGGGACATGGGTCAAGGCCTGGCCCTTGTGTTTGGTGACACACATCCAGTTTTCCTACACCTCAGTGTCACCTTCACATTGCCTTTGTCTCCTTGTCCTCACTGCCTCCAGGGTTCTGCTCTAACGAGCTCCAAGGGAGGCTGTGTCAGTGCTGGCCCTCAGGGGGACACTGCAGGAAACTTGCCTCTGACTTGGACTTCTGGAGAGATGTCTTCAATTGTCTCTGAGTGCCTGAGGTTTGTGAGCTCATCAGCCAAGCCCCAGAGGGGTGATTGCAGTGCCTTGGGCTGGTGCTGTGCTGCTGATCTGGGCCGGGCTCGTGGGACAGAGAGAGCTCGTGGCAAGAGGGCCCTGGTGCAGAGAGACAGCTGTGCCCAGGAGCAGCTCCTCTGCACAGCGCAGCAGGGCTGGGGGCACTGCCGGCAGAGACAGAGTGCTTAAAGGCAGGCAGAAGTGGCAGGATGCACAGAGCTCACTGGAGGAGAACAGTTCCCAACCCTGAACCTGGTAAGTGTCTGGCTGGAGGGCAATGCAGCTTTTGGTCGTGGAGGAAGGAGAAGCCAGGGGACCAGGAAGGGCTGCCCAGGACTGTGGTGCTGAGTAGGGTCCCTGCACTCAGCCTGCCCGGGGAGCCCAGGGGCTTGGGCAGAGGAAGGGCAGGGCAGGGGTTGCCTGCAAAGAGAAGGCACTTTCTGCACTCTCTGCCTGCCTCTTCGTGCTCTGACTGTGGGGCAGGCTCTATGTTAATGGGGTAGTTGGATTTGCACTGGTGACTGAGCTTCCTATTCCATTGAATTGGGACAGAAACAGCTTAGTGATGAACCTGAGAATATCCCTCCTCTTCTCTCTGCTTAGAGGCTGCACCATGGCTTTTCTGAGCTGTTCTTTAGGATGTGCAGGCAGGGGATGTGGTTTTTCAGCACAACCTCTGTGTTCATCCATCCCCCAGCTGAGTGCTTCAAGCAGTCAGCAGCTGGGAAAGAGGGGATGGACAGAGCAGCCCTCCTCAATGTGAACTCCGGTTGAGCTTTGCCCCCACAGCGACATTAACCATTGCAGTGGAGCAGAGGTGTCCCACTGTGGGCTGATGGACAGAGGTGGCTGCTGTGTACAGGACACTCAGCAAGCACAAAGCAGGGATCCAGACAGGGAGATAGACAAAGGTCCTCTTGGAAACGGGGAATGTAAAGCTTTAACTGGGAATTTTAGTCAGAGACTTTATTCATAACAGTCTATACATATATATTTCTTTCTCATTTCGAAGGTTCTATGTCCACAGTCAGCAAATGCCCAACATCAGCTCAGTGAGCGAGTTCCTCCTGCTGGCATTCGCAGACACACGCGAGCTGCAGCTCCTGCACTTCGCGCTCTTCCTGGGCATCTACCTGGCTGCCCTCCTGGGCAACGGCCTCATCCTCAGCGCCGTAGCCTGCCACCACCGCCTCCACTCCCCCATGTACCTCTTCCTCCTCAACCTCGCCCTCCTCGACGTGGGCTGCATCTCCACCACTCTCCCCAAAGCCATGGCCAATGCCCTCTGGGACACCAGGGCCATCTCCTATCAAGGATGTGCTGCCCAACTCTTTCTGTTTATTTTCTTGTCTGGAGCAGAATTTTTCCTTCTCACCGTCATGGCTTATGACCGCTACGTTGCCATCTGCAAGCCCCTGCACTACGGGAGCCTCCTGGGCAGCAGAGCTTGTGCCCAGATGGCAGCAGCTGCCTGGGGCAGTGGCTTTCTTGATGCTGTCCTGCACACGGCCAACACATTTTCCCTGCCCCTCTGCCACAGCAATGCTGTGGACCAGTTCTTCTGTGAAATCCCCCAGATCCTCAAGCTCTCCTGCTCAGATGTCTACCTCAGGGAAGTCGGGGCACTTGTGTTTAGTAATTCTTTAGCATTTGTTTGTTTTGTTTTCATTGTGCTGTCCTATGTGCAGATCTTCAGGGCAGTGCTGAGGATGCCCTCAGAGCAGGGCCAGCACAAAGCCTTTTCCACGTGCCTCCCTCACCTGGCTGTGGTCTCTATGACTGTCAGCACTGTCATGTTTGCCTACCTGAAGCCCTCCTCCATTTCCTCCGTATCCTTGGACGTTGTGGTGTCATTTCTGTACTCAGTGGTGCCTCCAGCAGTGAACCCGCTCATCTATAGCATGAGGAACCAGGAGCTGAAAGCAACACTGAAGAAACTGATTCTAGTGTTAATATTTACTTAGCAATAAATTGGCTATCTCACTTTTCTAGTTTTACTCAAGTTAATCTTAGGGAATTTGTGACCTTCAGGTATTGCATTCTTTAAAATTTTGGTTGCAGTAAAATATTTGCTTTCTTTCCTCTTTTCCAGATGACCAGTCCTCTGTGTGACCCAGAGGCTTTCTCTGAATGTGTTTATCCCTAAATGACACCTGGCCTCTTTTGTGGTATCTTGTTCATAAAATGAAGTTGCTCGGTGCTCATGGCTCGTCTTCCCAAACTGGAGTGAAGAAGATGCTCAGTTAATACCAGGCTCAAGGCCTCGGTCTTGTACTTGGGTGCCACCAGGACACAGGGGCATGAGGGCATGGGGTGCTGGGTGCGGGAGTCAGGGCTAGACTGGGTCGTCACTGGTGGATTCCCATTGCCCCTGGAGACCCTGACTGGTCAAGAAGCAGCTTTCTGGGTTTGAAACGTGACAGGACTGGTGGCATCAAGGAGGTATTGGGAGCCACCAAGATATCCTAAGTGTTTGCCTGGGACACTGAGTGCCTTGTGTTGAGTGGGCAGTGAGTGGATCTTCACAGTAAAGCTAAGACAAAGGATTCATGGGCTGATAGGAGCTCTGCAATGCCAAGGCACACAGCTGGGTCACAGAACAAAGGTCTCAGAGGCCTTCAGTTAACAAGCAGAATGGGCCAAAATACTGGGTGAACAGGCAAGGGCAGGGAGGTGGGAAGAGGTGGGCAGGGGCCGGGCTGGGCTGGGCAGTGAACGGCAGAGGGCAACAGCAGCGTCAGGGAGTGGTGGCAGCATGCAGGGGAAGGCTCCCAGCAGTGCTTGGTGCTGCAGAGCCAGGGCTGCGCCAAGGGAGCCCAGAGCTGCAGGGGCAGGGGAGAGGAGGCCGCTCTGGGCCCCTGCTGGCCTGGGCAGAGCAGGAAGGGGGCCCAGGGCATTAGTCCCATCCCTACAGCCTGCCAGCATGTCTGCTGAGGGCCAGGGTGGTTGCTGCAGGGGCAGGGAGCTCAGCATGGCCTTTGCAGCCCCCTGCCCTGGGCCTGCCTCTGCCCTTGGGCTCGGCCCCAGGCTTGGCTCTGCTGGCAGGAGCGCTCTCAGCATGCGCTTCCTGGCCTCCCCTCGCCTGCGCACAGCTGCTGCCCACTCAGGCTGCTGGCACAAACGTGTCCTCACAAGCAGCACCACCCCTTGGGCTGCTTCTGCTGGCCTCCCCCACCCCGCTGCCTTGACTCCTTGTCTCTGCTGGGCCCCAACTCCTGCACCGAATTGCATTCCTTGGCTCTCAGTGACCTCTCCCCTGCCATGATGGGACATGCTTTCCAGTGCACCATCTACCAGACACAGCAATGAATACCATGAGCTAGACTAGAGGGGTGTCGTGGTTCCACTCGAGTGGGCAGCCAAGCTCCACCACAGCTGCTCTCTCACTCCCCCTCCTCAAAGAGGAATGGGGAGAAAATATGTGAAAAGGGCTCAAGGATTGAGATAAGGACGAGAAAATCACGCAATAATTATTGTAACGGGCAAACCAGACTCAGCATAAGAAGACAGATAGTAAGATTTATTGCTCATTACTAACAAGCTAGAGAAGTGAGAAACAAAGGAAAGAAACCAAAAGCACCTCTCTCCCCATCCACCCTCTTCCACCTCCTCCCCCCGAGCGGCGCAGGGGAACGGGGGAATGGGGGTTATGGTCAGTCTACAGCACTTCTTCTCTGCCGCTCCTTCTCGGTCACTCTCGTCTCCTGTGCTGTGGGGCCCCACCCACGGGATGCTGTCCTTGATGAACTGATCCAGCATGGGCTTCCCACAGGCAGCAGCTCTTCCAGAACTGCTCCAGATATGGGTCCATACCACAGGGGCCATCCCTCAGGAGAAAACTGCTCCAACCTGGCTCCCCCACAGGCAGCAGCTCCTGCCAGGTCACCTGTTCCTGCGTGGGCTCCTCTCCACGGGCTACAGGTCTGGCCCGGAATCTGCTCCGGCAGGGGTCTTCCACAGGTGGCAGCCTCCATCGGTGCAGGGCCACCTGCTCCACCGTGGTCTCCTCCACGGGCTGCAGCGTGGAACCCTGCTCCACCGTGGTGCTCCATGAGGCTGCAGGGAGACAACCTGCTTCACCATGGTCCTCACCACAGGCTGCAGGGGACTTCTGCTCCGGTGCCTGGAGCACCTCTCCCCCTCCTTCTACACTGACCTTGACACCTGCAAGGCTGTTTCTCACTCCCTTGACTCTCCCGGCTACTGTGTGGCTCAGCGTTTTTTTTCCCTGTCTTAAATATGCTCTCACAGAGGTGCAAAACAACATCACTTATTGGCTCAGATCTGGAAAACAATGGGGCCCTTCCCAAACATGGGGCGGCTTCTAGATCTTTCTCACAGAAACCACCCCTATGGCCCCCTGCTACCAAAACCTTGCCACGTAAACCCACTACAAGGGGTCCTCCTTCCAGCCAAGGCGGGGGCACAGAGGAAAGGGACAATCAGGTTTACTGGACTGTGTATATTTAATGGCCTGGCACATCAGACCCACAAATGTATCAGGCTCTACTGCACACCGGTGCACAGTGTACCCTGATGCCATCAAGCTGTAAAGAGGTAGAACGCACCTGTATTTCTGGAATGATGGGGCATCCCAAGAGATAACTGCACTGGAGGCTGAAGTGAGTCTAACAGGGAAGGAATGGCAAAAGCACCTGTTGTAAATGAAGTCTCAACTCAATCTGAATTTAGTAATATTTATAAAAGGCAAGTAAACAGTGCTGGGTGTGCGGGGAGTCTATGCTCTACCAACACGCACACACAAAGATCGAACTTTCTAAATGTACAGAACATTGCTTTTATATATGCCTATACATATGTACAATCAGAAATGGTAACAAACAATCCTTTAAGTCTATTACTGTTAAAGTCCATGAATGGGGGAGCATAGTTGGAGTTGGTAATCCTGGTTGAAGTGCTCCCATATCTTCAATGAGTTAACAGTCTCCATTTTCCACTCCTTTTCTTGATTACAAACACCGGAGAGTTCCAGGGCTAGTTGTGGGAACAACATGTCTTGCTAGGAACTCGGCCTTTGGGCCTTATATATCCTGTTCTTCCCAGATCGAAGAAAAACATATCCATCTCCTCTTCAAGGACTTTTTTGTGTCAAAAGGCATGTCACCAGGGGGCATAACAGCAAAGGCCTGCAATGGCAGTAGTGGTGGGAGTGGGGGCAATGGTGTAGTAGAAGGATCGGTGGATGAGCCTGCAACTCCCTCACTGTCTGGCAAACCACACGTGTCTGACTGTGGTCCCACATGGCTCTTTAAGGCCTCAGAGACTGCTTGCCAGGTGCCAAGCAGTCCCACTGCAACCTTGTCATTTTTAGTTGCAGATTCCCACAACTTGACATCAATTTGGTTGCATATTTCAGGCTTATACACTGTCTGATTGTTAATAAGGAGAATAAGCTGTAAGGTTACCAGGACAG
The DNA here is from genome assembly GCF_963932015.1 of Anas acuta. Taxonomy (NCBI): domain Eukaryota; kingdom Metazoa; phylum Chordata; class Aves; order Anseriformes; family Anatidae; genus Anas; species Anas acuta. Next base: position 8,891,430 of record NC_089016.1, read on the forward strand.
TCTTTGTTTCTAAGGACGTATGATTCCCCATAATACACAACTGCTGACCAGCAAGAGGCAGTTGTGTGCACGGCTCCGCTTCTCTCAGCTGGAGCTTCTTCCCAGCTCCGCTGCGCCCATTTCTAATGACTTTCTGTACGAGCGTCTCTGAGCGGTTTGCTGAGTTTGGCCAAACCTATCTTTATGAGGTGACCAGCGTGCCTGTTCCTGTCCTGGTCTCTATCCTGCTAGCCTGTCCCTATTCATTCCTTTTTCATTATGTCGGGATGCCTTTTTTTCATCTTGAGGACAGGCTCCCCTCTTATACCCTTCGCCCCACAGAAGTCCTTTTCAAAAACAGATTTTCATTGGTCAAACAACTTTGCCCAGCAACAGCAAAGACTGGCTTCAGGAGAGGAAACTTCAGAGTTTCAGGAGGGCACCACCGGTGGGGCTTTGGCAGAGCTGCCTTGGAGACAAAGGACATGAAACAGTTGTCTACCTTGCTTGGCCTTCCACAGAACCCTTCTGTTGGGGGTTTGCTGAGGGTTGAAGAACAGCAGGTGCCAATGGCTACCATGGTGGCGCACCTGAGGCAGCGTCGCACTAACCGAGACTCCCTGATTGCCATCCATGAGCTGGGTCATTGACTGGAGAGCCAAGGTGTAGATGTAGAGCTTGGTAGCGTGGTTATGTGATGGACTTGTCAGCACTAAGGTAAAGTTGCCTGACCTGGGTTACACGTCCCAGAGTAGTGTCAGGCACATTGCAATTCTTTTTGCCTTCTGCATCTATAGCACAGGAAGTAGGACTCTGCCCTACTCTATTGACTGGGCAGCTCTTTTCACTCTACTCAATTTAGGTTTCCATGGCTGGAAGGGGACAATTTCCCCAAAGAGACCAAGCTCATGGGCACAGCTACAGCCACTTGAAGATATATTTTCTTTAGTTTTCTTCCTGAGTTTTCAACAGAAGACCCAAGAGAACCATGGATGTCCAGGTGTCTACTCAGATTCATTTATAATGTCTCAGGATCCAACGGTCATTTCAATTTTATTTTATTTTATTTTATTTATTTATTTATTTATTTCCCTGATTGTCTTAGAAAGGGTTTCATGTGCTGAACTGTGCTACAGTTACAGGGACAAAGACCACTGTTGGCAGGGGAGGTGTAAGACCAGCTCACTCTGCTCTTCCTCCCGATGAAGGTCTCCAAAGAAGTCACCCTGGATGAACAGCAATAGGTGAATTATTCTCAAAACTGAAATACAGCAAAATTCAGGATTTAAAATGAAAAAGAAAAAAAAAATTGTATTTGATGCTTTTTGAAAACTTCTTCCTTAACTACATCATGCCAGCTCTGCAAGTAGCTGCACAAGGCGTGAAACCTTGAAGAAAACTATGGAAGAAATGTTAGGAGTTTCTGCATTTTAATGAGTTCCATGGTATGTTTTGGTGTTCAGTCTATGAAGTTCAGGTACTGAGAGGAGAGTGATGTAACTGTTTGAGCAAGTAAATTCAGAAGGACAAGTTGAAGTGACTTGGAATATTAATGGGCCCCACTGAGGGCTGTTACTAACAAAGCCACCCCAGGGCCTTGTTAGGGCAGATAATTGGAAGCCATGGTTACAGACAGGCAAAGCACTGTGCTGAGAAAAGTCTTGGTTGGTTTTGCTGATGCCGAAAGGCCAAGGGTTGGCCCCAGCCTCTGGAAGGGGAGATCCTGCAACCCCAGCGTTTGGCTCAGGGCTCTTCCTGGGGTTCTGTGGGATGTGGTGGGCAGGGTGATGCCATGGGAATAACAGTGGTATGTCACCTCTGAGCTGCAGCACAGGGTTGCAAGCAATTAATGAGGCCTCATTGCAATGAGTATAACATCTCTGCTCATAAGCTCTAGCCAAGGAGACAAATATCTCAGGGTTCCTAGCAACTTCCCTTTTTACCAGCACCCTCTGCCTTCTCCTCTGCAGGCTTTCCGAAGCTGTTCCACACATTGCCCTATTTTCTTGAAGTCTGCAGACACCCAGCTCTGTCCACCACCTTGCTCTCATCCCTTGCTTTCACCCATGTCTCGTCAGCCCTCACCAACTGTTCCTTGAAACACAAAGCCAGGGTCTGATCAGAGGGTGACCTCTGGCACTACAGCACAACCCCTTGAGGGATATTTCTTCATCCTCATGGCAAATGGCAACATTCCGTGATACACTTTGAAGAAGTTTTTTTCTCCTGCTACCAAGTTTATTTCTTTCCTACTACCAAAGAAAGCTTCATTAGGGTGGAAATCACTCCTTAAGTAGGCATCCCAACCCAGCAGGCTCCTTGCGGCCTCTCAGCCAACCAGACACAAGTCACCTCAGCAGCATCTCCCAAGCCAGGGGCCTGCTGCTGGCCTTGCAGCTTCTTGTGGAGACACAGCCAAGCCTTGTGCCTGCTGCTGCCCACTCATGGACTCAAGCAGAAGGGACAGGACGACAGGACCCGCGGGAATGGGGTTAAGCTGAGACAGGGGAAGTTTAGGCTTGACATCAGGAGGGGGTTCTTCACAGAGAGGATGGTTGCACACTGGAACAGGCTCCCCAGGGAAGTGGTCACTGCACAGAGCCTGACTGAATTTAAGAAGGGACTGGACTGTGCACTTAGTCACATGGTCTGAACTTTTGGGTAGACCTGTGCGGTGTCAAGAGTTGGACTTGATGATCCTTAAGGGTCCCTTCCAACTCAGGATATTCTATGATTCTATGATTCTATGTTGGGGCCTTCTTTCTGTCTTGGTCCTCCTGAGTCTGGAAGCAGAGGGGATCCCCCAGTCAGCATGCCAAGCAGGTGCCTTCTGCTGGCCTAGCAGGGCCACTGCCAGATGTCAGCCCAAAAGTGCAGATCCTAGGGAGAAGTCAAGGCTGACCTGCCCCCTACGGACACAAGTGACCTCCCAGTCCCTTTGCGTGACACATTCCTGTTGCTGCCCTATCATGTGTAGAGACAGAAGTGACCTCGCAGTCACTGCCTCAGTCACATTCCTCCTGCTGGGGCAGTAGATCCTGAGGCATATCTGACTGCTTTCTAGTTCTCAAGGGATTAAGGCTCAACTTTCTGTGTTAGAGAGTAAACGAATCTTTAATGGGAAGGTTTGGTGTTCTGTGTTTAGGGTATGGTCAGGCTCTGTAGTTTAGGTCATTTTTATGGCTGCCTAGAAGCCTAGGGTTAAATAGAGCATTTTAATACTAATATTAAGGGAAGGGATTAGGGTGAGTAAGAGAGAAAAAGTAATGGAAAGGGGCTATGGGGTGAGTTTTGCTTCAAGAGATACCTTGTGTTCAAGCATTAGAGAAGTGGTTCTTGTCAATGTAGGAGGTGCATTTAGATTTAGAGATTAAAACTCCTGGTTTAAATAATTTTAGGGCCATACATGACTGCATAAGACAGTGTTACCGCATAATGTACATTACATGATGCCTCTTACCTCTATGAAATCATTAGTTTCTGCTGGCCATGCTCCTCTAACCACCTCCAAAGCTCACATTATTCCTGTCCAGGTGTTGTGGTATAGCCCGGACAGGAGCTAAATACCACACAGCCATTTGCTCACCACCCCCCATCCCTCTCTGGGATGGGGGAGAGAAATGGGAAAGTGAAGGCTGAGTTGAGATAAAGACAGTTTATTAAGACAGGAAAAAAATAATAATAATAACAATAATAATAACAGTATCACTAATAATAATGTGTACGAAACAAGTGATGCACAATGCAGTTGCTCACCATTTGCTGACTGATGCCCAGCCTTACCCTGAGCTGTCCGGCCCCCCCACCCCGACTAGCCACCCCTAGCTATTGTTTAGCATGACGTCAGAAGGTATGGAATACCCCTTTGGCCAGCTGGGGTGAGCTGTCCTGGCTCTGTCCCCTCCCAGCTCCTGCTGCACCTCCAGCCTGCCTGCTGGCAGGACATAGTGAGAAGCTGAAACGTCCTTAGCTTGGTGTAAGCACTGTTCTGCAACAATCAAAACATCAGTGTGTTATCAGAACTCCTCTCATCCTAAGTCAAAACATAGCACCCTACCAGCTATGAGGAGGAAAATTAACTCTATCCGAGCTGACACAAGGACAAATGCTAAAACTAGAGATCACAAATTTCCTGAGATTAACTTGAGTTAAACTAGAAAAGTGAGATAGAAAATTTATTCCTAAGTACATATTACCACCAGAATCAGTTTCTTAAGTGTGGCTTTCAGCTCTCAGTTCCTCAAGCTGTAGATGAGGGGGTTAACTGCTGGAGGTACTACTGAGTACAGAAATGACACCACCAGGTCCAAGCACGTGGAGGAAATGGAGGGTGGCTTCAGGTAGGCAACTATGACAGTGCTGACAAACAGAGAGACCATGGCCAGGTGAGGGAGGCACATGGAAAAAGCTTTGTGCTGGCCCTGCTCAAAGGGCATCCTCAGCACTGTCCTGAAGATCTGCACATAGGACAGCACAATGAAAACAAAACAAACTAATGCTAAACATGCACTAACCACCAGAAGACTAACTTCCTTTAGGTAGTCTGAACCTGAACAGGAGAGCTTGAGGATCTAGGAGATTTCACAGAAGAACTGGTCCACAGCATTGCCTTGGCAGAGGGGAAGGGAAAATGTGTTGGCCGTGTGCAAGACACCATGGAGAAAGCCACTGCCCCAGGCAGCTGCTGCCATCTGGGCACAAGCTCTGCTGCCCAGGAGGCTCCCGTAGTGCAGGGGCTTGAAGATGGCAACGTAGCGGTCATAGGCCATGATAGTAAGGTTATAATACTCTGCTGATATGCAGAAGAGAAAGAAAAAGACCTGTGCAGCACATCCTTGATAGGAGATGGCCCTGGTGTCCCAGAGGGCATTGGCCATGGCTTTGGGCAGAGTGGTGGAGATGCAGCCCAGGTCGAGGAGGGCGAGGTTAAGGAGGAAGAAGTACATGGGGGAGTGGAGGCGGTGGTGGCAGGCTACAGCGCTGAGGATGAGGCTGTTGCCCAGGAGGGCAGCCAGGTAGATGCCCAGGAAGAGCACGAAGTGCAGGAGCTGCAGCTTGCGCGTGTTTGCAAATGGCAGCAGGAGGAACTTGCTCACAGAGCTGCTGTTGGGCATTCTCTGACATTGAACACAGTTTTCTGTTAAAGAAGAAAATGCAGATAAATGTTAAAACACATTTCTCTGAGGAAAACCTATTGTGTGTCAAAGAGCACCCCCAAACAGGGTCTCTCTCTTTGTAGGAGAACCTTTCTGCATCTCTCTTGTTTGAGCTGTGGCTGGTGCTGGCTCAGAGGGACACTGGCAGCAGGGGCTGCTGTGGCTCCATAGGAGTCTTTCCTGCTGTGCAGCTGGAGGGAGGCAGAAACGTGGGGGAAAATTACATGCCGTCCACTGGTCAGATCCATGAGATCTGCAGTGTTGTTGCAAAAAACTCATCTTAATACAGAGGCAGAGCTGCAGGGATTTTGTTTCCTTTGTTTTGTCCCTATTATACCAATTACACTTAGGAGAGGTGTTGGATGGTTGAGCTCGCTGACATTTCCTGTGCACTCCCAGAAAAACCCTGTGGGTGCCAGGAGGCAAAGGGGCTGTCCCTTGGTGAAGACTGAGCAGAGCAGCTCTGTCGATCAGACCAGTTCTCAGCAGTCAATTGTCACCCCTCTGAGCTGCAGGACAATTGCTCTCAGGTGTTTCCCTGAGAAAAAATGTAGATGGCTGCTAATTGAGGAGGGCCAAATCAAGCCAGATGTGGTTTGAGAGCTTCTCCTTGTCTGGGCTCTGCCTGTGGTGCTGGCCATGCCTACCCCACAGCCCATGGGCTGCAGGGGGAGAGGAGGCCAGGGAGGGGCTGCTCCAGGGGAAGGTGTCTCCACTGCAGGGCATGGCCACGAGGTGCCCGAATCCCGCCTGCCACGGCATTTCTGTCAACAGCTCCTTCTGGCCGCCTGCCCCTCTCTCTGCTGCCTGCAACTGTTCCTGCCGGGAGCTGTTGCTCTGTGCCCACCTCTTCTTTCCCCCTGCCCGTGCCCACAGACCCCATCCCACGCGGCTGTGCTCAGCGCTGCCCTGCAGCACCCTGCCACCAACAGGGCCCTGCCAAGGGGCACCTCCATGGCTGCAGGAGCTACGGGGCAGCTGACAGAGAGCCCGGCATGGCCAGCCAGGGCAGGGTGTTCTGGGCTGACCGGGGGCACCTGGCTTAGGGCACTCCAAGGGGCTTCTGCCAGACTTCCTCACCTCTCAGTGCAACCCAGCAGGACTCTCAAAGCCTACTGCATTGCCCACTGCCCTCCCAGAAACAAGACCCAGGAGGAGACCCTTCCAGGAACTGCAGCTGCATGGCCCTGCAGCCAGACCCTTACCTTGTCAAGGGCTGTGCAGGTTTCTCCTGCAGGCAGCTCTCAGCATCCTCCCACTGCCAACTGCCTTCATCCCCTCTCTCCTTTTCTTCTCTCTGTGTCTGCCTCTGTGTCTCTTTCCTGCTGTGCTGTGCAGAGGAGCTGCTCCTGGGCACAGCTGTCTCTCTGCACCAGGGCTCTCTTGCCAGGAGCTCTCTCTGTCCCACATGCCCGGCCCAGCTCAGCACCAGCCCAAGGCACTGCAATCACCCCTCTGGGGGCTTTGCTGATGAGCCCACAAACCTCAGGCCCTCAGAGACAATTGAAGACATCTCTCCAGAAGTGCAAGTCAGAGGCAAGTTTCCTGCAGTGTCCCCCTGAGGGCCAGCACTGACACAGCCTCCCTTGGAGCTCGTTAGAGCAGAACCCTGGAGGCAGTGAGGACAAGGAGACAAAGGCAATGTGAAGGTGACACTGATGTGGAGGAAAAGTGGATGTGTGTCACCAAACACAAGGGCCAGGGCTTGCCCCATCCCCTGGGAAGGGAGATCCTTTCCCTTCACACCTTGCTCAGGGCTCTTTGTGGGGCAGTAGGAGATGGGGATGTGCATGGCCAAGTGCAGGAGAATGGTACGACCCCTGCCTGCTTCGTGGGTGCGGGAGAGGATGCGATGAGGCCCTGGTGCTTTAACAATCAGCTTTCTCCTATGACCTCGTGGCAGAGACTACAGCCATAGACATGGACACAAAGACCTCAAAGGACTGCTCTCTATGAAGCTAGCCAGTTTCTTAGTGAGCAGGCACCACTGCTGTATGGCATCCCTTGTGGTGCCCAGGCCCTCCTCCTCCTGGCCACTGCTCATGGACCCTGTGGGAGCTGGCAGAATCACTTCCCAAGCTGCTTTTCATCATTTATCAGCAGTCTTGGCTATCGGGGAGGTACCAGGCTCTGTCAATTTCTGATTAATCACCACCACCTTTCCTGTCTTTTGATATGAACACAAAAATGTCATGACCTTAGTCAATTGGTGTCAATAATAATAGTAATAATAATAATTCCTTTTGCGTTCTATTCAATTGCCTTTATCTCAATGCATGAACTTTTTTTTTTTTTTTTTTTCCTCCCAGTTCTCTCTTCCATCACATTGGGTGAATAGCTTTGTAGTGCTGAGCATGCCTCCCGGGTCAAACCACAGCAAGGCTTTTTGGTGCCTAGCGTGGAGCACAAAGGTTGAGATGACAGATCTGACCACAGCATTTTAAAAGTAAATTGTTATAAGCATCAGATCAGTTTAACAATTACAGATCACAGCATTGATATTTTTGATCTGGGGTCTGTTGTGCTTGTTTTCAGAATTGTGTTGTACAGAACATTACTAATTGTCATCCATGGCGTGCTCTTTATCAGTTCTGGGGGCTGGTTTAAGGTTACTGTTTTGCTGTATTGGATAACGCTAACTTAAGACGAGATAAAATAATTGCTGTCTCCATACCTCAGGAACCATCTCTTCATCTCTTGGAAACTATTAAGAATTACACTCTTTTAAACACTTTGCCTGTTCTCCGTGGGGAGTAAACCTATGCAAGGTGGGTGGTGATGGTGATGGTGATGGCAGGGACAGGCAGTGGACACAGCAGTGGCACAGCTGGCCTCCACTGCAGCACTTCCCTCCTAAGGGGGGATCTCCTCCGAGGTGGACTGAGCAGAGCTCAAGTGCTCAATCTGGTGTGAGCAGGCAGAGGAGAGCTCTGCAGCCCCAGGGCACACAGCAGCCCCAGCAGAGGAGCCTGGCGAGTGATTCCTTGCAGCCCTGGGGCAATGGCAGTGACCCCATGAGCTGGGTCTGCCTCCCAGCCTGCCCAGCACGGCCCTGCAGAGTAGTCCCCATGCCCCAGGCACCACAGCCCCCTCCCTCTGCAGAGCAGCATCACCAGCTGGGGTTCGGGCTGGGGTTGGGGCTTGGAGGGCGCTTCCCCTGAGTGTCATCTAGGCCAGCTTCAGGCTTCTGGATGTGAGCGTGATCTTCACTGTGCACAAGGATCTGACAGACTGCCAACAGGCATGGGGCTGGAACATTGCCTGCAAGATTCCTCCTGCCCTAGCACCACCCAAGACTGGCACAGAACTGGCTCCTGAGTGTCAGAGAGGCTGGGAGCCCAGCAGGTGTGCCATGAGCTTGGAGGATCACAACCAGATCATTTCTACCTGGGCAGGTCCTGGCCCAAAAAGGGGTTGTTTTTTAGGTGTGGTATTACAAGGTCAGTGGTGCATCAGAAACACTAAGTCCAGCAGGAAGGGAATGGCTGTTAAATGGCCTGTGAGTTGAGCTCTTTCTGAAGTAGCTGACAGGTCACCCTTGACTCCTGGCTGGGATCTGTGCCTTTAGGCTCACATCTGCCAGTGTCCATGACAGGGCAGCAGAAGGCACTTGCTGTGCATGTACTCTGAGATCATGAAAGCCATCAGAAAGCTGCCCCTATGAAGATGATTGATATGGGGAGAAGCCTGGACAGGAGAGATGTGAGATTTGGGGGAAGAAAGAGGAGCTTGGCCAGCAGAAATTAATGATTTCTGTGAGGTTAGAATGTTCAGGCAATGTTGATTCTGCTCTAACTGAGACTAAAAATAGTCATGTAAAGACCTTCCCCTATGTTAACCAGTGACATTAAGATGTAAAACTAAATGCTACTCCACACCTTGACAGGAATCCACTCTTCTTATGCCTGACCTCAAAGTATCCCTTCAAGCCAAAACTTAGCCCATAGCCCCTTTCCCTTACCTTTACTCTATTGCTCTGATCTGATCAGCTTGTGGGCCACAAGGAGGAGATGGGTGGGAATGCTCTGAGGAGCTCAGCTCTGCCTCAGCATCTCCTACCTCAGCAGGAGCAATGTAACTGTGGCAGTGACTATGAGGTCACTTCTGTCTCTGCACTTGATAGGGCAGCAACAGGAACGTGTCACGGAAAGGGACTGGGAGGTCACTTGTGTCTGGAGGTGGCAGGTCAGCCTTGACTTCTCCCTGGGATCTGCACTTTTGGGCTGACATCTGGCAGTGGCCCTGCTAGGCCAGCAGAAAGCACCTGCTTGGCATGCTGACTGTGGGATCCCCTCTGCCTCCAGAGCCAGGAGGACCCAGACAGAAAGAAGGCCCCAACATGCTGCTGTCTTCTCAGAGATAGCACAATCACACGAACATTGAACTGTCTGCCTGCAGACATGAAGAGCTGACAGAATGGAGCTTCAGTGTTGGCGAACCTCAAGAAGCTGCAGGATTTTGCCTACAGAAACCTCTTGACATTTAGAAGGAGAAGAACCCAGTACTACACCAGAGGAAGAGCAACCCTACACATCAGGGCAGCGTGGGACGCTGCTGAGTGAGCAGTGCCCAGGAGGAGGAGGGCCTGGGCACCATGAGGGATGTCATACGAGCAGTGGTGCCTGCTCACGAGGAACCAGGCCAGCTTCCTACAAAGCTGTCTTATAAGATATTTGTGTCCATGGCTACGGCTGTTGTCTCTGCCACTAAAGCCCTTGAGGAGAAAGCTAATCACTAAAGCAACAGAGCCTAATTAACTCCTCGCCCACCCATGAAGCAAGCAGGGGTCATACCCTTCTCCTGCACTTTGCAATGCACATCCCCAACTTCCAGTGTCCCAGGAAGAGCCCTAAGCAAGGTGTGGAGGGAAAGGATCTCCCTTCCTTGAGCAGGGAGTCAAGGCCTGACCCTTGTGCTTGGTGAAACACATCCACTTTTCCTACACATCAGTGTCACCTTCACAATGCCTCTGTCTTCTTGTCCTCACTGCATCCAGGGTTCTGCTCTAACGAGCTCCAAGGGAGGCTGTGTCAGTGCTGGCCCTCAGGGGGACACTGCAGGACACTTGCCTCTGACTTGCACTTCTGGAGAGATGTCTTCAATTGTCTCTGAGTGCCTGAGGTTTGTGGGCTCATGAGTGTTATAAATGAAGTCTCAAATCTATCTGAATTTTGGAATATTTATAAAATAAATATTTCTAAAAGGTATAAAAGGCAAGTAAACAACGCTGGGTGTGAGGGGAGTCTATGCTCCACCAACACGCACACACGAACATCAAACATTCTAAACATAAAGAACATGGCTTTTACATACATAACCCAAGTATGCCTATACATACGTACAATCAGGAAAGGTAACAAACAATCCTTTAAGTTCTATAACTTACAAAAATCGAGTACGCCTATACATATGCACGTTCAGAAAAGGTAACAAATAATCCCTTAATTTCCATGACTTTACAGTTTCCATTTTCCATTCCTTTTGAACAATATGTCTCGCTTCGTTTTGTCAAGCAACTTGGTCTTTGGGCTTTATGTCTCCCGTTCTTCCCAGATCAAAGAAAAGCATATCCATCTCCTTTTCAAGGCCAATAGGCGTGGGCCAAAAGACACGTTCAGGTCAACAGGGGGCGGAACAGCAAAAGCCTTTGATGGCTGTACCACATGTTTCTGACTGTGGTCCCACAGGGCTCTTTAAGGCCTCAGAGATTGCTCACCAGTTGCCGAGCAATCCCACTGCAACCTTGCCATTTTTAGTTGCAGAGTCCCACACCTTGACCTCAGCTTGGTCCCATGTTTCAGGCTCATAAAATGTCCAATTGTTAATAAGGAGAATGAGCTGTAAGGTTACCAGGACAGTCTTTGTTCCTAAGGACGTATGATTCCCCCTAATACGCAACTGCTGACCAGCGAGAGGCAGTTGTGTGCACGGCTCCGCTTCTCTCAGCTCGAGCTTCTCTCCAGCTCTGGTGCGCCCATTTCCAGCGACTTTCTGTACGAGCTTCTCTGAGTGGTTTGCTGACTTTGGCCAAACCTATCTTCATGAGGCAATCAATGTGCCTGTTCCCGTCCTGGTCTCCATTCTGCCAGCCTGTTCCTCTTCACTTCTTTTTCCTGCTTCTTTATTGATGTAACTTCATCGTGTTGCCTTTTTTATTTTTTTCTTTTTCTTCCTCTTTCTTGAGGGCAGGCTCCCCTCTTATAGCCTTCACCCCACAGCAGTTCTTCTCAAAACAACTTTTCATTGGTCAAACAACTTTGAATGTAACAACAAGAGCAAACACCCAGAAACATCCATGCCTTAATGGCTGGAGAACAAGAGAACCATCTGGAGAACAAGAAACCAGGGACTGCATGGAGTCTCCTGAATCACCCTTCTTTGTTCCCTCTAAACTCTTTTATATTCCTGATGGCCTCGTCGTTAAGAGTCTAATGTTATCTCAACCATGGGGCTTTCCAACTCCCATGGCCACATTCACAAATCTCCCCCTTCTTTATTAATATCAACCATTTTCTCAACAAGAATTACCACTCCATATGTAACACCTTAAAGATCTCTATTGACATGAACTGCTAAAACATTCCTTTGCAAGATACAACAACTATATACATTAACCACTCCATTTTTCTTAGACTTATGGTTTTACAAGGGTATGCAAAACAGAAGGTCACATTCCTCATACCATGCGGCCCAAACATTGTTCCATTTGACACGAATCAGATGAACACATTTCACACTTCTTTGTTCCCACTGAACTCTTTTACATTCCTGATGGCCTCATCCTTAAGAGTCTGATGGTATCATCAACCATGGAGCTTGCCGACTCCCATGGCCACACTCTCATATCTACCCCTTCTTTAAATCAACCATCTTTTTTACACGAATTATTATTCCATGTATCACACACGCAACTGGGACTGGCCCAGAGCCTATGTGCATCCTCGGCATAGACTGCTTCAGGAAAGGGTACTTCAAAGTTCCAAGAGGGCACCACCGGTGGGGCATTTGCATAGCAGCCTTGGAGACAAAGGACATGAAACAGCTGTCTACCTTGCTTGGCCTTCCACAGAATCCTTCTGTTGTGGGTTTGCTGAGGGTTGAAGAACAGCAGATGCCAATGGCTACCATGGTGGAGGACCTGAGGCAGCGTCACACTTACAGAGACTCCCTGATTGCCTTCCATGAGCTGGGTCATCGACTGGAGAGCCAAGGTGTAGATGTAGAGCTTGGGAGCATGGTTTAGTGATGGACTTGTCAGCACTAAGGTAAAGTTGCCTGACCTGGGTTACACGTCCCAGAGTAGTGTCAGGCACAATGCAATTCTTTTTGCCTTCTGCATCTGTAGAACAGGAAGTAGGACTCTGCCCTACTCTATTGACTGGGCAGCTCTTTTCACATCAATCAATTGAGTTTTCCATGGCTGGAAGAGGCCAAGCTCATGGGTACAGCTACAGCCAATGAACATATATTTCCTTTAATTTTCTTCCTGAGTTTTCCATGGAAGACCCAAGAGAGACTATGGATGTCCACTTGTCTAATAAGATTCATTTAGAATTTCTCAGATCCCAATGGTCATTTCAAATTTTATTTTATTTTATTATTTTATTTTATTTTATTTTATTTTATTTTATTTTATTTTATTTTATTTTATTTTATTTTATTTTATTTTATTTTATTTTAATTTTATTTTATTTTTATTTATATATATATATATATATATATTTATTAAGGAACCCCTGACAAGTCTTAGAAAGTGTTTCATGTGCTGGGCTAGGCTGCAGTTACAGGGACAAAGACCACTGCTTGCAGTGGAGGTGTCAGACCAGCACATTCTGCTCTTCCTACCAATGAAGGTCTCCAAAGAAGTCACCCTGGATGAATAGCAATAGGAGAATGAGGTTCAAAACTGAAATGCAGCAAAATTCAGCCTTGGAAACAAGAAAATATTTTTAGTGGTTGCTCTTTGAAATCTTCTTCCTTAATTACATCTTGCAAGCTCTGCAAGTAGCTGCACAAGGCGTGAAGGCTTGAAGAAAACTATCAAAGAGATGTTAGGAGTTTCTGCATTTTAATGAGTTCCATGGTGGATTTTCGTGCTCAGTCTGTGAAGCTCAGGTACTGAGAGGTGAATGATGTAACTGCTAGAGAAAGTAAAGTCAGAAGAAAACTTTGAAGTGACTTGGAGTATTAATGGGCCCCACTGAGGGCTGTTACTAACAAAGCCTCCCCAGGGACTTGTTAGGGCGGATAATTGGAGGCCATGGTTACAGAGAGGCAAAGCGCTGTGCTGAGAAAAGTCTTGGTTGCTTTTGGTGATGCAGAAGGGCCAAGGGTTGGCCCCAGCCACTGGAAGGGGAGATCCTGCATCCCCACGTCTGTCTCAAGGCTCTTGCTGGGGTCTGTGGGCTCTGGTGGGCAGTGTGATGCCATGAGAAGAACACTGCTATGACACCTCTGAGGTGCTGCACAGGGTTGAAAAGAATCAATGAGGCCCCATTGCAACGAGTATAACATCTCTCCTCATAAGCTCTAGCCAAGGCGACAAAACCTTCAGGGCTGTTGGGACCTTCCATTCTTGCCAGCACCCTCTGCCTTCTCCTCTGTAGCTTTTCCTATGCTGTCCCACAATTTGTCCTATTTCCTTGAAGTCTTCATACACCCATCTCCGTTCACCACTTTGTTCTCATCCCTTGCTTTCTCCCGTATCTTGTCAACCCTCACCAGCTGTTCCTTGAAACACAAAGCCATGGTCTGATCAGAGGGTGACCTGTGGCACTACAGCATGACCGTTTGAGAGACATTTCTTCCTCCTCAAGGCCAGCACCAACCTCCACGGCACACTTTGTGGCAAGTTTCTCTCCTGCTCTTTCCTACTACCACAGAAAGCTGCATCAGAGTGAACACCACTCCTGAAGTAGGCATCCCAACCCTGCAGGCTCCTTGTGGCCTCTCAGCCAACCAGACACAGGTCACCTCAGCAGCAGCTTCCAGGCCAGGGGCCTGTTGCTGGCCTTGCAGCTTCTTGGCTAGACACAGCCAAGCCTTGTGCCTCCTGCTGCTGTGCAGTTATGGACTCAAGCAGAAGGGACAGGACAACCCATCTGGGGGCCTTCTTTCTGCCTAGATCCTCCTGGCTCTGGAGGCAGAGGGGATCCCACAGTCAGCATGCCAAGCAGGTGCCTTCTGCTGGCCTAGCAGGGCCACTGCCAGATGTCAGCCCAAAAGTGCAAATCCCAGGTCTATGTCAAGGGTGACCTGCCACCTCCAGACACAAGTGACCTCACAGTCTCTTTCTGTGACACGTTTCTGCTGCTGCCCTATCAAGTGCAGAGACAGAAGTGACCTCACAGTCACTGCCACAGTCATATTCCTCATGCTGGAACAGGAGATGCTGAGGCAGAGCTGAGCTCCTCAGAGCATTCCCACCCATCTCCTCCTCGTGGCCCACAAGCTGATCAGATCCATGGCCCCTCACATTTATTTGGATTTAGGGCTTTTGTTTAGGTCTCTTAAGCAGTTTTCTAGTGTTAAATGGACCATTTTAATGCTAGTATTAAGGACAGAGATCAGAGTGTTTAAGAGAGAAAGAGCTAGTGGAATCAGATATGGGCTGAGCTTTGTCTTCTAGGGATACGTTGAGGTCAGTCATTAGAGTAGTGGATTCCTGTCAGGGTGCTGAGTAGAATTTAGGTTTAGGAATTTAGTTTACTGGTTGAAGCCAGGGAATACCCTTGTATGACTATTTAAAGTCACAGTTACAGCTGCATCAGCATAACCTGAGCCCTCTTACTTCTACAAAATCCTTAATTTCGGCTGGCCAAGCCCCTATTTCCTCCTCTCAGTCTCACATTTCTCCTGGCCAGGCTTCTCCTGATTTCCCCATGTCAGTTATGTTTTTAGGGGCATGCTTATGATGCCTTTCATGATCTTAGACTATCTGTCAGTTCTCTGTTGGCTACTCTATTCCTGAGAAAAGTGGCACTTAATACACGATGGAAAAGGACACAAAAGTCCATCAGAGCACCCTGCACAATGTGCCCAGCAGCTCTACAGTGCCACAAAAGTGTGATTCCTGCCTACAAGTTTTCTTTCCAGAATGGCTCCTATGGCTCCAGGGTAACTTTTCCCAGGCACTCAGTTCCCCAGGCCACACCACTCTTGCCCGCAGGCCCCACATGTCTCTCCAACCCTCCCCTCTGCCCCTGCACTAGTGGCACCTCACTGCAGCAGGTTGGTGCATGTCCAGGCTCAGGGGTGTTTCCTGAGGGCCTGCCCCGTGTGGGGAGGAAGAGAGCAAGGTCATCTCCTGGGGCATGGCTGAGCACAGCCCAGCCATCCCGCACTGTGGACAGGCCCCTGCTCCCAGGCTGAGGCACACATGCAAGGTGGACACTTCTCCATCAGCCCAGCTTCACGCAGGGCCCTTCAGCCCTGTCCCCCATTCGGGACTCACGACTTCCTTCTCGTCAACCCACAGACATAGATTGCTTTCCATTTGGGGACTCAGGCAGGACTTCAAGGATCTGCAAAAGCCCTGGATTTCCTTGTTTCTCACAGCCTTCTCACAAGTCTTTCTCCTGGCCCTCCCCACTGCCCAGCACTGCCTCTCAGGTGGCACTCTGTGACCCTTCACAAGGGCCTTTGGGCTTCCTCAATTGTCCTGGTGTTTATTAGCACCTTCCTGACTCCTTCCAGAGCGTCTCATCCATTGTGGGGACAAAGACAGTCTGGGACAGCGTTTCTCTCTGTAGATCAGTCCGTGTGTTGCTGTGTTTTTGATATGTGACCAGAGCAGTGTTGGTCACCCAATGTTCTGATCACTGTTCCTGAGCAGTGCTTGCACAGCATCAAGGCCTTCTCTGCTTCTCACTCTGCCCCAGGAGTCAGTTGGCTGCAGGTGGGCAAGAGGCTGGGAGGGGAACCTGCAGTGACAGCTGACCCAGCCTGAGCAGTGTGAGTTGCCCATGCACTCCTCAGATTCACCTTGTTTGTTACCAGACACTACCTTGCACGGTCATTTTATGAGGTTCTAATCACTACCCACTGAGCACCCTGTCCCTGGAGACCCCCTGACTTCTCCTGGCAGCTCCAGATTCCTCTCCAGGTTGGCATTGGCTGTCAACCCCGCTGCAGGGGGTGTAGTCCCATGCAGATAAGTTTAAGATCAGCTGTCATGTCCTTAGGCAAGTTCTGCCATAACAGGAGCTCTGAGTGCTGTCCTTGGTTCCTCAGGGACCACCCTGGGACTTTCATCCTGCGTCCTTCACTCTATGACAAACCCCCAGAATAGAGAAGAACAGGGAGCAACCCCTTGGCTGTGTTCCTGATAGCACATTTCGAAGAGGTGTCCAGACTTCTGGGTTTGCTCTCAGAAGCCCTTCTTTTTACTGTGGTGTTAGCAGGGAGAGAGCTGTGACCCAGGGCTGCACAGTGCCTGCTGCTGCCTGCAGCCACAGGGATGCCACTGCAGAGACAACAGGACTGTCACCAAGGTACATGAGATATCAGGTCTAACCCAGAAAAAAAGAAGCACAATGTGGAAGCCAAAAGAGAGCAGCAGGGAAAAGGCCACGTCCTGCTGCTGGCCATGGCCATGGCTCCAGGGAAGCAGCAGCCCCGACCCGAAGGCAGCAGAGAGGCAGAGCCCAGCGGGCAGGGAGGGGAAGCCCCGACGGCCACCGGGGCTGCTCCTGCATGTGGCAGCTGGGCTCTTGGTCCTGTGCCCCTCGTGCGTGCTGGGGCTGCTCCCCCAGCTCCAGAGGGGATAGGAAGAGATGTCAGCTCAGAGCCATGAATTCCTGATGGCTTTCTTATTAGGTTTATCTACACAGGAAGCCATCTTCTACAGAAAAATAATTGACTTCTAGGGCGCTAGGAATAATATTTAATCAAATGTGTAATAATGAGAGAAAATAATAATACAGACATTTAATAATAGAAGACATCATATTATTTTCTTTCTGAGAAGAGCTGGGATTTCTAATATTAGGGATAGTATTATAGGTGAATTTGCTGACGATGTGTGTCCTCAAGTAGAGTCCTGATGGAATCCCTTAGTTCCCGGTTCCTCAAGCTGTAGATGAGGGGGTTCAGTGCTGGAGGTAGCACTGAGTACAGAAGAGTGACCACCAGGTCCAGGGATGGGGAGGAGATGGAGGGGGGCTTCAGGTAGGCAAACATGGCAGTGCTGATCATCAGGGAGGTGACAACCAGGTGAGGGAGGCACGTGGAAAAGGCTTTTTGTGGGCCCTGTTCAGAGGGCATCCTCAGCACAGCCCTGAAGATCTGCACATAGGACGCCACAATAAAAGCAAAACAACCAAATGCTAACAAAATGCTAAACAGAATTGCCCAGACTTCTCTGAGATAGGAATCTGAGCAGGAGAGCTTGAGGATCTGGGGGATTTCACAGAAGAACTGGCCCACAGCATTGCCATGGCAGAAGGGCAGGGAAAACGTAGTGGCCGTGTGCAGGACAGCATTGAGAAAGCCACTGCCCCAGGCAGCTGCTGCCATCTGGGCACAAGCTCTGCTGCCCACGAGGCTCCCGTAGTGCAGGGGCTTGCAGATGGCAACGTAGCGGTCATACGCCATGATGGTGAGAAGGGAAAACTCTGCATCAAAGAAAAAGACTAAAAAAAGTACTTGGGCAGCACAGCCTTGATCGGAGATGGCCCTAGTGTCCCAGAGGGCATTGGCCATGGCTTTGGGGACAGTGGTGGAGATGCAGCCCAGGTCGAGGAGGGCGAGGTTGAGCAGGAAGAAGTACATGGGGGTGTGGAGGCGGTGGTGGCAGGCTACGGCGCTGAGGATGAGGCCGTTGCCCAGGAGGGCAGCCAGGTAGATGCCCAGGAAGAGTGCGAAGTACAGGAGCTGCAGCTCGCGCGTGTCTGCGAATGCCAGCAGGAGGAACTCGGTCACAGAGCTGATGTTGGGCATTCTCTGACTTTCTATTTGCTTCTCTGTTGAAGAGGAGAAGGCAGAGCAATGTTAGAACAGACTTCTCTGAGGAAAATAGGAAATAAAACAGAAGGGTGGATAACTCAAAGTCAGAAAAATGTCAGACCAATGAGCTTTGCAGTATTGTTGCAAATAACTGAGCTGATTGTGGAGCAAAGCTGCAACTATTTTCCTCACTTTATTTTATCCTAGTTGCCCGTATAACACATAGGAGAGGTATTTGATGGCGGATCTCCCTGACATTACTTCCACACTGCAGGTGATATCCTGTGGGTGCCAAGAGGCAAAGGACTTGTCCACTGGGGAAGACTGAGCAGAGCAGCTCTGCCCATCAGTCCTTCTCTCTGCTGCCCTGGGCTACCCCTCTATGAGCTACAGGACCATCCTTCTCGGGTGCTGCTCTGAGAAGAAACAGGAGACAGCTGAGAGCAGAGAAGCCCCACTCCAAGTGCAGCTGAACAGAATCTTCACCTTTTCTCCAGGGGACTGATCAGGATCTCAGCTCTTCCCTCCTAGCCAGTAGTGCAGGAGGCTCAAACCTTCTGCCCACAGACAGCCATCCATCCAGTAGCATGGACATGATGTTAGTATGGAGGTGTCTTCTCCTTGGGGCACCTGGATAACACAAGGATGCCACAAGAGAGCTGCATCCTGCTGGAGAGCAGCCTGCAGCCAGGAAGATGCCCCACAGAGAGAGCTGGATATCTGAAAGCTGGAGTGTCCCATAGCCCAGCTGCACCCTCTGCAGTGTCTGGAGGAGGCTTGTCCAC
Organism: Anas acuta; assembly: GCF_963932015.1. Lineage (NCBI taxonomy): Eukaryota > Metazoa > Chordata > Aves > Anseriformes > Anatidae > Anas > Anas acuta. Next base: position 8,910,295 of record NC_089016.1, read on the forward strand.
CGCTGTCTTATCTGACATGGGGTAGCTAGGTTATGACACTCCACGGGGCTTCTGCCAGACTTCCTCGCCTTGCACTACAACCCAGCAGGACTCTCAAAGCCTACTGCATTGCCCACTGCCCTCCCAGAAACAAGACCCAGCAGGAGACCCTTCCAGGAGCTGCAGCTGCATGGCCCTGCAGCCAGACCCTTACCTTGTCAAGGGCTGTGCATGTTTCTCCTGCAGGCAGCTCTCAGCATCCTCCCACTGCCAACTGCCTCCAAGCCCTCTCTCCTTCTCTCCTCTCCCCATGCCAGCTGCAGTCAGAGCCCCCAGCCCTGCTGCACTGTGCAGAGGAGCTGCTCCTGGGCACAGCTTTCTCTCTGCTTCGTGGGACTTTCTGAAATGTGTTTTCTCCATCCCACAAGCCCGGCCCAGCTCAGCAGCACAGCACCAGCCCAAGGCACTGCAATCACCCCTCTGGGGGCTTGGCTGATGAGCCCACGAACCTCAGGCACTCAGAGACAATTGAAGACGTCTCTCCAGAAGTGCAAGACAGAGGCAAGTTTCCTGCAGTGTCCCCCTGAGGGCCAGCACTCACACAGCCTCCCTTGGAGCTCGTTAGAGCAGAACCCTGGAGGCAGTGAGGACAAGGAGACAAAGGCAATGTGAAGGTGACACTGAGGTGTAGGAAAACTGGATGTGTGTCACCAAGCACAAGGGCCAGGCCTTGACCCCTGGTCTCTAGGAAGGGAGATCCTTTCCCTTGACAGGTTGCTCAGGGCTCTTTGTGGGGCAGTAGGAGGTGGGGATGTGCATGGCCAAGTGCAGGAGAATGGTACGACCCCTGCCTGCTTCATGGTTGGGGGTGAGGAGGCAATGAGGCCCTGGTGCTTTAACGATCAGCTGTCTCCTCATAGGCCTCAGTGGCAGAGACAACAGCCATAGCCATGGAGAGAAAGACCTGGGTCCTGCTAGGACTTTGAACCTTGCCATAGCCCTTGCTCCTCTCCAAACCAAGATGGCCTAGAGAATCCCAGACCTGTACCTCGTTAGTGGTTAGTTGTAGACACTTGTCCGTGTGGTATCTCAGCAGACCTAAGCTGAGTCTAACTCAGATCTTCTTGGTGGCCATGCTCCTCAGAAGGCAGCTCTGTAGGAAGTTGGCCTGGTTCCTGCTGAGCAGGCACCACTGCTCGTATGACATCCCTCGTGGTGCCCAGGCCCTCCTCCTCCTGTGTACTCAACAGTGTCCCAGTCTGCTCTGATGTGTGGCGTTACTCTCTCTCTCTCGTTCAGGACTGTGCTCTTCTCCTTGTAAATGTCAAGAGGTTTCTTTAGACAAAATCCTGTAGTTTCTCAAGCTCCCACCACACTGATGCTCCCTTCTGTCAGCTGTTCCTATCTGAAGGCAGACAGTTCAGCCTTCATGTGATTGTGCTGTCTCTGACATTACAGCAGCATTTGGAGGTACAGGGGACACAGAATCACACACAGAATTGTCTAGGTTGGAAGAGACCTCAAGATCATCAAGTCCAACCTCTGACCTAACACTAACAAGTCCTCCACTAAACCAACGTTGGGATAATACAGGAGTAACCAGATGAATGTGTGAGGAATGTGTTAACAATTCGTGTCCATAAAGAACAACTCTGTATGAATCCTGTCTGCCTCTGGGCCCTGCACTGGCAATTTAATTCTTGAACCACAGATGCGGTGTGTCCCAGTCTCCCCCTCGTTCTAGTCAATTTATCATGTCTTCAGAAAACACTCCTTAAATTTATGAACCTGTTTGCTTTTGTTATTCCGGACTTCTATTTCTAACAGTTACAGCCTTTTTTCCTGTCTTCTTCGAGATTAACTTAACACTGCTATAGATGTGTCTGTGAATGGCTGGGGAAGAATGTTTTAATTACTCATGAAGCATCAAATAAGAAAGCTGTTTGTGTTTGATGTCTGGGAGTTTCAGAACAACTGATAACAACTAGTGACTGTTATGGGATACTATGAGGATCCTTGATATCTGGCCAGGGGGCCAAGAGATTAAGAGGAAGAAAAAAGAAGCTGAAGGACGGTTGGGAGACAAGACCTGCAGAGAGTGTACAGAGAGTGTTCCATAAACTTGGAATAGTGCCGAGTGAGTACAAAGGTGAGAGGAAGACTACGAGCCTTCAGCATGAAAGACCCCTAGAGACCCCCAGAGGAGACTGATGCGCATGCTCCAGTAGGAGGGACTGGACCCCGGAAGCTAATTATAATAATCTATTTTTTTAGAAGTAGTAATGAATATGTATTAGTCTAGGTGCATAAAAATCAGCTGCTTGATGTAACTGGTGTGCGTCCTGGTGGAGAGGAGACTCCCGGTGCACCCAGCGCTGTTTGCTTACCTCTATTCCTTTATATTCTTTTAATAAATCCTATTTTTTTATTTAATCCTAATTTGAATCCTGTGCCATTTATAACAGCGTCATCACAGCATCATCACAGCATCATCACAGCATCATCACAGCATCATCACAGAATCATCGCAATGTCATCAAAGCGTCATCGCATCATCATAACAGCATCATCACAGCGTCATCACAGCGTCATCACAGAATCATAACAGCATAATCATAGCGTCATCACAGCATCATCAGAGCATCATAACAGCATCATAACAACGTCATCACAGCGGAAGCACAGAATCAGCACAGTGTCAGCATAGAATTGTCATAGCATCATCACAGCGTCGTAACAGCATAACCACAGTGTCACAAGAACATCATCACAGTATCATCAGAGCATCATCACAGTGTCATCACAGCATCATCACAGAATCATCACAGCATCATCAGAGCATCATCACAGCATCATCACAGTGTAAAAACACCATCATCATAGCGTCATCAGAGTGTCATCACAGAATCATAACAGAATCATCTCAGCGTCATCAGAACATCATCGTAGTGTAATCACAGCATCATGACAGCATCATCACAGCATCATCACAGTATAATCAGTGTCATCAGAGTGTCATAACACCGTCACAAGAGCATCATTACATCATCATCGCAGCGTAATCAAAGCATCATAACAGCGTCATCACAGCATTTTCATAGCGTCATCACAGCATCATAACAGCGTCATCACAGCATCATCACAGCATAATCGTAGTGTCATCACAGCATCATCAGGGCTTCATTATATAGCGTCATCACAGGGTCATCACAGCATCATTGCAGCGTCATAACAGCACCATCTCAGCATCATATCTGCATTATCACAGCGTCATCACAGTGCCATTACAGAGTCATCACAGCGTCATCATAGTGTCATCAGAGAATAATCACAGCGTCAACACAGCATCATCATAGCGTCATCACAATGTAATCACAGCATCATTATAGCATCATCACTGTGTCATAACAACATCATCACAGCATTATCATAGCGTCATCATAGCAAAATTACAGCGTCGTAACAGCACCATCTCAGCGTAATCACAGCATCATCACAGCGTCATCACAGCGTCATTGCAAGGTCATTACAGGATCATCACAGCATCAGAACAGCGTCAGAACAGCATCATCACAGCATCATCACAGAATCATCACAATGTCATCAAAGCGTCATTGCATCATCATAACAGCATCATCACAGTGTCATCACGGCATCATTTAATCATCACAGCATCATTTAATATCTTCATCAATGATCTGGATGACGGGATTGAGTGCACCCTCAGTAAGTTTGCAGATGACACCAAGTTAGGTGCGTGTGTCGATCTGCTCGAGGGTAGGAAAGCTCTACAGGAGGATCTGGATATGCTGCACCGATGGGCTGAGGTCAACTGCATGAGGTTCAACAAGGCCAAATGCCCGGTCCTGCACCTGGGGCACAATAACCCCAAGCAGAGCTACAGGCTGGGAGATGAGTGGTTGGAGAGCTGCCAGGCAGAGAAGGACCTGGGAGTGATGGTGGACAGTCGGCTGAATATGAGCCAGCAGTGTGCTCAGGTGGCCAAGAAGGCCAACGGCATCCTGGCTTGTATCAGAAACAGTGTGACCAGCAGGGCTAGGGAGGTGATCGTCCCCCTGTACTCGGCTCTGGTGAGGCCGCACCTCGAGTACTGTGTTCAGTTTTGGGCCCCTCGCTACAAGAAGGACATCGAGGTGCTTGAGCGGGTCCAGAGAAGGGCAACGAAGCTGGTGAGGGGCTTGGAGAACAAGTCCTATGAGGAGCAGCTGAGGGAGCTGGGCTTGTTCAGCCTGGAGAAGAGGAGGCTCAGGGGTGACCTTATGGCTCTTTACAGATACCTTAAAGGAGGCTGTAGTGAGGTGGGGGTTGGCCTGTTCTCCCACGTGCCTGGTGACAGGACGAGGGGGAATGGGCTTAAGTTGCGCCAAGGGAGCTTTAGGTTGGATGTTTGGAAGAACTTCTTTACCGAAAGGGTTGTTAGACATTGGAACAGGCTGCCCAGGGAAGTGGTGGAGTCACCATCCCTGGAAGTCTTCAAAAGATGTTTAGATGTAGAGCTTAGGGATATGGTTTAGTGGGGACTGTTAGAGTTAAGTTAGAGGTTGGACTCGATGATCTTGAGGTCTCTTCCAACCTAGAAATTCTGTGATTTGATCTGTGATCTGTGATTTGAGTTCAGACATTAGAGTATTGGATTCCTGTTAGTGTGTGGAGCAGCATTTAGATTTGGGACTTAATGTTACTGATTGAAAGTGGGGAAGGGCCTCATATGATTGTTTTAGGTCATGGTTACAGCAGCATCAGCATAACCTGAACCCTCTTACCTCTACAAAATCCTTAATTTCTGCTGGCCAAGCTCCTGTTCCCTCCCCCAAATCTCACATCTCTCCTGTCCAGCCTTCTCCTGACCTCCCAATATCAGTCATCTCATTGGCATCAGCTTTCTGATGGCTTTCATGATCTCAGAGTATCCATCACACCTCTGTTGGCTGCTCTATTTCAGAGAAAAGTGGCACTTAAGACATGATGGAAAAGGACAAAAAAGTCCATCAGAGCACCCTGCACAATGTGCCCAGCAGCTCTGCACCATCCCAAAAGTGTGGTTCCTGTCTACAAGTTTTCTTTCCAGAATGGCTCCTATGGCTCCAGGGTAACTTTTCCCAGGCACTCACTTCCCCAGGCCACACTACTCTTGCCCTCAGGCCCCACGTGTCTCTCCAAGCCTCCCCTCTGCCCCTGCACTAGTGGCACCTCACTGCAGCAGGTTGGTGCATGTCCAGGCTCAGGGGTGTTTCCTGAGGGCCTGCCCCATGTGGGGAGTGGTGGGGAGGAAGAGAGCAAGGTCATCTCCTGGGGCATGGCTGAGCACAGCCCAGCCATCGTACACCGCGGGCAGGCCCCTGCTCCCAGGCTGAGGCACACATGAAAGGTGGACATATCTCCTTCAGCCAAGCTTCACGCAGGGCCCTTCAGCCCTGCCCCAGTTCCAGGAGTGACCTCGTCCTCCTACTCCATGCACAGACAGCTGCTAAAGCCCTGAGTGTCTCTGTTTCTCACAGCCTTCTCACAAGTCTTTCTCCTGGCCCTCCCCACTGCCCAGCACTGCCTCTCAGGTGCTACTCAGTGACCCTTCAGAAGGGCCTTTGGGTTTCCTCAATTGTCCTGGTGCTTATTAGCACCTTCCTGGCTCCTTCCAGAGTGCAGAGGAAGCCTTCTTGTCCATCAGGGGCCCTGTACTGGCTGTGGCTGGGACGGATTTACTCTCTGCAAAGCAGCCCCTTGTGGTACTGTGTTTTTCTTTTGTGATCAGTGATGGTCACCCACAGCTGTGGTTGATGTTTTTGAGCATTTCTTGCACAGCATCAGGGCCTTCTGTGGCTCACAATTTCTGAGTTTTACTTGGTTTTGCTATTCTGTCCCCAGTTCCTCTAGAAGAAGAAGAGAAAGCAGGTGGCCGATAGGTGTTTATCTTCTGGATGCATGGAGCAAGGAGGTGTCCATGGTGCCAGGAGATGGAGGTCCGTGAAGCTGCAGGAGCCCTGCTCTCTTGCCTGGGAGATCCCCAGCACACAGTGCCTGTGCCCCGCAGGGCCAGCCCCGCTCCCCAGGCCAGCACAAGAGGCCTGGCCCAGCCACAGAGCAGCCTGCCCCGAGCAGGGGCCTGCACAAAAAGCTTTCCCTTTCCCCTTTCCCCATCAGTGCAGGCCCAGCAATGCTGTCCTGCTCTTCCCCAGGGCCATCCCTGCTCTCAGAGAGCCTTGCCCAGGGCAGTGTGTCCGTGCTGGCCTGGCCAGCCATTGCTGCTTACCTCCCTGTGCTCCCCTCAGGGCCCCAAGCTGGCGGTGCTGCTGTGCTGAGCCAGGGGCTGTGGTGCCCTGGGACCCCCGCGGGTCTCCCCCGCTGCCCATGCTGCTCAGGTTGGGCAGCAGACCTACGTCCATGGGGATCTCTGCTGCTGAGCCCCTTTCCATCTGCCCTGATGGCTCAGCAGCACAGGGCAGTGCTGGGCAGGGCCATGGGGTGTCTCTGAGGGCACAAAGGGCAGGCGAGTGCTGCACCAGACCTGGTCCATGAGGCCTCAAGAAGGTTATCCTCAATTACTCTACACTCTTAGAGGTCTCTGCTGCTGGCACATCACCACAACTCCTGGCATGGCAGAGCTGTCCTTACCCCATGGACTCCTCAGATTCCCCTTTTTCTTTACCAAACTCTTCTTTGGATAGCCATTAATTTTATGAGGTTCTAATCCCTACCAAGTCAGCGTTGCATGTTCTCCTTGCAGATCCCCTGACATCTCCTGGCAGCTCCAGATTCCTCTCCAGGCTGACAGTGGCCATGAGCCCCACTGCAGGGGGGCAGTGCCATGCAGATGAGTCCAGTTGTTGTCAGGTGCTGCTATAAAGCTCTTGGTCAAGCCTTTGGTCCCTCACAGACTGTCCTTGGAATTTAAGTCTATATTCTTCGCTCCAGGAAGCCCCAAATAAAACCCCTTTGTTACTGTGGTGCTAGCAGGGAGGCAGGGCTGCACAGTGCCTGTTGCTGCCTGCAGCCACTGTAGAGACAACAGGACTGTCACCAAGGTACACGAGATATCAGGGCTTACCCAGAAAAAAAAGAAGCACAATGTGGAAGCCAAAAGAGAGCAGCAGTGAAAAGGCCACGTCCTGCTGCTGGCCATGGCCGTGGCTCCAGGGAAGCAGCAGCCCCGACCCGAAGGCAGCAGAGAGGCAGAGCCCAGCGGGCAAGGAGGGGCAGCCCTGAGGCTCACTGGGGCTGCTCCTGCATGTGGCAGCTGGGCTCTTGGCCCCAAGCCCCTCCTGCGTGCTGGGGGTGCTCCCCAGCTCCAGAGGAGATGGGAAGAGAGGAATACTGAGACCAATCAGGCTCTGACAACTTCTCAATTGACATTATCTACAAGGCAGGCATGGTTCTACAGGCACATGAGATATTTGTGAGAAAAATAAATTAATTAATTAATTAATAAGAGTAATTAAGAGATATGAAAATAAAGATACCATTATTAAATGAAAATCTAAAGATGTGGTATAATATATTACAAAGAAGTATAACAAAACAGTACACTAACAATTTTATAGAAAAAACATGAGTCTTGACTGGATTGGGGCTTCAGTATTAGTGATGAAGAAGCATGCATCCAAAGAGTTTCCACAAAGCATCCTTGAGCTGCCGGTTCCTCATGCTGTAGATGAGGGGGTTCAGAGCTGCAGGAAAGACTGCATACACAACAGCCACCACCAGATCCAGGGATTGAGAGGAGATGGAGGGGGGCTTTAGGTAGGCAAACATGCCAGTACTGAGAAACAGGGAGACCACGGCCAAGTGAGGGAGGCATGTGGAAAAGGCTTTGTGCCGGCCCTGCTCAGAGGGAATCCTCAGCACTGCCCTGAAGATCTGCACATAGGACAGCACAATGAAAACAAAACTAAGAAAGACTAGAGAAACACTAACTACAATAAGCCCAACCTCCCTGAGGAATGACTTTGAGCAGGAGAGCTTGAGGATGTGGGGGATTTCACAGAAGAACTGGTCCACAGCAGTGCCGTGGCAGAGGGGCAGGGAAAATGTGTTGGCTGTGTGCAGGACACTATACAGAAAGCCACTGCCCCAGGCAGCTGCTGCCATCTGGGCACAAGCTCTGCTGCCCAGGAGGCTCCCGTAGTGCAGGGGCTTGCAGATGGCAACAAAGCAGTCGTAGGCCATGACGGTGAGAAGGAAAAATTCTGCTGATATAAAGAACAGAAAGAAAAAGACCTGAGCAGCACATCCTTGATAGGAGATGGCCCTGGTGTCCCAGAGGGAATTGGCCATGGCTTTGGGCAGAGTGGTGGAGATGCAGCCCAGGTCGAGGAGGGCGAGGTTGAGGAGGAAGAAGTACATGGGGGTGTGGAGGCGGTGGTGGCAGGCTACGGCGCTGAGGATGAGGCCGTTGCCCAGGAGGGCAGCCAGGTAGATGCCCAGGAAGAGCGCGAAGTGCAGGAGCTGCAGCTCGCGTGTGTCTGTGAGTGCCAGCAGGAGGAACTCACTCACAGAGCTGATGTTGGGCATATGCTCGTTCTGGGCATGGGGTCCTGCCCAAGGAACAGAAAGACGGTGATTATTAACATTAGAATTATCTAAGGAAAAGGATTTCCATTTCTCATTTAAGCCTCCCAACATGCTTGCTCACTTCCATGAAGATATTTGGCAGATCCCTTTCTTGCATTTGGATTGATGCTGCCTTAGGCTGTGCTTTGGAGCAGAGGACTCTGCTTTAGGCAATGCAGGAGTCAGTCCTGTCCTACACCAATAGGTAAATAACATAGGAAGACTTGTATCTTTTCTTCTAGCTTAGCCATTACTCCTGTGGAGAATCTCTAAGGCAGAAATCCTGTACATTTCTTTCTTATTACACGTGAAATACTGTGGATCCTCTCCATGGTTTCAGTTGACCTGTGCTGCAGGAAAACTGCACTCAGAAGTTCACCTGAGAATAACCTGGACACTGCTGAGAGCAGAGCAATCCAAGCTCAAAGTGCCCATCTCCAGACCCCCCACTCTGTCCCCATACTCCCATACTACCCTTCCCCCAAGCACACCGAGGGCTCACTCCACGTGCATCTGAAGCCCGCATCCGCAGCCAGCCTGGAAACAAGACCAGCAGCAGCACGGCCAGCTGGAGAAGCCAGGAGGAATGCCAGCGTGCTGCTGCCAGGGGAGGCAAGGCCAGGGAGGGACAGACGGACACTCAGCAGACCCTCCTGTGCTGCAGCTCTGCCTGCAGAGGAGGCAGCTCCTGCTGGGGACACCGGGGGCTTAAGGGCAGAGGCTGTGCTGGTAGGAGAGGAGAGCAGGGGGTGTTCCAGGGAAGGCGCCTGCCCTGCAGGGGATGGCAGGGAGGTGCCTGAGCCCTCCCTTGCACAGCATTTCTGGCAGCAGCTCCCTCTCACTGCCTGCCCATGTCCCTGCTACCTGCCCATATCCCTGCCAGGAGCTAGATTAGCGTCAGCTCAGTAAAAACCTGAGGAGACCACAAACATGACGTTGGTGCAATCTTTAAGCTGAGGTGGCTGAAGGCACTTTATGAAATTCATTTCTGACATATGGATCTCTCAGTGCAATGCTCCAGGAGTCTCAGTCTCCTACACAATGCTGACAACAAATTACCATAAAACCTATCTGCACTCCACTACCATAAGCTCAAAACAAATACAATATAAAAAATCTTACCCTTCAGGTAACCCCAGTTTTAGCCTTCCTCTCTAAAAGTCCAAGCATAAATGCCATTCTCTAAAGCATTTTCTGCTCATTTCTGGAGAAACAGAGAGACCCATGCTGACAGGTGTTGTCAGCCATTGGATGTGCCAGCTGTAGAAGACACCTCTGGCAACCCCACCTGCAGTGCCCTGCTGCCAGAGCCTCATGGTGTCAGGAGCCTGCAGATGTGTCCTGCCACACGCTGCCCTCTGTTGTTGCGCTCCTCAGTGCCTCCAAGCCCTCTCTCCTTCTCTCCTCTCTGTGTGCCAGCTGCGGTCAGAGCCCCCAGCCCTGCTGCGCTGTGCAGAGGAGCTGCTCCTGGGCACAGCTGGCTCTCTGCACCACGGCCCTCTTGCCACGAGCTTTCTCTGTCCCATGAGCCTGACCCAGCTCAGCAGCACAGCACCAGCCCAAGGCACTGCAATCACCCCTCTGGGGGCTTTGCTGATGAGCCTATGAATCTCAGGCACTCAGAGACAGTTGAAGACATCTCTCCAGAAGTGCAAGTCAGAGGCAAGTTTCCTGCAGTGTCCCCCTGAGGGCCAGCACTGACACAGCCTCCCTTGGAGCTCGTTAGAGCAGAACCCTGGAGGCAGTGAGGACAAGGAGACAAAGGCAATGTGAAGGTGACATTGATGTGTAGACAAACTGGATGTGTGTCACCAAGCACAAGGGCCAGGCCTTGACCCTTCGCCCGTAGGAAGGGAGATCCTTTCCCTCCACACTTTTCTCAGGGCTCTTTGTGGGGCAGTAGGAGATGGGGACATGCATTGCCAAGTGAAGAGAGTGGTACGACCCCTGCCTGGTTCTTGGGTGCATGCATAGGGATAATGAGGACCTTGGGCTCATTATCAAGTTTTCTCTTCAGATTCATCAGTGGCAGTGAGTTTTAGTCAGGCCTCAGAGTAGGGACTTTCACCCTTGGTATAACCCTTGATCCTCTCCACACCAGGCTGTCCTAGGGACTCCCAGACCTCTTCAGTGGCTATTGTAGGCACTTGTCTGTGCGGTGTCACCAGATCTGAGCTGAGTCTGATAACTCAGATCTTCTTAGTGGCCATGCTCCTCGTAAGGCAGCTCTGTAGGAAGCTGGCCTGGTTCCTGGTTAGCAGGCACGACTGCTTGTATGGCATCCCTCGTGGTGCTCAGGCCCTCCTCCTCTTGGGCACTGCTCACTCAGCAGGGTCCCAGTCTCCCCCATGTGTGGGGTTCCTCTTCCTCTGCTGCAGGACTGGGTTTGTCTCCTTGTAAATGTCAAGAGGATTCTCTAGGCAAAATCTTGCATTTTCTCAAGGTTCACCCACACTGATGCTCCATTCTCTCAGCTCAGAAGAAGGCATCCCAACCCATCATAAACCTTGTAGCCTGTCAGCCAACCAGACACAAGTCACCTCAGCAGCAGATTCCAAGCCAGGGGCCTGCTGCTGGCCTTGCAGCTTCTTGGCTAGACACAGCCAAGCCTTGTGCCTGCTGCTGCCCACTCATGGACTCAAGCAGAAGGGACAGGACAACCCATGTGGGGGCCTTCTTTCTGCCTGGGTCCGCCTGGCTCTGGAGGCAGAGGGGATCCCACAGTCAGCATGCCAAGCAGGTGCCTTCTGCTGGCCTAGCAGGGCCACTGCCAGATGTCAGCCCAAAAGTGCAGATCCCAGGGAGAAGTCAAGGCTGACATGTCCCCTACAGACAGAAGTGACCTCCCAGTCCCTTTCCATGACACGTTCATGCTGCTGGCCTATCACATGCAGATGCAGAAGTGACTTCATAGTCACATTCCTTCTGCTGGGTCAGGACATCCTGAGGTAGGGCTGACCTCTCTCTAGTCCTTTAGGGACTAGGGCTCACCATTCTAGGTTAGAAGATAAACACAGGTTTAATGGGAATCCTTGGTGTTCTTCTGTGGCTATCAGGTCTGTCAGAAGCTTATGGGCAAACCCTGTGGTTTAGAGTATTTTAAGGCCTGCCAACAACTTCTCTAGGGCTAAATAGTGCATTTTAATGTTAGTGTTTAGGGTAGGGATTGGGGTAAGCAGGAATGTAAAGGTAAGGGAAAAGTAAGGGAAAGGGGCTATGAGCTGTGTTTTGCTTCAGTGCATACTTTGAGTAGTGGATTCCTCTCAGAGAGGTGGAGTAGCGTTTAGTATTTAGTAGCATTTAGTTTCAATGATTAAAATTACTGGTTCAAATAAGGTGACGGCAATACATGACTGTTTTAAATCAGTGTTACTGTAGCATCTAGCATCTACTACAGTCTCTTGTCCAAGCTGCTCCTGACTGTGCCATATTTTATTGGGATCAGCTTTCTTATGACATTTACCATCTCAGTGTATCTATCTCACCTCTGTTGGCTACCCCATTCCTGAGAAGGAAGTAGCATTGTAGTCAGGAGGGAAAAGGACACATGTGTCTTCAGGAGATCCTGTACAATGTGCCCATCAGCTTTGCACCTCCACAAGATCACGCTTCCTACCTACAAGTTTTGTTTCCCAAGTGGCATCTATGGAGCCAGGGTTCCTTTTCCCAGGCCCTCTCACATGTTTCAGTTTCGGGTGTGCAGGGATGGGATAAGGACAGCAATGCACAGACGGAACTAATCTTCTCAAGGGATGCAAGGAATAATAGGAAGGGATTCTACAGATACACTGCTCAGAAAAGAAAGGCCAAGGAGAGTGTACCCCCTGCGATGGATGAGAAGGGTAAACTGATAATGACAGATGTGGAGAAGGCTGAGGGGCTCAACAACATCTTTGCCTCAGTCTTCCCTGCCAGTCAGGCTTCCCAAGTTTTTCATTTCCCTGAACCCATGGATGGAAGCTGGGGGTGTGTCCTGGTTTCAGTTAGAATTAATTTTCTTCCTAGTACCTGGTGGAATGCTGTGTTTTGGCTTAGGATGAGAAGAGTGCTGATAACACCCCGATGCTTTAATTGTTGCAGAGCAGTGCTTATACTAAGCCAAGGACATCTCAGCCTTTTGCTCTGTCCTGCCAATGGGCAGGCTGGGGGTGCAGTAAGAGCTGGGAGGGGACAGACCCAGGACAGGTGACCCAAACTAGCCAAAGGGGTATTCCATACCATGGGACGTCATGCTAAACAATATATAGGGGTGGCTAGCCGGGGGGAGGGGGCCGGACTGCTCGGGGTTAGGCTGGGCATCGGTCAGCGAGTGGTGAGCAATTGCATTGTGCATCACTTGTTTGTACATATTATTATTACTTTCCTATTATCACCATTGTATCATTATTATTATTATTGTTATTATTATTTTTGTTATTATTATTTTCCTGTCTTATTAAACTGTCTTTATCTCAACTCACGGGCTTCACTTTCCATTTCTCTCCCCCGTCCCAGAGAGGGAGGGCGGAGGGTGAGCGAACGGCTGCGTGGTGTTTAGCTGCCGGCCGGGTTAAACCACGACAGTCTTCAAAGTCCCACCCACTCTAAATGAAGAGCAGGTTTGAGACAACCTGATGGAATTCAAGATGTACAAGTGCATGGGGCTTGACGACTTGCATCCCAGGGTCCTGAAGGAACTGGCTGATGCAGTTGGAGAGCCTCTCTCCACCATATTTGAAAAGTCCTGGCAGTTGTGTGAAGTCCCTGGTGACTTGAAAAAGAGAAACATCACTCCCATTTTGAAAAAGGGTAGAAAGGATAACCCAAGGAACTACTGAATGGTGAGCCTCACCTCTGTGTCTGACAAGATCATGGAAAAGATCCTCCTGGAATATGTGTAAAGGCACATGTAAGACAAAGAGGTGATCCGAGACAAACAGAATGGTAACAGAATGGAATACCAAAGGGTAAATGGTGCCTGGCCAATCTGGTGGCTTTCTACAATGGAGTGACCACATCATACGACAACAAAATAAGTCTGACCGATGTCATCTACTTGGACTTCTGTAAGACCATTGACAGGGTCCCACATGACATGCTGGTCTCCAAATTAGAGAGATACGCATTTGATGGGTGCTCCATTCAGTATACAAGGAGTTGTCTTGATGGTCTCAGCCATCAAGACAATGATGGTGGTAATCAGCTCTGTGTCCAGTTAGAAGCTGGTGATGAATGTTGTACCTCAGGGGTCTGTCCTGGGACTGGTGCTGTTTTATATCTTTATCAGTGACATAGATATTGGGGTGGAGTGCACCCTCAAGTAGTGTGCAGATGACACGAAGTTAAGTGGTGTAGTAGATGAAAAAGAGGAAAGGATGCCATCCAAAAGGTTCTGGATAAGCCAGTAGTGTGCTTGTAACCCAGAAGGCCAGCCACATCCTGGGCTGCTTTAACAGAGGAGTGGCCAGAAGGTGGAGGCAGGTGATCGTGCCCCTCTGCTCTGCCTTTGTGAGGCCACACTTGGAGTCCTGTGTCCAGGTCTGGGGCTGCCTGCACAAGAGGGATGTGGATCTGTTAGAACGGGTCCAGAGGAGGGCCACAAAAATGATCAAGGGGCTGGAGCACCTCTCCTATGAAGAAAGGCTGAGACTACAGTGCCACTGTCTACAGTTAGTACATCCTGACTACAGTGCCACTACGCTCTGAAGAAAAGAGTTGCTCATAAAGGTGTGACATATGCTCGCTATATTATGGATGTCATAAGAAAGCTGATCCCAATAAGATATGGGGAGGTCAGGAGCAACCTGGACACGAGAGATCTGAGATTTTGGGGTGGTAAGAGGAGCATGGCCAGCAGAAATTAATAGTTTTGTTAAGGTGTAAGGCATCATGTAATGTAGATCGTGCAGTAGCACTGATTTGTATAGTCATGTATGGCCCTAACACTATTTTAACCAGTAGTTTTCATCCCTAAATCTAAATGCTCCTCCAAGACTCTGACAGGAATCCACTTCTCTAATGCTTGAACACAAAGTATTCCTTGAAGCAAAACTCACCCCATAGCCCCATTCCTTATCTTTACACTCTTACTCACCCTAATTACTTCCCTTAATATTAGTATTAAAATGCTTTATTTAACCCTAGGCTTCTAGGCAGACGTAAAAATGACCAAAACCACAGAGCCTGTCAATACCCTAAACACAGAAGAACACCAAACAATCCCATTAAACCTTTGTTTACTTTCTAACATAGAAAGTTGAGCCTTTGTCCTGTGGGAACTAGAAACTAGTCAGCCCTTCCTCAGGATCTCCTGCCCCAGCACGAGGAATGTGACCATGGCAGTGACTGTGAGGTCACTTCCGTCTCTGCACTTGATAGGGCAGCAGCAGGAATGTGTAAGGGAAAGGGACTGGGAGGTCACTCGTGTGTGTAGGTGGCAGGTCACCTTGACTTCTCCCTGGGATCTGCACTTTTGGGCTGACATCTGGCAGTGGCCCTGCTAGGCCAGCAGAAGGCACCTGCTTGGCATGCTGACTGGGGGATCCCCTCTGCCTCCAGACCCAGGAGGACCCAGACAGAAAGAAGGCCCCCATATGGGTTGTCCTGTCCCTTCTACTTGAGTCCATGACTGCACAGCAGCAGGCACAAGGCTTGGCTGTTGTCGCGTTAAGGGGTGTAGCTGATTAACCGTTATGGGCCCGGTCGGATTCAGGGTACTGAACCAGTCGGACATTCACCAAAAACGCGTTAACCGTCTGGGAGTCCGTTCAGACATTCACCAAAAACGCATTAACCATCTGGGGGTCTGGTTAGATTCAGAACACTGAACTATCACGGATAACCACCCTCACCCTAGTTGCATTTATGAGAAATGATCCCTGGCAGTCGTGGCTGAGGTGTCCTGCCATGCTGTGAGAACACAATAGGTGTTAAGGGAGGGAAACATTTGTTCTCATGTTTGACAATCAAATTTTAAGAGCATCACACTTCTAAAATCAGTCTCTCCCATGTTCAGCAAGGAGTGGTCAGTGATGACTTCAGTCTGCTTCATACACCACACCCCAGCAGAGACCCTGCTGCCTTCTGCCCAGCCCTGAGGCCTTGAGGACACCTCGAGGGTTTTTAAATCCATGTAAGCCCTGATATCTTGTGTACCTTGGCGATAGTCCTGTTCTCTCTGCAGTGGCATCCCTATCCCTGCAGGCAGCAGCAGGCACTGTGCAGCCCTGGGTCACAGCTGCCTCCCTGCTTGCACCACAGTAACAGGAACGTGTTGCTCAGTGCAAACCCAGAAGCCTGAACGCCTCTGCCAAATATGCTATCAGGAATGGAGCCAAGGGGTTGCTCCCTGCTCTTCTGTTTCCTGGGGATCTTCATGGAGTGAAGGACACAGGATGAAAGTCCCAGGGTGGTCTGTGAGCGACCAAGTGCAGGACTAAGTTCTCCCGTTGGGGCAGCACTTGCCTAAGGATATGACAACTGGTCTTGGACTCATCTGCATGGGACTGCACCCTGCAGTGGGGTTGATAGCCAATGCCAGCCTGGAGAGGAATCTGGAGCTTCCAGGAGATGTCAGGGGATCTCCAGGGACAGGGTGCTCAGTGGGTAGTGATTAGAACCACATAAAATGACCGTGCAAGGTAGTGTCTGGTAACAAACAAGGTGAATCTGAGGAGTGCATGGGCAGCTCAGACTGCTCAGGCTGGATCAGCTCTCACTGCAGGTTCTCCTCCCAGCCTCTTGCCCACCTGCAGCCAACTGACTCCTGGGGCAGAGTGAGAAGCAGAGAAGGCCTTGATGCTGTGCAAGCACTGCTCAGGAACAGTGATCAGAACCACGGGTGACCAACACTGTTCTGGTCACATATCAAAAACAGCACCACACGGCCTGATCTGCAGAGAGAAACGCTGTCCCAGCCAGTCTTTTTCCCCACAATGGATGAGACGCTCTGGAAGGAGTCAGGAAGGTGCTAATAAACACCAGGACAGCTGAGGAAGCCCAAAGGCCCTTCTGAAGGGGCACTGAGTGCCACCTCAGAGGCAGTGCTGGGCAGTGGGGAGGGCCAGGAGAAAGACTTGTGAGAAGGCTGTGAGAAACAAGGAAATCCAGGGCTTTAGCAGGTCCTTAAAGTCCTGCCTAAGTCCCCAAATGGAAAGCAATCTATGTCTGTGGGTTGACGAGAAGGAAGTTGTGAGTCCCAGGTGGGGGAGGGCTGAAGGTCCCTGCGTGAAGCTGGGCTGATGGAGAAGTATCCACCCTGCATGTGTGCCTCAGCCTGGGAGCAGGGGCCTGTCCACAGTGTGGGATGGCTGGGCTGTGCTCAGCCATGCCCCAGGAGATGACCTTGCTCTCTTCCTCCCCACACGGGGCAGGCTCTCAGGAAACACCCCTGGGACTGGAGATGCACCAACCTGCTGCAGTGAGGTGCCACTAGTGCAGGGGAAGAAGGGAGGGTTGCAGAGACATGTGGGGCCTGTGGGTAAGAGTGGTGTGGCCTGGGGAAGTGAGTGCCTGGGAAAAGTTACCCTGGAGCCATAGGAGCCATTCTGGAAAGAAAACTTGTAGGCAGGAATTGCACTTTTGTGACAGTGCATAGCTGCTGGGCACATTGTGCAGGGTGCTCTGACGGACTTTTGTGTCCTTTTCCATTGTGTCTTAAGTGACGTTTTTCTCAGGAATAGAGTAGCCAACAGAGCACTGACAGATAGTCTAAGATCATGCAAGGCATCATAAACATGCCCCTAAAAAGATAACTGATATGGGGAAATCAGGAGAAGCCTGGCCAGGAGAAATGTGAGACTGAGAGGAGGAAATAGGGGCTTGGCCAGCCGAAATTAAGGATTTTGTAGAAGTAAGAGGGCTCAGGTTATGCTGATGCAGCTGTAACTGTGACTTGAAATAGTCATACAAGGCTATTCCCCGGCTTCAACCTGTAAACTAAATTCCTAATCATAAATGCTACTAAAAACACCCTGACAGGAATCCACTCCTCTAATGACTGACCTGAAAGTATCTCTTGAAGACAAAACTCAGCCCATAGCTGCTTCCCCTAGCTCTTACTCTCTTAATCACTGTGATCTCTGCCCTTAATACTAGCATTAAAATGGTCCATGTAACACTATAAATCTGCTTAAGAGACCTAAACAAAAGCCCTAACTCCAAATAAATGTGAGGGGCCATGGATCTGATCAGCTTGTGGGCCACGAGGAGGAGATCGGTGGGAATGCTCTGAGGAGCTCAGCTCTGCCTCATCATCTCCTGCCCCAGCAGCAGGAATGTGACTGTGGCAGGGACTGTGAGGTCACTTCTGTCTCTGCACTTGATAGGACAGCAGCAGGAACGTGTCACAGAAAGGGACTGGGAGGTCACTTGTGTCTGGAGGTGGCAGGTCAGCCTTGACTTCTCCCTGGGATCTGCACTTTTGGGCTGATATCTGGCAGTGGTCCTGCTAGGCCATCAGAAGGCACCTGCTTGGCATGCTGACTGGGGGATTCCCTCTGCCTCCACACCCAGGAGGACCCAGACACAAAGAAGGCCCCCATATGGGTTGTCCTGTCCCTTCTGCTTGAGTGCATGAGTGGGCAGCAGCAGGCACAAGGCTTGGCTGTGTCTAGCCAAGAAGCTGCAAGGCCAGCAGCAGGCCCCTGGCTTGGAAGCTGCTGCTGAGGTGACTTGTGTCTGGTTGGCTGAGAGGCCACAAAGAGCCTGCTGGGTTGGGATGCCTACTTCAGGAGTGGTTTCCACCACAAGGATGCCATATGAGCAGTGGTGCCTTCTCACAAGGAACCAGGCCAGCTTCCTACAGATTTGCCTTATGAGATATTTGAGTCCATGGCTATGGCTATTGTCTCTGCCACTAAAGCTTTTGAGGAGACAGCTAATCATTAAAGCACCAGAGCCTAACTGACTCCTCGTGGGCTCATCAACAAAGCCCCCAGAGGGGTGATTCCAGTTCCTTGGGCTGGGCTTCTGCTGCTGAGCTGGGCCGGTCTCATGGGACAGAGAAAACACAGTTCAGAAAGTCCCATGATGCAGAGAGACAGCTGTGCCCAGGATCAGCTCCTCTGCACAGTGCAGTAGTGCTGAGGGCTCTGACTGCAGCTGGCACGCAGAGAGGAGAGAAGGAGAGAGGGCTTGGAGGCAGTTGGCAGTGGGAGGATGCTGAGAGCTGTCTGCAGGAGAAACCTGCACAGCCTTTGACAAGGTAAGGGTCTGGCTGCAGGGTCATGCAGCTGCAGGTCCTGGAAAGGTCTCCTGCTGGGTCTTGTTTCTGGGAGGGCAGTGGGCAATGCAGTAGGCTTTGAGAGTCCTGCTGGGTTGCAGTGCGAGGGGAGGAAGTCTGGCAGAAGCCCCTTGGAGTGTCATAACCTAGCTAGCCCTGGTCAGATAAGACAGGGGTGGCTAGAACACTGCAGGAGATGCAGCTAGGATACTGGCACACACAAGCTTGCAGATATCCAGCTCTGTCTGTGGGGCATCCTCCTGGGCTGCAGGCTGCTCTCCAGCAGGATGCAGCTCTCTCGTGGCATCGTTGTGTTATCCAGGTGCCCCAAGGAGAAGACACCTCCTTGCTAAGGACATGTCCGTGCTTCTGGATGGCTGTCTGTGGGCAGCTGGTTTGAGGCTTCTGCACTCCTATCTAGGAGGCAAGAGCTGAGATCCTGATCACACACCTGGAGATAAGGTGAGGATTCTGTCCATCTGCCTTTTGAGTCGGGCTTCTCTGCTCTCAGCTGTCTCCAGTTTCTTCTCATGCCCAAGCTCACTGCTGGGCAGGTCTGCTCTGCTCAGTCTTCACCAAGGGACAGCCCCTTTGCCTCCTGGCATCTGCACGATTTCACCAGGAGCACACATATCAAGTCACAGAGTTCAACCATCCAATAATTCACCTAAGCGTTACAGGGGCAACCGAATAACATTAAAGCAAGCAAAACACCGCAGCTCTGCTCTGCATTCAGATGAGTTGTTTGCAAGAAAATTCTGCAAACTTATTGACTTGACAAGTGGACTGAACTTGAGTTTCCCCCATGTTCCTGATTCCCTCCTGCAGCAGGTAGGACTCCTCTGCAGCACATAGAGGCCCCTGTGCCCAGTGCCAGTCTCAGCCAGCACCAGCCACAACTCGAGCAGGAGAGCTGCAGAAAGGTTCTGCTGCAAAGAGAGAGGCTCTGTTTGGGGGTTCTCTATGACTTGTAATAAGTTTTCCTCATCCAAATCAGTTCTAACTTTGTTCTACCTTTTTCTCTCCAACAGAGAATGTCAGAAAATGCCCAACATCAGCTCTGTGAGCGAGTTCCTGCTGCTGGCATTTGCAGACACGCGCGAGCTGCAGCTCCTGCACTTCGCGCTCTTCCTGGGCATCTACCTGGCTGCCCTCCTGGGCAACGGCCTCATCCTCAGTGCCGTAGCCTGCCACCACCGCCTGCACACCCCCATGTACTTCTTCCTCCTCAACCTCGCCCTCCTCGACCTGGGCTGCATCTCCACCACTCTGCCCAAAGCCATGGCCATATCCCTCTGGGACACTAGGGCCATCTCCTATCAAGGCTGTGCTGCTCAGGTCTTCTTTATAGCCTTCTTCATTGGAGCAGAGTATTCCCTTCTCACTGTCATGGCCTACGACCGCTACGTTGCCATCTGCAAGCCCCTGCACTACGGGAGCCTCGTGGGCAGCAGAGCTTGTGCCCAGATGGCAGCAGCTGCCTGGGGCAGTGGCTTTTTCCATGGTGTCCTGCACACGGCCAACACATTTTCCCTGCCCCTCTGCCAAGGCAATGCTGTGGACCAGTTCTTCTGTGAAATCCCCCACATCCTCAAGCTCTCCTGCTCAGATGCTTATCTCAGGGAAGCTGGTCTTCTAGTCGTTAGTGCATGTTTAGCATTTGGTTGTTTTGCATTCATTGTGCTGTCCTATGTTCAGATCTTCAGGGCAGTGCTGAGGATGCCCTTTGAACAGGGCCGGCACAAAGCCTTCTCCACGTGCCTCCCTCACCTGGCTGTGGTCTCGCTTTTTCTCAGCACTGGCATTTTTGCCTACCTGAAGCCTAAATCAATCTCTTCCCCATCCCTGGATCTGCTGGTGTCACTTCTGTACTCAGTGGTACCTCCAGCAGTGAACCCCCTCATTTACAGCATGAGGAACCAGGAGC
Source organism: Anas acuta (assembly GCF_963932015.1). NCBI lineage: Eukaryota > Metazoa > Chordata > Aves > Anseriformes > Anatidae > Anas > Anas acuta. The sequence goes on from NC_089016.1 coordinate 8,930,967, forward strand.
TCAAACAGGCAGTGAGGAAACTGTTTTTGTATGTGCTTATTAAACATCAATATTGTTATAATTATTGTGATTTTTATCATATTATTTTTATCCTTAGTATTATTATCATATTGTAAACATTAATAATAATCCTGTCAGGACTACTATTGTATTTGAGAAACGAACATGACAGATTTTCATATCTTTTTTTTTTTTCTTTTTTTTTTTTTTTTATTATTATTATTATTTTCATAACTTCTGATATTGGTTTAATTTATTTAGTAATTTTTTACTTTGAGTACATCTTCTAATCAACCTATTGAACTAGGTATCCTCTCTAGGTATAGACAATAAAGCAGACAGCATAAATTCACTGGTCTGAGCTGCCATCTCTTCCAATCCCCTCTGGAGCTGGGAGAGCAGCCCCAGCATGCAGGAGGGGCTCGGGGCCAAGAGCCCAGCTGCCACATGCAGGAGCAGCCCCAGTGAGCCTCAGGGCTGCCCCTCACTGCCCGCTGGGCTCTGCCTCTCTGCTGCCTTCGTGTCGGGGCTGCTGCTTCCCTGGAGCCATGGCCATAGCCAGCAGCAGGACGTGGCCTTTTCCCTGCTGCTCTCTTTTGGCTTCCACATTGTGCTTCTTTTTTTCTGGGTAAGCCCTGATATCTCGTGTACCTTGGCGACAGTCCTGTTGTCTCTGCAGTGCCATACATGTGACTGCAGGCAGCAGCAGGCACTGTGCAGCCCTGGGTCACTGTGCAGCCCTGCCTCCCTGCTAGCACCACAGTAACAAGTGGGGTTTTAGTTGGGGCTTCCGGGAATGAAGAACATAGACTTAAATTCCAAGGACAGTCTGTGAGGGACCAAAGGCTTGACCAAGAGCTTTATAGCAGCACCTGACAACAACTGGACTCATCTGCATGGCACTGCCCCCCTGCAGTGGGGCTCATGGCCACTGTCAGCCTGGAGAGGAATCTGGAGCTGCCAGGAGATGTCAGGGGATCTGCAAGGAGAACATGCAACGTTGAGTTGGTAGGGATTATAACCTCATAATATTAATGGCCATCCAAAGAAGAGTTTGGTAAAGAAAAAGGGGAATCTGAGGAGTCCATGGGGTAAGGACAGCTCTGCCATGCCAGGAGTTGTGGTGATGTGCCAGCAGCAGAGACCTCTAAGAGTGTAGAGTAATTGAGGATAACCTTCTTGAGGCCTCATGGACCAGGTCTGGTGCAGCACTCGCCTGCCCTTTGTGCCCTCAGACACACCCCATGGCCCTGCCCAGCACTGCCCTGTGCTGCTGAGCCATCAGGGCACATGGAAAGGGGCTCAGCAGCAGAGATCCCCAGGGAGTTGAGTCTACTACCCACCCTGAGCAGCACGGGCAGGGCGAAGACCCGCAGGGTCCCGGGTCACCACAGCCCCTGGCTCTCACAGCAGAACCGCCAGCTTGGGGCCCTGCAGGGAGCATGGGGAGGGAAGCAGCAATGGCTGGCCAGGCCAGCATGGACACATTACCCTGGGCCTTCTCTGGGAGCAGGGATGGCCCTGGGGAAGAGCAGGGCAGCATTGCTGGGCCTGCACTGATGGGGAAAGGGCAAAGGGAAAGCTCTTTGTGCAGGCCCCTGCTCGGGGCAGGCTGCACTGTGGCTGGGCCAGGCCTCTTGTGCTGGCCTGGGGAGCGGGGCTGGCCCTGCGGGGCACAGGCCCTGTGTGCTGGGGATCTGCCAGGCAAGAGAGCAGGGCTCCTGCAGCTTCACGGACCTCCATTTCCTGGCACCATAGCCAGCCTCCTCCTTGCTCACCCCAACCAGACACTACACCTGTATGAGCTGCCTGCTTCCTCCTCCTCTAGAGGGCAGAGGGGAGGGAACAGTATAAGTAATGAAACTCAGAATTTGAAAGACACATAAGGATAGGAAAGGAAAAGAAAAAAGAAAGAAATAAAAATCAAAAGCCAAACATGATGAACATTTTGTAACTCATCAGTTCCCACTAGCAGACCATTGTGCACGCAGTCTCTGAGAGAATGCCACCTTGCCTTGGAAAGATGATCCCAATATGTATTGCTGAGCACTATGTTATGTGCCATGGAACATCCATTTTGTCAGGCTGGGTCAGCTGTCACAGCGGGTTCCCTTCCTAGACTTTTCCCCACCCTCAACCACCTTGCTGGTCAGGCAGAGTGAGAAGCAGAGAAGGCCTTGATTTTGTGCAAGCAATGCTCAGGAACAGGGACCAGAGCCATGGGTTACCAACACTGCTCTAGACACATCAAAAACACAGAACCACAGGAGATGATCTGCATAGAGTAACGCCATCCCAGCCACAGCCAGTGCAGGGCCCTGTGCTGGCCTAGAAGGCTCCCTCTGAACTCTGGAAGGAGTCAGGAAGGTGCTAATAAACACCAGAACAGCTGAGGAAGCCCAAAGGCCCTTCTGAAGGGTCACTGAGTGCCACCTGAGAGGCAGTGCTGGGCAGTGGGGAGGGCCAGGAGAAAGACTTGTGAGAAGGCTGTGAGAAACAGAGACACTCAGAGCTTTAGCAGCTGTCTGTGGATGGAGTAGGAGGACAAGGTCACTCCTGGGACTGGGCCAGGGCTAAAGGTCCCTGCATGAAGCTGGGCTGATGGAGAAGTATCCACCCTGCATGTGTGCCTCAGCCTGGGAGCAGGGGCCTGTCCACAGTGCGGGATGGCTGGGCTGTGCTCAGCCATGCCCCAGGAGATGACCTTGCTCTCTTCCTCCCCACCACTCCCCACATGGGGCAGGCCCTCAGGAAACACCCCTGAGCCTGGACATGCACCAACCTGCTGCAGTGAGGTGCCACTACTGCAGGGGAAGAGGGGAGGCTTGGAGAGACACGTGGGGCCTGTGGGCAAGAGTGGTGTGGCCTGGGGAAGTGAGTGCCTGGGAAAAGTTACCTTGGAGCCATAGGAGCCATTCTGGAAAGAAAACTTGTAGATAGGAACCGCACTTTTGTGATGGTGCAGAGCTGCTGGGCACATTGTGCAGGGTGCTCTGATGGACTTTTGTGTCCTTTTCCATCGTGTCTTAAGTGCCACTTTTCTCTGAAATAGAGCAGCCAACAGAGGTGTGATGGATACTCTGAGATCATGAAAGCCATCAGAAAGCTGATCCCAGTGAAATGACTGATATTGGGAGGTCAGGAGAAAGATGGACAGGAGAGATGTGAGATTTGGGGGAGGGAACAGGGGCTTGGCCAGCAGAAATTAAGGATTTTGTAGAGGTAAGAGGGTTCAGGTTATGCTGATGCTGCTGTAACCATGACCTAAAACAGTCATATGAGGCCCTTCCCCACTTTCAATCAGTAACATTAAGTCCCAAATCTAAATGCTGCTCCACACACTAACAGGAATCCAATACTCTAATGTCTGAACTCAAATCACAGATCACAGATCAAATCACAGAATTTCTAGGTTGGAAGAGACCTCAAGATCATCGAGTCCAACCTCTAACCTAACACTAACAGTCCTCACTAAACCATATCCCTAAGCTCCACATCTAAACGTTTTTTAAAGACTTCCAGGGATGGTGACTCCACCACCTCCCTGGGCAGCCTGTTCCAATGTCTAACAACCCTTTCGGTAAAGAAGTTCATCCTAACATCCAACCTAAAACTCCCCTGGTGCAACTTAAGCCCATTCCCCCTCGTCCTATCACCAGGCATGTGGGAAAACAGACCAACCCGCACCTCACTACAGCCTTCTTTGAGGTACCTGTAGAGAGCCATAAGGTCACCCCTGAGCCTCCTTTTCTCCAGACTGAACAAGCCCAGCTCCCTCAGCCACTCCTCATAGGACTTTTTCTCCAGGCCCCTCACCAGCTTCGTCGCCCTTCTCTGGACCCTCTCAAGCACCTCGATGTCCTTCTTGTAACGAGGGGCCCAAAACTGAACACAGTACTCGAGGTGCGGCCTCACCAGAGCTGAGTACAGGGGGACGATCACCTCCCTAGCCCTGCTGGTCACACTGTTTCTGATCCAAGCCAGGATGACGTTGGCCTTCTTGGCCACATGAGCACACTGCTGGCTCATATTCAGCCGACTGTCCACCATCACTCCCAGGTCCTTCTCTGCCTGGCAGCTCTCCAACCACTCGTCTCCCAGCCTGTAGCTCTGCTTGGGGTTGTTGTGCCCCAGGTGCAGGACCCGGCACTTGGCCTTGTTGAACTTCATGCAGTTGACCTCAGCCCATCGGTGCAGCCTATCCAGATCCTCCTGCAGAGCTTTCCTACCCTCGAGCAGATCGACACACGCACCTAACTTGGTGTCATCTGCAAACTTACTGAGGGTGCACTCAATGACCTCATCCAGATGATCGATGAAGATATTAAAGAGGACCGGCCCCAGCACCGAGCCCTGGGGGATGCCACTAGTGACTGGCCTCCAACTGGACTTGACTCCATTTACCACGACTCTTTGGGCCCGGCTACCCAGCCAGTTTCTAACCCAATGAAGCATGCGTGAGTCCAAGTCAAGAGCAGCCAGTTTCTTGAGGAGAATGCTGTGGGAGACGGTGTCATTTCTTCTGCTTTGTCCTCCTGCTTCCAAGATGGCCCAACTTTGGAGAAACCTGCCTCATGTTCTTCTTCCTCTTTTATTGTCTGGGTAGGGGTTTTATTTCCATTCTATAGAAAAACTGAGTTTCACACCCATTTTTTCCTCTTGCATGTAGAGTCAACAGATGCTGGCTTAGGTTCATTCTCTAGCCCAGTGACGTGTCCCATTGCAGGGGCTGGAGTGGCTGCAGGGCCCATCACAGGAGTTGTTCTGGCTGCGGGGCCTTTCATAGGAATTGGAGTGGCTGCAGTGTCTATTGCAGGTTTGGGAGTTGTTATAGGGCCTATTATAGGGATGTGTTTAACCTTAAGCCCATTGCAGGAGCTGGAGTGCCTGTAGGGCCTGTTGCAGGGTTTGGAGTGGCTTTGGACAGGCTCTGGGCCTGTCAAAGGGGCTGGAGTGTGCCTGCAGGAAAAGTCACAGGGGTGGGAGAGGTGTGGACTGTAGCTTCATAAGCATAACTTAACCACCAGCATATTGCAGTGTTTTGTGTCTCTTTGGAATTGCCGGGGTGATGACACGCTTAAGCATTTCATAGTTTTGTTTAAGATTGCACTTGCTCAGAGGTGAAGTTCCAAAGCACTGGACGTGTCCACTGCTGTAGGTGCCTGCCCAGATCTTCGAACTCTTCCTGCCACTCCTAGCTTTCCTGCCTCTGGACAGATCTCTGGATGGCACGTTTAAGTTGTTGTTTAGACTTAAACAAAACCTGAATGGCATTCAGGAGACCTAAAAATAGGAACATGCTGGTTAGACCATCGCAAGGATATTCAAAGCTTTGAAGAGCTGTTGTAATTAGCCTGGAGGAGAAGCATGAGGTGGAGGAGAAAGGGAGAGTGAAGAAGTGGGGAAAAGCATCCCCCACCACCCTGCATAGATTTACTCCCTGAGGAGAAAAGGCAAAGCCTGTAATTCTTAATAGTTTCCAAGAGATGAAGAGATGGTTCCTGAGGTATTGAGGGGGCAATAATTTGATCCTATCAGAAGTCAGTGTTATCCAATACAGCAAGGCAGTAACCTTAAACCAGCCCCCAGAACTGATAAACAGCATGACATGGAAGTTACTAATGTGCTATACAACACAGTTCTGAAAAGTAGCACAACAGACCCCAGATCAAAAAGATTAATATTGTGATCAGCAACTGTTAAACTCATCTAATGCTTATAACAATTTATTTTTAAAACTCTGCGGTCAGATCTGGCATCTCAACCTCTGTGCTCCACGCTAGGCACCAAGAAGACTTGCTGTGGTTTGACCCTGCAGGAAACTCAGCACTACAAATCTATTCATCCAATTGGATGGAGAGAACTCAGAGGAAAAAAAAAAAGTTCATGGGTTGAGATAAAGGCAATTGAATAGAACGCAAAAGGAATTATTATTATTACTATTATTATTGACACCAATCGACTAAGGTCATGACATTTTTGTGTTCATATCAAAAGACAGGAAAGGTGGTGGTGATTAATCAGAAATTGACAGAGCTGAGCATGACATAGATTGTATGAAATAAGTGCTGGATATTGTCTTAGTTTTGTCTGAGATAGAGTTATTTTTTCTTCCTAGTAGCTGGTATGGAGCTGTGTTTCAAATTTACAGAATCACAGAATAGTTCGGATAGGAAAAGACCTTATAGATCACATAATTCCAACTCACCTCCCATGGGCAGGGACACCTTCCAGTAGACTAGGTTGCTGAAAGCCCCATCCAACCTGGCCTTGAATGCATCACGGGATGGGGCACAGATCTAATAGATCCATATCCTTCTTACACAGGGAGCCCCAGAGCTGAATGCAGTCCTTGAGGTGTGGCCTCACCAGGGCCAAGTACAGAAGGACTATCACTTCCCTACATCTGTTGACCACAGTATCCTTGGTACAAGGCAGGCCTTCTTGGCCAACTTAGCACACTGATGGCTCATATTAGGCCGACTATCCACCAATATCCCCAGGTCCCTTTCCACTGGGCAGCTGTCCAGCCACCCTTCCCACAGCATTGCATGGAGTTGTTGTGCCCCAAGTGCAGGACCCAGCACTTGGCAAACTTCATGCAGTTGGCCTCAGCCCATGGGTGCAGCAATCAACAAGACAGAAGTCACCTCATGAGCATTTTTAAAGAAATGGGATGGCTGCTGCTCTTGCAGCTTCTTGGCAAGACACAGCCAAGCTATGAGCCTCCTGCTCTCCAGTCATGGACTCAAGCTGAAGGGACAAGATGACCCATATGCGGGCCTTCTTTCTGTCTGGGTTCTCCTGGCTCTGGAGGCAGAGGGGATCCCACAGTCAGCATGCCAAGCAGGTGCTCTCTGCTGGCCTAGCAGGGCCACTGCCAGATGTCAGCCCAAAAGTTCAGATCCCAGGTCTATGTCAAGGGTGACCTGCCAGCTACAGACAGAAGTGACCTCACAGTCCCTTTCTGTGACATGTTCCTGCTGCTCCCCTATCCACTGCAGAGACAGAAGTGACCTCACAGTCCCTGCCACAGCCACATTCCTGCTGCTGCGGCAGGAGATCCTGAGGTAGAGCTGACTTCTCTAGTCCCTTAGAGACAAGGGTTCACTTTTCTGGATTAGAGATTTAGCAGATGGGCTGTTCTGTTTAGGGTGTCAGGTCTGTGGTTAGGTTATGGGCAAGCTTTGTGGAACAGTTTTTTGTTTTACATCTGCCTAGAAGTCTAGGTTTAATGGAGCATGTTAATGCTAGTATTGAAGGCAGGGATTAGGGTGAGCCCAAGAGTAAAGGTAAGGGCAAAGGACTATGGGCTGAGTTTTGCTTCACGGAATAGAATCATAGAGTATCCTGAGTTGGAAAGGACCCACAAGGATCATAAAGTCCAACTACTGGATCCACACAGGAACATCCCAAAATCAGACCACGTGTCTGAGAGCATTGTCAAATGCTTCTTGAACCACAGCAAGCTCAGTGCCATGATCACTGCCCCAGGGAGCAGTTCCAGTGCCCGACCACCTTCTGGGTGCAGAACCTTTCCCTCACACCCAGCCTGACCCTCCACTGTCCCAGCTCCATGCCTTTCCCTTGGGTCCTGTCGCTGTCCCCAGAGAGCAGAGCTCAATGCCTGCCCCTCCACTCCCCTCGTGAGGGAGCTGCAGGCCGCCATGAGGCCTCCCCTCAGCCTGCTCTGCTCTGGGCTGAACAAACCAAGGGACCTCAGCTGTTCCTCATATGTCTTGCCCTTTAGACCCTTCACCATTTTTGTAGCCCTGCTTTGGACGCTCTCTAATAGCCTCATGTCTTTATACTGTGGCACCCAAAACCACACACACAGTGCTGGAGGTGAGGCTGAACCACCACAGAGCAGAGTGGGACAATCCCTTCCTTTGATCAGCTAGCAGTGCCTGATACTCAATACTTTGAGTTCAAGCATTAGAATAGGGGATTCTTGTCAGGGTGTTGGAGTGGCATTTAGGTTTAGGGATTACTCTTTAAAACTCTTCAAAAGTGGGTTTTCTTTAAAACTGGTTACTCTTTAAAATTGGCTAACGGCCTTACATCAATGTTTTAATTCTGTGTTAAAGCAGCATCAACATTACCTGAAGCCTCTTACCTCTACGAAATTGTTGTAGAGGTTCACTCACCCTTCTCCCTCCCTCTCTAGGGATGTCCAGATCAGGCCCTGGCTTTGTGTTTCATGGATTACTGAGGGCAGATGGAGAGACATCAGTCAAGGCAGGGAGGTGCTCAGAGCAAGGTGAGAGCAAGGTGGGGAAGCAAGGTGGGTATCTAAGTCCTGCAGGGAAACAGGTGCAGACCTGACAGCATAGGACAGCGTGTGGTGGTTATGGTCAAGGATCTTTTGCAGGATGAAAGCTTTGGCTGCTGGGCTCTGGCTCTTGTCTCCGTCAGCGATGCCTATGAGGAGACACCTCATCCTTACAGCAGTAGGGCCTCAATGCCTCCTCATCCCCCTCCAGGAGCCTGGGAGATGTCCTCCTGTAGCCTTGTACTTGGCACTGCCCTTACCTACTGTGCACCGACACAGGAAGAGCCCTAAACCCAACTGCAGGGACAGCATCTCCCTTCCCAGAGGCTGGGGTCGGGGCCCAACTGTTGAACTTCATGGGACACATCAAGGTTTCCTCAGCATCAGGGCCACCTTTCCTGGGCCTTGGTCTCCCTGTCATCACTGCCTGCCTTTTTCTGCTCTAACAAGTCCATGGGGAGGCCTTGAGAGTAATGTCCCTCAGTGGGACTGTTAGCACTGTGAGAGGTTTTGGAGTTTGCATCAGACTTGGACTACTCGAGAAGCTGCTTCAGCCACCCAGATAAAGCTCCTCTGCCAGGCACTGCAGGGCTGGGGGCACTGCCTGCAGCTGGCATGGGGAGAGGAGAGAAGGGGGAGAGAGGTTCAGGGCAGCCTGAGGTGGGGGGGAAGGCAGAGGAGAGCTGGCAGAGGGAGAAATCTTGCCAGCCACCTCTCCACGGTAAGTCTCTTGGTGCAGAACCTGCCAGGCTCTGCTGGAGCTGGCACAGCCCTCAGCTGATGGGAGCTGTCAGGATGACGCTCGGTGTTGAAGGGCATGCAGGGCTTGTGTGCTGCAAGGTCAGCGTGCAGGGCCCGAGGGCTCCCTCCTCTTGGGGCCAGCTGCAGGCTGTGCAGCCGGGGGTGCAGGCAGGGGTGGCCAGGGCTGTGGTGCAGAGCAGGGTCCCTGCTGTGCCCCAGGGGTTGTGTGCCATGGCAAGGCCTCTGCCACCTGCCAGGCTCAGCACTCAGCCTGCCTGGGGAGCTGCCCAGGGGCTGCAGGGAGAAGCTGCAGGTGGAAGGAGCCCTCCTGGTACCTCAGGGCAGGACAGGGCAGGGTCCTGCTGCTGCCCAGAGCCTGCTGCCTGGGGCAGGCTGCTCACAGCCCCACACCTCCCCAGGGCACTGAACTGCAGAACTGCCCGGCAAGAGCTACCTGAAGGCAATGCACTTTTTAGAATCTGCTTCATTTTCCTGTCCATGTGCTGGGGCAGAAGGATGGTAATGGAGTAGGAGCATCTGTAGTAGAGACAAAGGCTCCTTGAGCATTGCTGTTGCTCTGAGGCACCTCACACACCTCAGCATACAGACAGTACCAACACCACCTTTTTTGCTTCTTAAGGAGTTATTTGACCTTCTCCCGTCCTGCAGACAGGGACATGTCCTTGTGCAGTGGACTTCTCAGATCACTTAGGGTTCCCTTTAACCTGATGCTGTAGACTAGGACTGACTGCTGCAGAGCCCACAGCACAGCCCCCTGCTTCTTGTGGCACCCTCAGAGCACCAAGGAGAGGTAAGCAAAGCAGCTGCAGAAAGCTCTTCCTGTGAAAGGAATGGAAAAGAATGTGTTCTGTGTGACTGTTCTATGAGACGTGCAAAGTATTTTTGTCAGACAAGTCCTTAAATTTTACAATGTCACTTTTTCTTTTGGACAGACTACCTTGCTCAGGGGCAATAAATGTGTAACAACAGCTCCATCACTGAGTTCCTCCTGCTGGCATTCACAGACACGCGGGAACTGCAGCTCCTACACTTTGGGCTCTTCCTGGGCATCTACCTGGCTGCCCTCCTGGGCAACGGCTTCATCCTCACTGCCATAGCCTGCGACCACCGCCTCCACACCCCCATGTATTTCTTCCTCCTCAACCTTGCCCTCAATGACTTGGGCTGCATCTCCACTACTCTGCCAATAGCCATGACCAATTTGCTCTGGGACACCAAGGCCATTCCCTATTCAGGATGTGTTGCACAGCTCTTTCTTATAATCTTTTTGAATTTAGCAGAACTTTCGCTTCTCACTGTCATGGCCTACGACCGCTACATTGCCATCTGCAAGCCCCTGCACTACGGGAGCCTCCTGGACAGCAGAGCTTGTGCCCAGATGGCAGCAGCTGCCTGGGGCAGTGGCTTTCTCCAAGCTGTGCTGCACATTGCCAACATATTTTCACTGCCCCTCTGCTGTGGCAATTCCCTCAACCAGTTCTTCTGTGAAATCCCCCAGATCCTCAAGCTCTCTTGCTCAGACTCGTACATAAGGGAAGTTCAACTTAGTACGGTTACTGCTTTTCTATTTGGGGGTTGTTTTGTTTTCATTGTGCTGTCCTATGTGCAGATCTTCAGGGCTGTGTTGAGGATGCCCTCTGAGCAGGGCCGGCACAAAGCCTTCTCCACATGCCTCCCTCACCTGGCTGTGGTCTCCCTCTTTCTCAGCACAGTTATCTTTGCGCACCTGAAGCCCCCATCAATTTCCTCCCTTTCCCTGGATGTTGTTCTGGCATTTCTGTACTTGGTGGTGCCTCCAGTAGTGAACCCCTTCATCTACAGCATGAGGAACAAGGAGATCAAGGTTGCCATGTGGAAAGTGATGACTGGGTGTTTTTCTTGAGCAATATATTGCCTGCCTTCTTCTGTAAATCACTCATAATGTAAATCATGATAGCTGAAACCAGTGGGTATTATGTTCTTATGTTGTTATTGGTGTTCTGCTTTTTTCTCCATTTTATTTTATCAAATATTTTCAACAAAGAAATATAATTCTTCATTTTGCTTGAGTATTTAAACCAATTAAAGTGACTTTTTGTCTTATATCGTTCCTCTGAGATGTTTTCTGTGGCTTCAGGGACAGTGTGCAGAGTTGGAGAGGAAGAGTCGTGGCAGTCCAGCCTGGGAGCACCACTGCTGGGTCCATGCAGAGCTGCTCTCCTGCCACTGCCACCCTCTCCTGCTGAGCCCTGCTGGTGGAGTAAGGCCTGGCTGCTCCTGTAGCTTGGTGCCAGTGCTGCTGTGAGGCTGTGCTGGGACTGCAGGCATAGACAGGCAGTGGGCACATGAGTGACACAGCTGGCCTCCAGAACAGCATTTCCCTCCTAAAAGGGCCATGCCTGAAGGCTCACATCATCTTTCAGTGTTGCTATCACATCAGAACATGCTCAAAGAGAGTCCCAAAGGCTCCCTGGGACATAGGATGAGCTGGGAGAAGAGCAGGGCCTGTCCAGGTGCAGGACAGACACAGGAACAGAAACCCTTTGCAGCTGCTGCTACCTGCAGGCACATCGTACGCACATGGAGAGAGGAACAAGAGCAAACACAAAGGCCACCAGCTATCCCTAGGGGTGTCATGAAGGCCAGTGGGGCAGAGTGTCTTCAGGTCCCTTTATCCTGAGTGTAACAACCATGGGGCATCTGCCTGAATAGCAGAGAATAGTCCAGGGGGAAGGCACCTTCAGAGACCGTCTAGTCCAAAGTGCAAGACCTGAATGCAGATCTGTGATGTGTTTCCTTGAACCCTCAAGGTCTCTGTGTCCATTCCTCATGCTGTGGGGCATCTCAGAGGAGGACAGAGCAAGGCGATACACCCACCACAGGGCTGAGGTGCCTACCAGCCTCTGGCAGTGGCTGCAGGAGCCAGAGGGACCCTGCAAGTGCTGCAGTGCACTGTGTGTGTGTAAGGCAGGGACTGGTGTCTCTGAACAGCCCAGTGTGGATGAGCAGTACATGAGGCCAGCTCAGATATGGGCATCTATCAATTCCTAAATATCGCAAGTCAGGCAGGCGGGGCAGGAGGCCGGTGTGGCTGACCGGGAACATTCTAATGGAGATTAGGTGGAAACAGAGAGTGTTTCGCTACTGGAAGGAGGGCCAGGTGTCATGGAAAGAATACAGCGATGCTGTTCGTGTTTGTAGGAAGAAAATTCGTGTGGCTAAAGCACACCTAGAGTTGAAGCTGGCTGTGTCTGTGAGAGAAAATAAAAAGGTTTTTTTTAGATATGTGAATGGAAAAAGGAGAACTAAAGAATACATAGGGCCGCTCCTTGATAGGGAAGGTCTCCTCACAGACAATGACATAGGCAAAGCAGAGACGCTTAATGCCTTCTTTGCCTCTGTCTTCAATGCCAATGATGGGCTTCGGGACCCAGGGTGCCCTGAGCTGGAGGACCGGGACGGTGGGGATGACAAGCTCCCAACCGACCCTGAATGTGTGTGGGATTTGCTACTCCACCTGGATCCCTACAAGTCCATGGGTCTGGATGGGATTCATCCCCGGGGGCTGAAAGAGCTGGCGGACGTCATCGCGGAACCTCTCTCAATTATTTTTCAACGATCCTGGGAATCTGGAGAGGTCCCGGTAGACTGGAAGCTGGAAAATGTGCCGATTTTCAAGAAGGGTTAGAAAGAAGACCCTAGCAATTACAGGCCTGTCAGTCTCACGTCAGTGCCTGGTAAAATCATGGAGAAGATGGTTCTCGAACTTATTGAGGCACACCTGGGGGACAAAGCAGTCATTGATCCCAGCCAGCATGGGTTTGTGAAGGGTAGGTCCTGCCTAACTAACCTGATTTCCTTTTAGGATAAGATCACCCATATGGTGGACCAAGGGAAACCAGCTGATGTGATTTTTTTGGACTTCAGCAAGGCTTTTGACACAGTTTCCCATAGGATCCTACTGGACAAAATGTCCAGCATACAGCTAAATAAAAACATCATACGATGGGTGAGCAATTGGCTAACGGGCAGGGCCCAAAGGGTTATGGTAAATGGGGCTGCGTCAGGCTGGCGGGCGGTCACCAGTGGGGTCCCTCAAGGCTCCATTTTAGGGCCGGTGCTTTTCAATATTTTTATAAACGATCTGGATGTAGGAATAGAAGGTATTTTGAGCAAGTTTGCTGATGACACCAAACTTGGAGGAGTTGTGGACTCTGTTGAGGGTGGAAAGGCCTTGCAGAGGGATCTGGATAGGTTGGAGAGCTGGGCAATCACCGACCGCATGAAGTTCAATAAGAGCAAGTGCCGGGTCCTGCACCTGGGACGGGGAAACCCCGGCTGCACGTACAGACTGGGCGATGAGACGCTGGAGAGCAGCCTAGAAGAGAGGGATCTGGGGGTGGTGGTAGACAGCAAGTTGAATATGAGCCAGCAGTGTGCCCTGGCAGCCAGAAGGGCCAACCGTGTCCTGGGGTGCATCAAGCACGGCATCGCTAGTAGGTCGAGGGAGGTGATTGTCCCGCTCTACTCTGCGCTGGTGCGGCCTCACCTCGAGTACTGTGTGCAGTTCTGGGCACCACAGTATAAAAAGGACATGAAACTGTTGGAGAGTGTCCAGAGGAGGGCTACGAAGATGGTGGAAGGCCTGGAGGGGAAGATGTACAAGGAACGGCTGAGGGCACTGGGCCTGTTCAGCCTGGAGAAGAGGAGGCTGAGGGGAGACCTCATTGCAGTCTACAACTTCTTTGTAAGGGGGTGTCGAGAGGCAGGAGACCTTTTCTCCATTAACACCAGTGACAGGACCCGCGGGAACGGGGTTAAGCTGAGGCAGGGGAAATTTAGGCTTGACATCAGGAGGGGGTTCTTCACAGAGAGGGTGGTTGCACACTGGAACAGGCTCCCCAGGGAAGTGGTCACTGCACCGAGCCTGACTGAATTTAAGAAGAGATTGGACTGTGCACTTAGTCACATGGTCTGAACTTTTGGGTAGACCTGTGCGGTGTCAAGAGTTGGACTTGATGATCCTTAAGGGTCCCTTCCAACTCGGGATATTCTATGATTCTATGATTCTATGATCTCACAGAGCCTTGACACTTCTCTGTGCAGAACTCCAGTAATTACCCCCAGTGTTCCCATGAGATTTTTGTCTCCCTCCTTGCACAGGTTCATTGCAAATGCCTCTCTCTGACTTATCACGCTACTCTGCCTTTTGGACTGGTGGTGACAGCAAACTGGTGGCTGTTGGTGACAGCCAACATGGCTTCACACAGGGCAGATAGTGCCTGACAAACCTGGTGGCCTTCTACGATGGGCTTACAGCATTGGTGGAGAGGGGAAGAGCAACTCATGTCATGAACTTTGACTTGTGCAAATCATTTGACACTGTCCCACACGATAGCCTTGTCTCTCAATTGGAGAGACATGGATGTGATGGATGGATCACCTGGTGGGTGAGGAATTGGCTGGGTGGTCACCCTCAAGGAGCTGGAGTCTACAGCTCAAAGTCCAAGTGGAGGTCAGTAGAGTGGTGTTCCTCAGGGGTCAGTATTGGGACCAGCACTGTTTAACACTTTGTCAGTGACATGGACAGTGTGACTGAGTGCAGTCTCAGTGAGTATGCTGATGACACCAAGCTGGGTGGTGCAGTCAATACACTGGAGGGAAGGGATGATATGCAGATGGACCCAGACAGGCTTGAGAGATTTTCCTGTGGGAACCTCATGAGGTTCACAAAGGCCAAGTGCAAGGTCCTGCAGCTGGACTGGGGCAATCCCAAGCACAAATACCAGCTGGTTGGAGAACAGGATAGAGAGCAGCTCTGAGGAGAAGGACCTGGGGTACTGGTGGATGAGAAGCTCAACGTGTGCCGGCAATGTGAATTTGCAGCCTAGAAAGCCAACTGCAGTCTAGGTGGCATCAATCAAGTTTGGCTCAAAGGTTGACAGAGTTGATTCTCTCCCTCAGCTCTGCTTTTCAGTACTGCATTCAGCTCTGGGGCCCCAAATTCTAGAAGGACATGGAAGTATTAGAAAAAGTCTAGAAGAGGCCAAAAGCATGATAGAGAGGCTGGGGCATCTTTTCAATGCAGACTGGCTGAGAAAGCTGGTTCTCTTCAGGCTGGAGAGACCCTATAGCAGCCTTCCAGTACCTAAAGGGGGCCTAAAAGAGGGTGCTTTAAAATTAGGTATAAGAAAGACATTCTTTCCTTTGGGGGTGTTGGTCAATGGAACAGGTTGCCCAGAGAAGTTGTGTCAACCCATCCCTTGCCCCTTCGTGGCCAGAAGCCTCCTATGCCAAACCACGATGGACCGCCCCCCACCCACAATTTGTTGTTTAACCTCATCTTTTCTGCATGGGGCCTCCTCTGCACCACAGAACCCAATCTCAGCTCCCACTTTGCCACAAGCGCTTTGCATGGGTGCTACAGGGCCTAACTCTACCATGTCCTGCCCTGGCTCTGCCATCCTGCTGGGCAGATTTGAGGGTGACAACAGCAAAGGGATGTGTTTGGGTGTGGAACGTGGGGCCCGGCAGAGACAAGGAGTCGAGGGAGAGGACAGGGCGAGGCAGCAAAGGCAGCACGAGCAGTGGTGTTGGTGCAGGGCCACGTTTGTATGAGGAGCCTGAGTGGGCAGCAGCTGGCAGGAGGTGAGGGTGATACTGTAAAAGCCAGTCAAAGTAACTCTCTAAGACTCAGTTTGGAGTTTTAGAAAACAGGTGTTTTTTATGGAGGTGCTGGACACACGGGATCACTCCAGTGCTTCCAGAACTGTTTGAGCTACAGGGGTTATATACAAGCAAAACATACATGTTAATCACATTTCCCTAAAATATATTCATACCACTTCCTGTAACCCCTTAAAATCAGTAAGTGTCGCTGACACATGCACATTTGTTTCCACTGTCTTTCAGGGGTCTCTTGTGGTCATCGGTAGTCTTCCTCACTATGTTCGTTAGTTGAATCCAGTTCTTGACCATGCTCAAGCCATTGAAATCTTTCTTCTCTTATTCTTTCATCTTAGGCATGCATACAAAGCTTAGGTGGTTACACATCCAAGGATATATGCATAGCATGAGTTTCTCACCTAATCTTCTGACACATGCTCTAGGCCTGGGTCACCTTGCCCTCATTCTGAGATACAAGTCTGTAGGCTCTTATAGATAAAGCTGACTAATTAGTGACTAAAGTAACACGAGGGATGAAAGTTTCTAAACTTCCTTCTCTCTAACAGAACCTAGTAAAGTTTTCACCTATCTGCTAATGAAGTTTTTCAAATTTGACGCCATTGTTCTGTCAAGGAAGAGACCATTTTGCCTTTCAGCTCAGTATCGAGGGGAGGCCAGGAAGCGCCTCCTAAGGCTGCTCGTGCCAGCAGAGACAAGGCCGAGGATGAGGGAAGAGAGGGGAATGGAAGGGATGTGGTGAGGTCCCTGTCGCTTTACGGCCTGGTTGCCTGGCAGGAGATGTGCTGTCCAGAAGGCCTTGTGAGGTCACCCAGCACCTCACAGAGCACCCCAAGGCAGCAGGGATGGCACTGGAGAGGCGGGTGGCAGAGCCCAGCCAGGGGCTGGCTGTGGGTCCCCTCTGCTGCAGCCGCCTGATGGCACGTGGCAGGAGGAGGGCAGGCAGGGCTCGGGGCCACTGAAAACCAGGCACCTAGGGGGCTAGAGAGAGGTCAGCTCTGCCTCAGGATCTCCTGCCACAGGAGGAGGAATGTGACCGTGGCAGGGACTGTGAGGCCACTTCTGTCTCTGTGGTTCATAGCACAGCAGCAGGAATGTGTCACAGAAAGGGACTGGGAGGTCACTTGTGTTGTAGGTGGCAGGTCAGCCTTGACTTCTCCCTGGGAGCTGCACTTTTGGGCTGACATCTGGCAGTGGCCCTGATAGGCCAGCAGAAGGCACCTGCTCGGCATGCTGACTGGGGGATCCCCTTTGCCTACATACCCAGGAGGACCCAGACAGAAAGAAGGTCCCAAGATGGGTCTTCATGGGCCTGCATAAGTACCTCAGCCTCTACCTTATCTCCAGACCAGCACCAGATTTTCCCAACATCTAACAAGAATGATGATTCTCCTTAATCCTCCTTTATTTAAAGTGTTTATATAAACAGTTTTTTATTGTCTTTGACAGTAATAGACAGATTTAGCACCAGTTGGGCTTTGGTCCTTCTAATTTTGACCTGCACAACCCCAGAACATTCAGGACACAGCTCCAGACAAACTGACAGCATGCATGAGAAGGAAGCAGGGAAGCGGTGGAACCTGGCAGCCTACCATCCCGTACCCTTCTGTGACTCTGTGCAGCAATTCCAATTAACTGGTTACTCCTGTGTTATCCAAAATTTCCTGCAACTCCTGATGCTGCTGTCTTGTCAGAAATAGCACAATCACACGAAAGTTGAACCATCTGCCTGCAGCCATGAATGGCTGACAGAATGGAGCATCAGTGTGGGGGGAGCTTGAGAAACTGCAGGATTTTGCCTAAAGGAACACCTTGACATTTACAAAGAGAAGAGCTTTGTCCTACACCAGAGGAAGAGTAACCCCACACATCAGGGCAGACTGGGACCCTGCTGAGGGAGCAGTGCCCAGGAGGAGGAGGGCCTGGGCACCACGAGGGATCTCGTATGAGCTACTCAGCTAAGACCTGATGTGACACCACACAAATAAAGGTCTACACAAAACAGGGACAGAGGTGCAGGTCTGGAAGATGCTAAGATAACTCTGGTCATCAGAGGAGCAAGGACAAAGGCAAGGTTGAAAGTCCCAACAGAGATCTTTGTGTCCATGTCTGCGGTTGTTGTTTCTGTCACTGAGGCCTATGAGGAGACAGCACATTGCTAAAGTACCAGGGCCTCCTCATCCCCCCTGATGAACCAGGCAGGGGTCATACCATTCTCCTGCACAACCCCATCTCCTACTGACCCAGGAAGAGCCCTGAGCAAGGTGGGAAGGGAAAGGATCTCCCTTCCCAGGGGCTGGAGGTCAAGGCCTGGCCCTCGTGCTTGCTGACACACATCCAGTTTGTCTACACATCAGTGTCACCTTCACACAGTCTTTGTCTCCTTGCCCTCACTGCCTCCAGTGTTCTGCTCTAACGAGCTCCAAGGGAGGCTGTGTCAGTGCTGGCCCTCAGGGGAACACTGCAGGAAACTTGCCTCTGACTTGCACTTCTGGAAAGATGTCTTCAATTGTCTCTGAGTGCCTGAGGTTTGTCGGCTCATCAGGAAAGCCCCCAGAGGGGTGATTGCAGTGCCTTGGGCTGGTGCTGTGCTGCTGAGCTGGGCCGGGCTAATGGGACAGAGAAAACACTTTTTAAAAAGTCCCATGAAGCAGAGAGCCAGCTGTGCCCAGGAGCAGCTCCTCTGCACAGCACAGCAGGAAAGAGACACAGAGGCAGAGACACAGAGAGATGAAAAGGGAACGGGGGCTGAAGGCAGTTGTGAGTGAGAGGATGCTGAGAGCTGCCTGCAGGAGAAATCTGCACAGCCCTTGACAAGGTAAGTGTCTGGCTGCAGGGCCATGCAGCTGCAGGTCCTGGAAGGGTCTCCTGCTGGGTCTTGTTTCTGGGAGGGCAGTGGGAAACGCAGTAAGCTTTGAGAGTCCTGCTGGGTTGCAGTGCAAGGTGAGAAAGTCTGGCAGAAGTCCCTTGGAGTGTCATAACCCAGCTGCCCTTTTTAGCCAAGAGTTGGGTGTCCAAGTCTCCTCCAGACACTGCAGGGGATGCAGATTAGGTATTGAGACACCCCAGATTGCGAATATCCAGCTCTGTCTGTGGGGCATTCTCTTGGGCTGCAGTCTGCTCTCCCGCAGGATACAGCTCTCTGCTGGCATCCTTGTGTTATCCAGGTACCTCAAGGAGAAGACACCTCCGTACTCAAACCATGTCTGTGCTGCTGGATGGCTGTCTGTGGGCAGCTGGAATGAGACCTCTGCAGCCTTTGCGAAGAAGGAAAAGCTGAGATCCTGCTCATGCACCTGGAGATAAGGTGAGGATAATGTCCATCTGCACTGGGGTTGGGGCTTCTTTGCTTTAAGCTGTCTCCACTTCTTTGGAAACACAAGAGTGTGATTGTTCTACTAAGCATAATAAAATTGGACTCGCTCTACAGTGTGGTTGGAGGTGTTCTTTGCAATAACCCTGCAAAGTTCATGGATCTCGTAAGTGGACTGAACTTGAGTTTCCTCTTTGTTCCTGCTTTCTGACTGCTTCACAGAAGGAAGGACATCTCTAAAGTCCCCAGCAATCCATGCTTTCAGTGCCAGTCTCACCCAGCATTAGCTGGGACTCAAGCGATAGAGCTGCAGAAAGCTCCTTTTGCAAAGAGAGATGCTTCAGATGAGAGTGCTCTAAGGCTTGCAGTAGGTTTTCCTCAGAGAATGGTCTTCTAAACTTTTTCTGCCTTCTCCTTCTCTACAGACAACAGTGTTCAATGTCAGAAAATGCCCAACGTCAGCTCTGTGAGTGAGTTCCTCCTGCTGGCATTCACAGACACACGCGAGCTGCAGCTCCTGCACTTCGCACTCTTCCTGGGCATCTACCTGGCTGCCCTCCTGGGAAACGGCCTCATCCTCAGCGCCGTAGCCTGCCACCACCGCCTCCACACCCCCATGTACTTCTTCCTCCTCAACCTTGCCCTCCTCGATGTGGGATCCATCTCCACCACTCTGCTCAAAGCCATGGCCAATGCCCTCTGGGACACCAGGGCCATCTCCTACCAAGGATGTGCTACACAGGTCTTTTTTTTTCTCTTCTTCGTATCAGCAGAGTATTATAACCTTACCATCATGGCCTATGACCGCTACGTTGCCATCTGCAAGCCCCTGCACTACGGGAGCCTCGTGGGCAGCAGAGCTTGTGCCCAGATGGCAGCAGCTGCCTGGGGCAGTGGCTTTCTGTACAGTGTCCTGCACACGGCCACTACATTTTCCCTGCCCCTCTGCCATGGCAATGCTGTGGACCAGTTCTTCTGTGAAATCCCCCAGATCCTCAAGCTCTCCTGCTCAGATGCTTACCTCAGGGAAGTTGGGGCAGTTCTGTTTAGTATTTTTTTAGCCTTTGGTTGTTTTGTTTTCATTGTGGTGTCCTATGTGCAGATCTTCAGGGCAGTGCTGAGGATGCCTTCTGAGCAGGGACGACACAAAGCCTTTTCCACGTGCCTCCCTCACTTGGCTGTGGTCTCCCTGTTTCTTAGCACTGGCATATTTTCCTACCTGAAGCCCCCCTCCATTTCCTCTCCATCCCTGGACCTGGTGGTGTCATTTCTGTACTCGGTGGTACCTCCAGCAGTGAACCCCCTCATCTACAGCATGAGGAACCAGGAGCTCAAGGATGCAGTGAGGAAACTGTTTCCATACATGATTCTTAAACATCCATGATGCTTTCAGAAGGTGTATTCTTAATAATATGCATATATTTTGATTCACATTCTATCATATCATTTTTATCGTTACTAGTGTTATCATAACATTGTCATTAATAAGAATCCCAAGAGAAATCAAAGGATATTTGAGAAAATGACACAACATTTTTAAAATTATTTTTCTCTGTTTCTATTTGAACAATATTTCATTTTGTTTTTAATAATCTAATTCTTAACATTCTGAATGTTACTTCTTGTGTTAGGTTTGACCACATCATCTAATGTACATACAGAACCAGGCTTCCTTGCTAGAGAAAGACAATAAAGATATTATCAAAAATTCATTGGTCTCAGTTTCCTTTTCTTCCCATCTACTCTGGAGCTGGGGGAGCAGCCCCAGCATCCAGGAGGGGCTCAGGTCCAGGAGCCCAGCTGCCACAGTTAGGAGCAGTGTATTTGGATTCGACCTTGTGGATCTAGGTGACAGTCCTGTCGTCTCTATAGCAGGGCCGGCACAAAGCCTTTTCCACGAGCCTCCCTCACCTGGCCATGGTGTCCGTCTCCCTCAGGCCTGTCATGGTTGCCTACCTGAAGCCCTCCTCCCCATCCCTGGACCTGTTGGTGGCAGTTCAGTACTCAGTGGTGCCTCCAGCAGAGCACATCCTCATCTGTAGCATGAGGAGCCAGGAGCTCAAGGATTCCTTGTGGAAATTGATGTCTAGATGTGTCTTGGATGCAAGAAATTTCTGATCTGCTTCTGCACGTGACTTGCAATGTCAATAATTGGAGGAAGAGCCAGTATACCTGTTTGTGTTTCTTTTGTTTGTTTGTTTGTTTGTTTGTTTGTTTGTTTTTGGTGTGGTTGTTTTTGTGCATATTCTTATTACATTAATTCAGCTAATGAACACCCATTAAAATGATATGGATGTACCTGTTGAATATAGCTCATAGACTCGGTGCATGTGAAGCCATGCTCTCGGTGAATTTAACCTTAAGCAAGTTAAGATTTTACTGCTTTTTTTGTCTGACATCCTTCCTCTGAGACCTGTTCTGGCTCTGCCGGGCAGTGTCTGTGTGCAGGGGTACAGACGAAAAGAGTCCCATCCCAGCAGCACGGCCAGGGAGCACCAGCGCTTGGGGCATGTGGAGTTACTCTTTTGACCATCCCACTCTCTCCTGCTGAGCCCTGCTGGTGGGGTCAGGCCCGGCTGCTCCTGGAGCTTAGTGCCAGTGCTGCTGTGGGGCTGTGCTGGGACTGCAGGCAGGGACAGGCAGTGGGCACGGCAGTGGCACAGCTGGCCTCCACTGCAGCACCTCCCTCCTAAGGGGGGATCTCCTCCAAGGTGGACTGACCAGAGCTCAAGTGCTCAGTCTGGTGTGAGCAGGCAGAGGAGAGCTCTGCAGCCACAGGGCAGCGGGCACCACAGCCCCCTCGCTCTTCAGAGCAGCACCGCCAGCTGGGGTTCGGGCTGGGGCTGGGGCTGGGGTTGAGAGGGCGCTTCTCCTGAGTGTCTGCTAGGCCAGCTTCAGGCTCATGGCTTCTAGATACAAATGTGATCCCCACTGTGCACTAGGAGCTGAGAGACTGCCAACAGGCACGGGGCTGGAACATTACCTGCAAGGTCCCTCCTGCTTTAGCTCCTCACAGGACTGGCACGGAACTGGCTCCTGAGTGTCAGAGAGGCTGGGAGCCCAGCAGGTGTGCCATGAGCTTGGAGGATCACAACCAGATCACTTCTACCTGGGCAGGTCCTGGCCCAAAAAGGGGGTGTTTTGTAGGTGTGGTATTATAAGCTCAGTGGTGCCTCAGAAACACCAAGTCCAGCAGGAAGCGAATGGCTGTTAAATGGCCTGTGAGGTGACTGCTTTCTGAAGTAGCTGACAGGTCATCCCTTGACTCCTGGCTGGGATCTGTGCCTTTAGGCTCACATCTGCCAGTGTCCATGGTAGGGCAGCAGAAGGCACTTGCTGTGCATGTAGTTTCTGAGATCGGCTCTTTCTAAGTACCTGGTAGGCCCCATAGTGGAAGAGGTCTTGGATAGGGGTTGTCATGTCAGAGGTGTCAGCTTTTGCCTGAAGTCATCCTTTAGGACTGCTTTCAGTTTTCTACACAGAGTGGGCCACTGCCTCCAAGACGCTTGGGGCAAACTGCATGAGGGTTTGGAAAAAGATAGCCTGGGTGCAAAGAAGCCTTTCCGTATCCAGAAGTTGGAGGCAGGAAACAAGATTTTGGGGTGGTACGAGAGCTGCAGAACACATTGTGCAGGGTTCACCTACAGCCTTTGTGTTCTTTTCCATCCTGACTTAGGTGCCATGTCAGTCTCAAGAAAGGAGTAGCCAATGGATATGAGGCACGTACTCTGAGATCATGAAAGCCATCAGAAAGCTGCCTCTACGAAGATGACTAATATGGGGAAGTCAGGAGAAGCCTGGCCAGGAGAGATGTGATATTTGGGGGAGGGAAAAGGAGCTTAGCCAGCAGAAATTAATGATTTCTGTGATGTTAGAACGTTCAGGCAATGTTGATTCTGCGATAAAACTGGCTTAAAACAGTCATTCCCCTATTTTAACCCGTGACATTAATTCCCAAAATAAATGCTACTCCATACCCTGACAGAAATACACTATTCTTATGCCTGACCTCAAAGTATCCCTTGAAGCCAAAAACCTAGCCCATAGCCCCTTTCCGTTAACTTTACTCTCTTGCTCACCCTAATCTAATCAGCCTGTGGGCCACAAGAAGGGTGGGAAAGCTCTGATGAGCTCAGCTCTGCCTCAGGATCTCCCAAACCAGCAGGAGGAATGTGACTGTGGCAGTGACTGTGAGGCCACTTATGTCTCTGCACTTGATAGGGCAGCAGCAGGAACGTGTCACGCAAAGGGACTGTGAGGTCACTTGTGTCTGGAAGTGGCAGGTCAGCCTTGACTTCTCCCTGGGATCTGCACTTTTGGGCTGACATCTGGCAGTGGCCCTGCTAGGCCAGCAGAAGGCACCTGCTTGGCATGCTGACTGTTGGCTTTGCTTCCTTGCAGCACTGTACAGGGGTGTGGAGGTGTCATAATGAAGTAGCATCACTGTACCCACCACATCCCACAGACCCCAAGACTAGCCCTGAGCCAGACAGGGGGGTGCAGGGTCTCCTCTCACAGTTCTAGGGGTCAGGCCTTGGCTCTTCTGTTTCACCAAAACCAACCAAGATTTTTCTCAGCACAGTTCTTTGCCTGTCTGTAACCATGGCCTCCAATTTTCTGCCCTAACAAGGCCCTGGGGAGGCTTTGTTAGTAACAGCCCTCAGTGGGGCCCATTAATACTCCAAGTCACTTCAGCTTTTCCTTCTGACTTTAGCTTCATCAATCTCCTCTCAGCACCAGAGCCGAGTACAGGGGGACGATCATCTCCCTAGCCCTGCTGGCCACACTGCTTCTTATGCAAGCCAGTATGCTATTGGCCTTCTTGGCCACCTGGGCACACTGCTGGCTCATATTCAGCCAACTATCAACCATCACTCCCAGGTCCTTCTCTGCCTGGCAGCTCTCCAACCACTCCTCTCCCAGCCTGTAGCTCTGTTTGGGGTTGTTGCGCCCCAGGTGAGGAACCCTGCACAAAGAACCCCAGAAAACTGAAGAGCAGGGAACAACCTCTTGGCTGTATTCCTGTCATCAGCTTTGGGGAGGCGTCCAGGCTTCTGGGTTTGCCCTGAGCAAGACCGTTCTGTTACTGTGGTGCTAGGAGGGAGGCCAGCTGTGACCCAGTGCTGCACAGTGCCTGCTGCTGCCTGCAGCCACAGGGATGTCACTACAGAGACAACAGGACTGTCACCAAGGCCTGTGAGATCTGACGGCTTATCCGAATAAAAGAGCACAGAAGAACACACTGAAAGTCAAAAGAGAACAGCAGTGACAAGGCCACGTCCTGCTGCTGGCCATGGCCATGGCTCCAGGGAAGCAGCAGCCCCCACCCAAACTCCATGTAGCAGCTGGGTTCTTGGCCCAGAGCCCCTCCTGTGTGCTGGGGCTGCTCCCCCAGCTCCAGAGGTGTTGGGAAAAGATTGCAGCAGATAATAATGTAGTTCTGGTGGTGTTTTTTTTTTTTTTTTTTTGTTGTTTTGTTTTTCATTTTATTTATTATGTTTCTCTACATAACCTACTTCTTTCAATAATTAGATGAATGGGTCACTATAGATGAAAAAATATAAATAAGAAAATCAGGTAGCAGGTTAAGGATAGCATAATTTAAATCAAAAGAAAGAATTTGTAGAAAATACTTATAGACAAATATAGTAAGAAAAATTTTTCCTCACAGTTCCTGAAATAATCAGGGAACTCACAAACATTATTGATTGCAAAGAAGCATGTATCCAAATAGTCTCCTTACTGCATCCTTGAACTCCAGGTTCCTCATGCTGTAGATGAGGGGGTTCACTGATGAAGGAACAACTGAGTAGAGAACTGACACAATAAGATCCATGGATGGGGAAGAGATGGAGGGGGGCTTCAGGTAGGCAAACATGCCAGTGCTGATAAAGAGGGAGACCACAGCCAGGTGAGGGAGGCACATGGAAAAGGCTTTGTGCCGGCCCTGCTCAGAGGGCATCCTCAGCACTGCCCTGAAGATCTGCACGTAGGATAACATGATGAAAACAAAGCAAAGAAAGGCTAAAGAAACACTAAACACAAGTGCCCCAACTTCCCTGAGGTAGGCATCTGAGCAGGAGAGCTTGAGGATCTGGGGGATTTCACAGAAGAACTGGTCCACAGCATTGCCTCGACAGAGGGGCAGGGAAAATGTGTTGGCCGTGTGCAGGACAGCATTGAGAAAGCCACTGCCCCAGGCAGCTGCTGCCATCTGGGCACAAGCTCTGCTGCCCACGAGGCTCCCGTAGTGCAGGGGCTTGCAGATGGCAACGTAGCGGTCATAGGCCATGATTGTGAGAAGATAAAATTCTGATACAATCAACAAGACAAACAGAAAAACCTGTGCAGCACATCCTTGATAGGAGATGGCCCTGGTGTCCCAGAGGGCATTGGTCATGGCTTTGGGCAGAGTGGTGGAGATGCATCCCAGGTCAAGGAGGGCGAGGTTGAGGAGGAAGAAGTACATGGGGGTGTGGAGGCGGTGGTGGCAGGCTACGGCGCTGAGGATGAGGCCGTTGCCCAGGAGGGCAGCCAGGTAGATGCCCAGGAAGAGCATGAAGTGCAGGAGCTGCAGCTCGCGCGTGTCTGCGAATGCCAGCAGGAGGAACTCACTGACTGAACTGCTGTTGGGCATTTGCTGACATTAAGCACAGCCTCCTGTTGAAGATGACAATGCAGATCAAAGTTAGAACAGACTTAAATGAAGAAAACCTATTCCCTGTCTTAGCACACACCCCAGGCGATCTTCTCTCTTTACAGGAGAACCTGCCAGAATCTCATTGTTTCCATTCTGATCTCTCTGTGCAATGCTCTGGGATTCTCAGTCTCCTGTACAATCCTGAGAACACATTAACCTCAAACTTGCCTCTTCTGCAGTGCAGGAATTGGAAAGCACTGAACCAAAAAAAAAAAAAAAAAAGCCTTCTCCTTCAGATAAACAAAGCCTCAATCTTCTTGTGGAAATGACCCCTTATAAATGTCATTCTCTAAAGCATCTTCCACTCCTTTCTGGAGAAACAGAGAGACCCAACCTGACAGATGCTATCAGCCATTGGATGGGCCAGCTGTAGAAGACCCCTCTGGCAACCCCACCTGCATTGCCCTGCTGCCAGAGCCTCACGGTGTCAGGAGCCTGCAGATGTGTCCTGCCACACGCTGCCCTCTGTTGTTGCGCTCCTCAGTGCCTCCAAGCCCTCTCTCCTTCTGTCCTCTCTGCGTGCCAGCTGCAGTCAGAGCCACCAGCCCTGCTGCGCTGTGCAGAGGAGCTGCTCCTGGGCACAGCTGTCTCTCTGCAGCGCTTACCAGGAGTTCCCCTTGGGCCCAGGAGCCGGGCCCAGCTCAGCAGCACAGCACCCAACCATGGCATCGCTTGCTCTGTGCCCTTGGGCTCCCTGGAGGTGTCCCCAAGGCCTCAGGGCTGACAGCTCCCCAAGGCAGCAGGGTCTCTGCTGGGGTGTGGTGTCTGAAGCAGCCTGAAGTCATCACTTACTGCTTCTCTCTGTAGATGTCAGAGAGTGATTTTTTAAAGTGTGATTTGTGCTGTTGGACTGTGGTTGTCAAGCATGTTGTGCTTTATCCTGGCAGAAAGCTCAGCACCACATAGCTCATCCTCACCCCCAAAATGCTCATGTGTTGAGATAAGGATGGCTTGATAGCAAAGGAAAGGAAGAGATGTTGCTGCTTCTGCTGCTGCTGCTGATGATGATAATGTAGTTTAATAAATCAAGCGATGCACAGTGCAATTGCTCACCACACACTGACCGTTACCCAGCCCATCCCCAAGCAGGGGTCCCCCTGAACCTGGGCAGCCTGCCTCAGGATCTCCTGTGTAGGTCCTTTGACCTTATGTTGTTTTACATCAAAATCAGTAGTGGTGGGACTTCATTCAGTCCACAGACGTCCACCATTATCTTCCACTCCCCATTAGAATTTTGCACTGTCCATATGGGACTATTAAAGGGTGAGAAAGCCTTGCTGATCACTCCTTGGCTCTCCAGTCGATGAACCAGGTCATGCAGGGTAGTCAGGGAGTCTCTGTTAGTGCAATACTGCCTCAGGTGCACTGTTGTGGTAGCGATTGGCACCTGCTGCTCATTGGCCATCAGCACCTCCAGAGCAGAAGGGTCCTGTGAGAGAGTGGGCAAGGTAGACAACTGTTTGATGTCCTCCATCTCCAAGGCAGCTGTGCTAAAGCCCACCAATACCCTTGTGGATCTTTGAAGTATCCTTTCCTGAAGTAGTCTATGCCAAGGTTGCACAGAGCCTCCAGGCCAGTCCCAATGGGTTGCATTTGCCACTCCTTCCCAGCTAGACTCACTTCAGCCTCCAATACAGTTAACTCTTGGGTTTGATTTGTCAGGCTAATAATCCTCAAAGTCCAGTACACCCAATTGTTCTCTCCCTGTCCCTGGCTTGAGACAGGGCCTCTCTCATCCTGCTCATAGTATTCATTATACTGTTTGGAGGACTGCCTGCTGGAGCATCAGTTTTCTCAGAAGAACCACTTTTTGCGAAAGGTTTTCCTTGTGCTTCATGTATCCATGCCTCTAGGGTCGAAGTAGATTTTTCCATCCCATTTTCTCATGGTCTTTCCATGGTCACACAGTCAAAACTAAAGGGTTGCACGTGGTATGTACCCACTTGCTCATTGGTGTCCTAACAAGAGAGGGGGGACCAGAATGCTCTAAAAATATTTCCCTGAAGGGAATGAGACACTAAGACACCATTCATTAAGTTTCCCTAGCTGTCCATTGGAAAGATCCTCTACGCATACTCAAATCTCTTCCTCTTTCATATATCCAGCACGGTGACTAGGATGTGGAACACCCTCATCACTGTGCTGGTGCCTCCCAAAAAAACCTGCAAATGCCTGTGGCCTTCTTCCTGGGGGAGAGTTGTCCTCCTTGTACAGCTCCAGCACCCTGTGCCAGATGCTGGCCAGCTTCCTGGCTGGGGACAGCACCCTCTTTGCTCACAGAGGTGGCAGCACTCTCAGCTGCACCTTCTGCATGACCGCAGTGCTTCCTTCTGGGGTCATGTCCTACGGTCAGCCCTGGGCTGTATGCCATCCCTGTTCTCTGCAAGGCTCGAGAAGTGGAAGGCCTGACTCCAGAAGGAAGCTGTACCTGAACCGGGTGAATTTCTCTCATGTACAGGAATTCTTTCTCCTCCTCCCAGCTATTCTTCTGTGTCCCCAGTGTCATAGACACCTTCTGTGGTTTTGCCCCATTGCTGCAGCTGTCCTGCAGTACCACAGTGATACTCATGGTCTTTGATTTCATAATCTACATTTTGGATCCAATCTTCCTCTTCCCTCTCACGCAATTCTCATGTGTGTACGTCCTGTGTTGACAGGCCCAAGGCCTTATCCACCTGCTCTTCTGTCTACACAAGTGTCACTGTTTTCTATGATACTGCCATCAATGTCTGTGTGAAGCCCATAACAGCCTTCCTCAGAGATTTTAATGAAACCCTTTCCCAAGTAAACATCATCCTCCCGGTCACTCCTCAGGTTGCATAGAGGTGGTGTGGGAATGGTGAGAGAGGTGTTGGTGGAGCTGCAGACATTGTTATAAGACCTCTCTCAAAGACCTTGTAAAGGCCAGATAAAGGAGAGGTGTTGGTCAGGATTTTGAAAAGGCATCTTCTACAAGAAGGGTAAACAGAAGGATGATTAACTAAGGATTGATGAAAATGCAAGCTTTAAAGATAGCTCTCTAACCAAATCTAAACTAAAACCCTCAAAACTTCTCCTTATCTCAGATCCTGAGCAGGCACCTTGAGCAGAACACCAATCCCTCCTTTGATACCGTTGCCATTCCCTTAACCCTGTAGGGTGAACTCTAATTCCTAAACACTAAAATGATCATCTGACCCCCAAAGCCCACCACCATGCACACAGCACATCTCAGCTTCAACCCCACTCCAACCCATAACCTCAGCTGCTTGTCCCCTTGGGGCAGGGCAGGGACTCTGAGGTCCTGCAGCAGTCCCATGGCGTTGGAAGAGGCATGTGAGGTGACAGGAATGTGATCAGATCAGAGGCCACAAGGAGGAGTTGACTGGGAATGCTGGGATGAGGTCAGGTGTGCCTCTGAATCTGTTGGGCCTGCAGGAGGCACATGGCTGTGAAGGAGGCTGGGAGGTCACTTTTGCCTCTGGAGCTGACATAAGGAGGAATGTGGCACAGATAGGGACCATAAAGGGCAGAAGCATGCACATGGCATTGAAGATGATGGCGAGGCACCATCTGTTCTGTTCAGGTGATAGGCCACAGGAAGGCTGATGGCATGGGAGTCATGCTTGAGGTATAGTTTGTGAGACCATAGAATCATAGAATGGCTCCTGTTGGAAGGGACCTTAAAGGTCATCTGGTTCAAACCCCTCAGCCATAAGCAGGGATGCCCCCCATGAGATCAGATTGCCCAGGGCATCATCTGACCTGCTCTTGATCAGCTCCAGGGATAGGGCACCTCTAAGGTCTCTCAGCAACCTATTCCAGTGCCTCACTACCCACTAATCGAAGAAATTTTCTCCTAACCTCTAAGATAAATCTCCCCTCTTTTAGCTTAAAACCATTCCCCCTTGTCCTATCATTATCTAATTGAGCAAAGAGTCACTCTCCATCTTTTTATACAACCCTTTTAATACTGAAAGGCCACAAAGAGGTCATACTGGAGCCTTCTTTTCTCCAGGCTGAACAGCCCCAGCTCTCTCAGCCTTTCTTCATAGGAGACATGCTCCAGTCCCTTGATCATCTTTGTGGCCCTCCTCTGGACCCGTTCTAACAGACCCACACCCTTCTAGTGCTGGGGGCCCAGTCCTGGATGCAGGACTCCAAGTGGAGCCTCACAAGGGCACATTAGAAGGAGTAGAAGTAGAAGTGACCTTCCTCTACCTGCTGGCCACTCCTCTGCTTATGGAGCCCAGGATGCAGTTGGTCTTCTGGGCTACAAGCGCAAAATGTACTGTCTCATTGTCGATCTCACTGTCTGTCACAGATAAAGATATTAAACAGCACCAGTCCTAGGACAGACCCCTGAGGTACAACACTTGTCACCAGCCTCCACTTGGACATAGAGCCGTTGAGCACCAGGTGTGACCTTCAAGCCAACTCCTTTATCCACTGAATGGTTCACCCATCAAATGCGTATCTCTGTAATTTAGAGACCAGGATGTCATGTGGGACAGTGTCAATGGTCTTACAGAAGTCCAAGTAGATGACATAGGTCGGTCTTCCCTTGTTGTCTGATGTGGTCACTCCATTGTAGAAAGCCACCAGATTGGCCAGGCACCATTTACCCTTTGGTGAAGCCATTCTCGGATCACCTTTTTGTCTTGCATGTGCCTTGACATCGATTCCAGGAGGATCTTTTCCATGATCTTTTCAGGCACAGAGCTGAGGCTCACCATTCAGTGGTTCCCTGGGTCCTCCTTTCTATCCTGTTTTAAAAATGGGAGTGATGTTTTCCTTTTTCCAGTCACCAGGGACTTCACCCAACTGCCAGGACTCTTCAAATATGATGGAGAGAGGCTTGGAAACTACATCAGGCAGTTCCCTGAGGACCCTGGAATGCAAGTCATCAGGCCCAATAGACTTGTATTTGTTGAGTTTCTTCAGGTGGTCTCAAACCTCCTCTTCACTTACAGCAAGTGAGAATTTGCACCCCCAGCCTCCATCTATGAGTTCAGGGAATGAAAGGCTTGGGAAGCCTGACTGGCAGGGAAGACTGAGGCAAAGATGTTGTTGAGTCCCTCAGCCTTCTCCATGTCTGTCATTATCAGTTCACCCTTCTCATCCATCAGAGGGGGTACACTCTCCTTGGCCTTTCTTTTCTGAGCGACGTATCTACAGAATCTCTTCCTGTTATTGTTTTCATCCCCTGCTAAGCTCGGTTCCATCTGTGCCTTGGCTTTCCTTATCATATCCCTCCACATCTGAAACTGAAACATGTGAGAGGGCCTGGGAAAAGTAGCCCTTGATCCAGAGAAGCCACTTGGGAAACAAAACTTGTAGGTCGGAAGCGTGATTTTGTGGAGGTGCAGAGCTGATGGGCACATTGTGCAGGATGCGCCTAAAGAATTTTGTGTCCTTTTCCCTCCTGACTACAATGCCACATCCTTCTCAGGAATGGAGGAGCCATCAGAGGTGAGACAGATGCACTGAGATGGTAAATGTCATCAGAAAGCTGATCCCAAGAAGATATGGGGAGGTCAGAAGCAGCCTGAACAAGAGACATGTGAGATTTTGGGGTGGTAAGAGGAGCATGGCCAGCAAAAATTAATGATTTCATAGAGGTAAGAGCATTCATGCAATGCCGATGCTGCAGTAACACCGACTTAAATCAGTAATGTATGTCCCTTACCTTACTGGAAACAGTGATTTTAATCCCTAAACCTAAATGCTACTACAACACTCTGAATGGAATCAATTTTCTCTCTTGAAAACCATAATCCCTTCACTTAACACCAACATTAAAATGCTCTATTTAACCCTAAACTCCTTGGCAGATGTAAAACACCCGTAACCACAGAGCTTGTCCATACCTCAACCACAGATGTGACAGCACAAGCAGAACACCAAACACTCCCACTAAAACTTTGCTGAATCTCTAACACAGAAAGTGAAAAAGAGGTACCGAGGGGGCTAGAGAAAGCTCACATTTACCTCAGGATCTCCTGCCCCAGCAGAAGGAATGTGACTGTGGCAGGAACTGTGAGGTCACTTCTGTCTCTGCACTTGATAGGGCAGCAGCAGGAACGTGTCACAGAAAGGGACTGGGAGGTCACTTGTGTCTGGAGGTGGCAGGTCACCCTTGACTTCTCCCTGGGATCTGCACTTTTGGGCTGACATCTGGCAGTGGCCCTGCTAGGCCAGCAGAAGGCACCTGCTTGGCATGCTGACTGGGGGATCCCCTCTGCCTCCAGACCCACGAGGACCCAGGCAGAAAGAAGGCCCCCAGATGGGTTGTCCTGTCCCTTCTGCTTGAGTCCATGAGTGGGCAGCAGCAGGCACAAGGCTTGGCTGTGTGTAGCCAAGAAGCTGCAAGGCCAGCATCAGGCCCCTGGCTTGGGAGATGCTGGTGAGTATCTATGATCAGACCCTAGCTTCGTTTTTCAAGGAACAGCTGGTGAGGGTTGATGAGACGTTGGTGAAATGATGGAAATGCTGGGATGAGAGCAAGGTGGTGAACAGAGATGGCTGTCTGCAGACTTCCAGGAAATAGGACAAAGTGTGGGACAGCATATTTAAGCGTGCAGAGGAAAAGACAGAGGTTTCTGGTAAAAAGGGAAGGCCCCAACAGTCCTGATGCTTTGGCTAGAACTTTTGAGAAAAAGAGATATAGTCATTGCAGTGCAGCCTCTTTGCTTCCCTGCAACCTTGTGCAGAGGCAGGGTGGTGTCATACCAGTTTTCCTCTCGTGGCATCACACTGCCCACCACATTCCTCAGACCCCCAAGAAAAGTCCTGAGGCAGACAGGTAGGTGCAGGATCTCTCCTCGCAGTGGCTGGGGTCAGGCCTTGGGCCTTGTCTTCACCAAAATCAACCAAGACTTTTCTCAGCACCGTGCTTTGCCTGTCTAATCATGGCCTCCAATTATCTGCCCTAACAAGGCCCTGGGGAGGCGTTGTTAGTAACAGCCCTCAGTGGGGCCCATTAAGACTCCAAGTCACTTCAGCTTTTCCTTTTGCATTTGCTTTTTCGCACAGTTGCATCATTCTCCTCTCAGTACCCAAGTTTCATTGACTCAGCACCAAAATACACCATGGACTTCATTAAAACACAGAAACTCCTAATGAGCCATGTCTCTCCCACCATTTTCTTCAAGTCCTCAAGACTTGATCAGCTAATTGGAGAGCTTTCATGTTGTAGTTAAGGGGGAAGATTTCAAGGAGCATCTAATAAAAGTCTTTCTTCATTTTAAAGGCTGAATTTTGTTGTGTTTCAGTTTAGAGCATCATTCTCCTGGTTATATTGGTCTAGGGTTTCTCTTTCGAAGCCCTGTTTAGGTGGGAAGAACAGTGTTTTTCCTATTTCAAAACAAACAACAGGAAATCATGCTGCAATTAAAAAAAAAAAAAAAAAAAACAGAAACAAAGAAACAAAAAAAAACACAGTTCAAGTTCCTTATTTTATTGCCTCCAGTGATGTTTACCTTCCAAAAAGGATGACTGTACATGATGTATTTTACAGTGATTTAATTAATTGTGTTAATATTAATCCATATCATACTAATTCAGTGATAAATGATGAGTAGTCTTACTAAGGAAACCATTACAAAGACTGCTGAGAGATGGGCGACCTTGAACTCACTGATACTCCAAGCAGCAACTGGGTCACTGAGAGTGGTCTGAAGGATTAAACGGTAAGAGGAGGGCAAACCAGGAGAATGACGGGAAGTGCATAGGTCCAGACAGGCAGCTGGAAAGGGGACATTCAGCAGGGTCTATGTAATCAAGATGAGTTTTGTGCCTGGATGATGAGGGAAGGAGCACACCACGATAGAAAAGCGATGACAATGCAAGTACAGGTGAACACCAGTATTTCTTCTCCTGGGATGAATATGCAAAAAAAATATGAAAAATCACATTTCTTCATGATAGAAATTACCCTTCACATGAGACATTTTACAGAACGGATTAAGTCTTTTGAGCTGATGAGTTGTTGCTTTATTATTCAAGTACTGAAAAAAATACTGGGTATTCCGACAGAGCTTTGCTGCCTGACCATAAGCATAACCAGGGAAAACCTCCAGTGACCCCGTTGTGTTTGAGGCACTTCCCCAGATTGGCAGATGTCATTAAAGACCTGCAGGAGGCCAGAGCCCTTTGGGAAAATCAGGTGGAGCCAGGTGGAGTTAACAGGGCACCTCCACTGCCAGCAGTGCTCTTTGTCCCTGTAACTGCAGCCCAGTCCAGCACAGGAACACCCCTTCAAAGGCAAACCTCTCAAACCTCTTCTTCAGTGGGTTCCTTGGATTGACCTAGATTTGAAATGGGCACTGGAAACCTGAGATACTCTCCCTTACTTAAACTAGAAACTTGAACATCTGTTGATGACCTTCCTGGGTCATCTTTAGCAAACTCAGGCTGAAAAACTCAAGTATAGCATGCTTGAAATGGCTGAGGCAGGACACATCAGCTTGCCCCACTTTGCAAATGGCCCCCGTCCAAATAACATTTTAAAAGCAACAAATACAGAATGACCCATGAGGTCAATGTGCAGAGTAAGGGAAAGTCACACATATTGTGCTGGAGTAGCAGAAGGCAAAAAGCATTGCATTGTGCCTCAGAATAATCAAGGAGACCTAATCCAGTTCATCCATGAGGAAAAGCAGAGAGAGAAGGACGTTGAGTTTGGCCTAACATGAAGAAGAATGTGCATCACTGGTGAAGGAACCGTCATTTGTGCCATCATCAATGTGAATTACACAACCACCACCGCACCTAATGGTAACCTGTCTGCCCCGGCTTGGTATTCCCACAGGGCAGTGGAAAGGGAGCCGACAGCCAAGGGACACATTTGGGTGTGGAAGGTGGGGCCCAGAAGAACCAAGGAGTCAAACCCAGGGCCAGGCGGGTGGCAGAGCCCCATGCCCCATGCAAGGGCTGTCTGGGGGTCCCCTCTGCTGCAGCCAGTGCACGCAACGTAGCAAGAGGAGGGCTCCCTGCACATCACAGGGCACAGCCTGGCCCCACGGGGGTTCCTCCTGACATCCCTGCAACTCCTGGCAGGCTGTGATGAGGTGCCCCTCAGCCTTCCCTCCTGTACTCCCAGGGCACATGGCTGCCTCCTGCCCAGCTCACTGCCCACCATGAACGTCCAACACGGCTACTTCGGAAGTTGGGCCTTGCCCAGGGTCAGTCTCCTGCAGGGATAGAAAATGGCCCTTGTCCTGGTGGCTTTTTATGAACTTCCTCTCAGTACATGCGCTTCTCATCCTTGATCTCTTTTTACTGAATACAGAGGCCTAGGGGAGCATTTTGGTACCGACTAATACCAACAAAACATGTCTACTTCATCTCTGTCTGCTGCTATGAGCTGTCTGTGAGACATGGATTTGCTATCAGATCTTTTCCTCTGACAGTCTCAGCAATGCCCGGTGATTGGACAAGACATGGGAATTGCACACAGGAAAACACTTTTACTGTGAGCAATATCAAGAACTGGATCATGTTTCCAATACCAAGCACTTGATCAGGTTTCCCCAAAATGAGGGAGTCCTCCTCAACTGGAGATACCCCAAACCCAACTGGAAATGGGCCTGGGCTGCCTGGTGTAGGTGTCCATGCGTGTCTAGTGGGGGTGGCTAGATGGGCTTTGGAGGTCCCCTCCAAAGGCTGCAGGGAGGGAGTGCCTGCCAGGGCAGAAAGGGCAGCCCCAAAGGAGGACACCAGGGCTTTCCAGCACGTTGCAGCAGGGATCTTCATCCCAAAACCACTGCTGTGCCTGAGAAGAATTTATGAGAAATGAGATCCACAGAAACTGCCTACCTGCTGGTTCCTTTATTTAGTTAGCTACAAAGAGCTTAGAAGCACCTCTACAGGAGATCTTTGGGTAAAAAAAAAAGTTAGAAGAAGACAGAGGAAGAAAAATATCTTAAATTTATAAAATGAAATTATAAAATTATTTACAATATTGGTATGATATTGAAAAGGATGAGTAATTTTGAAATAGATGAACAAAGGTGTTTCTGCCTTCTCCAGGTATACTTCAGGGAATCAGATGCAGAAGACCATTTCCTTTTTGAAATACTGAATATTGCAATAACGTCCTCAGTGCCTCCTTGAGCTCTTTATTCCTCATGCTGTAGATGAGGGGGTTCACTGCTGGAGGCAGCACTGAGTACAGAACTGCCACCACGAGATCCAGCGATGGAGAGGAGATGGAAGGGGGCTTCAGGTAGGCAAACATGACAGTGCTAAGAAAGAGGGAGACCACAGCCAGGTGAGGGAGGCACGTGGAAAAGGCTTTGTGCCGGCCCTGCACAGAGGGCATCCTCAGCACTGCCCTGAAGATCTGCACATAGGACACCACAATGAAAACAAAACAACCGAAGGCTAAAGAAATACTAAACACAAGTGCCCCAACTTCCCTGAGGTAGGCATTTGAGCAGGAGAGCTTGAGGATCTGGGGGATTTCACAGAAGAACTGGTCCACAGCATTGCCTTGGCAGAGGGGAAGGGAAAATGTAGTGGTAGTCTGCAGGACAGCATTGAGAAAGCCACTGCCCCAGGCAGCTGCTGCCATCTGGGCACAAGCTCTGCTGCCCAGGAGGCTCCCGTAGTGCAGGGGCTTGCAGATGGCAACGTAGCGGTCATAGGCCATGACGGTGAGAAGGGAATACTCTGATCCAAACAAGAAAGCAAAGAGAAAGACCTGCGCAGCACATCCTTGATAGGAGATGGCCCTGGTGTCCCAGAGGGCATTGGCCATGGCTTTGGGGACAGTGGTGGAGATGCAGCCCAGGTCGAGAAGGGCGAGGTTGAGGAGGAAGAAGTACATGGGGGTGTGGAGGTGGTGGTCACAGGCTACGGCGCTGAGGATGAGGCCGTTGCCCAGGAGGGCAGCCAGGTAGATGCCCAGGAAGAGCGTGAAGTGCAGGAGCTGCAGCTCGCGCGTGTCTGTGAATGCCAGCAGGAGGAACTCAGTGATGGTGCTGCTGTTGGGCATTTGCCTGTTTTGTGTATGTTGTCCTGCTAAGGGAACAGAAATATAGTGAAAATATATCAGGATTATCTGAGAAAAAACATTTCCATTTTTCAATTAAACCTCTCAAAGCATTTTCCGAACTGCACTTAGACAGTTGGCAGGTCCCTTTCCTTCATTGGTTTCAGTTGTTCTCTCCAGTACAATCTAGACAATTCATCGTCATGAAACCTGCCTCCCCTCCATACTAGAAGCACAGAATCCAAGAAAGTCTTCTGTTTCAGATAAACCAAGCCTCGATCTTCCTGTTAAAATGCCCCCTCAAAAATACTATTCCGTAAAACATCTTCTATGCCACATTACAGGTAGAATAAGACCCATCCTGACAGATGCTATCAGCCATTGGATGGGCCAGCTGTAGAAGACCCCTCTGGCAACCCCACCTGCATGGCCCTGCTGCCAGAGTCTCATGGTACCAAGAGCCTGCAGATGTGTCCTGCCACACGCTGCCCTCTGTTGTTGCGCTCCTCAGTGCCTCCAAGCCCTCTCTCCTTCTCTCCTCTCTGCATGCCAGCTGTGGTCAGAGCCCCCAGCCCTGCTGCGCTGTGCAGAGGAGCTGCTCCTGGGCACAGCTGTCTCTCTGCAGCGCTTGCCAGGAGCTCCCCTTGGGCCCAGGAGCCTGGCCCAGCTCAGCAGCACAGCACCCGACCATGGCATCGCTTGCTCTGTGCCCTTGGGCTCCCTGGAGGTGTCCCCAAGGCCTCAGGGCTGACAGCTCCCCAAGGCAGCAGGCTCTCTGCTGGAGTGTGCTCATTGAGGCAGACTGAACTGATCATCTACTGCTCCTCTCTGAACACAAGATTTTTAGAAGTGTGATTTGCGCTGTTGGACTGTGATTGTCAAACATGATGTGCTTTAACCTGCCAGGCAGCTCAGCACCACACAGCTGTTAGCTCACACCATCCCCCCCAAATTCTTATAGGTTGAGGTCAGTGCAGTTGAAAGGACTGAAATGGTAGAGAAAGAATTATAATAGCAATTATTTTTAGTACTATTATTGTTATGTACAAAGCAAGCTATGCACAGTGCAATTGCTCATTACTGACTGGTGTCCAGCCTGTCCCCAACTGGTAGAACATTGTGGTAACCATCTGCACCTGCTCTTCTTTGACCTTCATCAAGTCCACAAATGGAAGGGTCCTCCCAGGGACTGGGAAAGGTAGACAGTTCTTTAACATCCTTTCTCTTGAAGACAGCTATCCCAAAACCCCACCTGTACCCTTTTGGATCTTGGAAGTACCCTCTCGTGGGGAAGTTTATGTCAAGGTTTCATAGATCAACATTCTTCTCCCTCCTTTCTTTTCTGGACAATAGTTCTCTTCCATTCTCAGGGGCCTGATTTTCACACCCTCTGTTTTCTCCTGCATATAGAGGGAACGGATCCTGGCACAGGTTGGTGCTCTGGCCTAGCAAGAGCAGAACCAGGGGTCTGGTCTAGTCTGGGGCCTGTCACAGTGGATGGAGTGGCTGCGGGACATGTCAGAGGTGTTGGAGTAGCTGCAGGGCCTGTCCCAGGGCTTGGAGTGGCACTGACTGAGGCTCTCTTTGGAATTCCCTTTGGAATTGCCAAGGTGATAACCCCTCCTTTTCAAGCACTTCTGCAGTTTTTAAGGATTCTGCACGTGCTCAGGGGGAAGTTCCAAAGCACTGGAAGTGCCCACTGCTCTAGGTGCCTGCCTAGATCCTCTCATGCTCCCTGCCACTCCTAACTCTCCGGCCTTGGGGCAGGTCTCTGGAGGGCATTCTTCAAGAGTTATTTATCCTTAAACAACAGTTGAACCATATTCAGGAGACGTCACAGTAGGATCATCCCATGGATATTCTAAGCTTTGTAGAGCTAGTGTAATAAGGCTGGAGGAGAAGGGGAGGTGAAAAAGTGGAGGTGTCCCTCCCTTTTCCTCTCCTAGATTGGCTCCCTAAAACAAAAAGTTTAAGCGTGTAATTCTTAAGTTTCTGAGTAACGGTTCCTGAGGAATGGACGTGATGGCAATGCTCAGTACAAAGAACAGATTTGTCACATGACCAATAATTTTATAGACTCATAAGGTAGTGTTACACAACATAGCAAAATATCTTTAAACCAGACCCAAAAATGATAAACAGCACAATGGGAATACAGGCAGTAAGTAATGTGCTATACAACTCATTTCTGAATGAAAGCCCAACAGACCTGAGATCCAAAATGTCGACCTTGTGATCAGCAACTATTAAACTGGTCTAATGCTTATAACAATTTAACTTTAGCACTCTGTGGTAAGATCTGTCATTATCTCAACCCTTCGTGCCCCACACTGAGCACCAAAAAGACTTGTGGTTTAATGCGGCAGTTTGACTACTTCGAATTATATGTAGAGGTCCAGAGAAGAGCCACAAAGGCGATCAAGGGGCTGGAGCACTTCTGCTATGAAGGCACGCTGAGAGAACTGGCACTACTCAGCAGCGGAGAAACCTTAAAGCAACCTACCAGTGCTTAGAGAGGACTTACAGGAAAGCTGGGGAGACAGTCTTTGTCTAGGAGTGGAGTGATAGGACAAAGAGTAATGACTTCAAACTAGAAGAGGGCAGGTTTAAATTAGGTATGTGGAAGAAATTCTTTCCTCTGAGGATGGTGAGGCACTGGAACAGGTTTCCTGGAAAAGCTGTGAATGTCCCATCCCTGGAAGTGTTCAAGGAGAGGTTGAAATGAGTTTTGAGCAAGCAGGTCTAGCAGGAGGATGGTTGGAATAAGAGGATCTTTAAGATCTCTTCCAACCCAAACCATTCTACATGTATGATTCTATGATCCCATGTTTCTATGATTATCTGTGACACTGCTACCGTTGCCCTTGTGAAGCCCGTAAAGGCTCTCCTCAGAGATTTTAACCAAGATTTTTGGATAGTCCGGCTGACATCCTGTTACACGTGGTGTCCCCCAGGGGTTGGTACTGGGACCTATCTTGTTTAATGTCTTTACTGATGACCTAGATGAGGAGATTGAGTGTACCCTCACTAAATCTGCAGATGACATCAAGTTGGGAGGTAGTGACAATACACATGAGGGAAGGGTGGCCTTTCGGAGGGATCTGGATAGGCTGGATTTCTGGGTTGAGGTGAATGGGATGAGGTTCAACAAGGCCAAGTGCAGGGTCCTGCACTTTGGCCACAATAACTCCATGCAATGCTATAGGCTTGGGGCAGAGTGGCTAGAAGACTGTGAAGAGGAAAAGGACCTGGGAGTGTTGATGGATGCTCGGCTGAACATGACCCAGCCGTGTTCCCAGGTGGCCAAGAAGGCCAAGGGCATCCTGGCCTGTACTAGAAATAGTGCAGCCAGCAGGAGCAGGGAGGTGATCGTCCTCCTGTACTCGGCTCTGGTGAGGCCACACCTCGAGCACTGTGTTCAGTTTTGGGCCCCTCATTACAAGAAGGACATTTAGGCCCTGGAACATGTCCAGAGAAGGGTAACCAAACTGTTGAGGGTTCTGGAGCACAGGTCTTATGAGGAGTGGCTGAGGGAACTGAGATTATTTACTCTGGCGAAGAGGAGGCTCAGGGGCGACCTCATTGCACTCTACAACTTCCTGAAGAGAGGTTGTGATGAGGTGGGGGTCAGCCTCTTCTCTCAGATAACTAATGATAGGACTTGAGGAAATGGCCACAAGTCGTGCCTGGTGATGTTTAGATTAGATATTACAAAAAAAATTTCTCTCAAAGAGTAGTTGGGAACTGGAATGGTCTGCTCAGGGAGGTGGTGGAGTCACTGACCCTCAGTGTTCAAGAAGCACCAGGACAAAGTGCTAGGAGATATGGCTTAGTAGCTTAGTGGGTATTATTAGTGATAGGAAGGTTGGACTAAATGGTCTTGTAGGTCCTTTCCAAATTTGTGTTTCTATGATTTCTATGATTTCTATGATTTCTATGACTCTATCATTGGACAAGGAGAATGGTTTTAAACTGGGTAGGTTTAGATTCGATAGTCAGATGAAATTCTTGACTTGGAGGTGAGGCACTGGAACTGGTGTTGTGGGTCCAGAGGTCACCCAGAGGGAGTTTGGATCAGCCCATGCCCTTGTGTTTGAAGGAACAGCTGGTGAGAGTGGAAAGGCAGCAGTGAAATCATGGGAACAGCAGAGTGAGAGCAAGGTGGGGAAGAGAAGTGGTTGTCTGCAGCCTTCAGGGAAGTGTGAGACAGCACAGGAAAGCATGCAGAGGAGAAGGCAGAGGGCTCTGACAAGAATGGAAAGCTGCGGCACACTGACATCTTTGTCCCCTTGGCCATGGCTTATAAGGAGACGTCTTTTACTCATGGCATTGGGGCCATGTATTCTCCTTTCAACCCTTCACAAACACTGGAAGGTGTCATACCAATGTCCTTCACATGATATCATGGGCATTGCCCCCTACCCCACAGACCCCAGGAAGAGTGAGACATGGTGGTGCTGGGGTTGCAGGATCTCCCCTCCAGTAGCTAGGGTCAGGCATTCACCTTCTGATTCACCAAAACAAACTAAGATTTCTCAGCACAGTGCCTTTGCCTGTCTGTAGTCATGGCTTCCAATTATCTGCCCAAACAATTCCCATGGGAGGCTTTCATAGTAACAGACTAGAATAGCCAACAGAGTCTGGAATATAGAGTCTAGAGCAGTCTAATACCACAGAATAGAGTAGCCAACAGAGGTGAGACAGGTACTCTGATATAATAACAGCCATCAGAAAGCTGATCTCAGTTAGATGACTGATATGGTGAGGTTAGGAGTAGCCTGGCCAGGAGAAATGTGAGATTTGGGGGACGGAAGAGGAAGGGAAGAGGAGCTCGGAAGCTTACCTTTGTAGCGGTAAGAGGGTTCATGCAATGTTGATGCTGCTGTAACACTGACTTCAGTCTTGTAAGGCCTGTAAACAATAACAATAATCCCTCAACCTAAACATTAGTGCAACATCCTGACAGGAATCCACTATTGGAAAGCAGAATTCAAAATACCATGTGAAGAAAAACTAAGCGCAGAGCCCCCTTCCCTTGCATTTCCTCTCTTGCTCACCCTAATTCCTTGACCTTAACACTAACATTAAATGCTCTGTTTATCCCTAGACTTCTTGCCAGACCTAAACAAAACCCTAAACCATAATGCTTGCCCATACCCTAAACAAACACCTGACACAGTACAGAACAGCACACACAAACAGAAGAGCAAACCTTCCAACTAAAACTTTATTTAATCTCTAAACCAGAAAGGTGAGCCGAGTCCATAGAGGACAAGAGAGAGGTGAGCTCTGCCTCAGGATCTCCTGCCCCAGCAGGAAGAATGTGACTGTGGCAGGGACTGTGAGATCACTTCTGTCTCTGCACTTGATAGGGCAGCAGCAGGAACGTGTCACAGAAAGGGACTGTGAAGTCAATTCAGTCTGGAGGTGGCAGGTCACCATTGACTTCTCCCTGGGATCTGCACTTTTGGGCTGACATCTGGCAGTGGCCCTGCTAGGCCAGCAGAAGGCACCTGCTTGGCATGTTGACTGGGGGATCCCCTCTGCCTCCAGAGCCAGGAGGACCCAGACAGAAAGAAGGCCCCCATATGGATTGTCCTGTCCCTTCTGCTTGAGTCCATGAGTGGGCAGCAGGAGGCACAAGGCTTGGCTGTGTCTCCACAAGAAGCTGCAAGGCCAGCAGCAGGCCCCTGGCTTGGGAGCTGCTGCTGAGGTGACTTGTGTGTGGTTGGCTGACAGGCCACAAGGAGCCTGCTGGGTTGGGATGCCTACTTCAGGAGTGGTTTCCATCCTGATGGAGCTTCCTTTGGTAGTAGGAAAGAGCAGGAAAAAAAAAAAAAAAACTGCCACAAAGTGCACCATGGATGGTTGGCACTGGCTACAAGGAAGAAGAAATGTCAGGGGGAACAACTGGTCTTGCTGCTAGAGTCTGAAGCAAAGAAGACATTAAGTACCTCATTATTTACCTTATCTCGAGATCTTCAACAGATTTCCCGCATATCTAATAAAGGATGATGGTTCTCCTTAATCCTCCTTTATTTATAGTATTTTTATAAACAGTTTTTCATTGTCTTTGAGAGTCACAGATAGATTGAGCTCCAGCTTGGCTTTGGCCCTTCTAATTTTGACCTGCACAGCCCCATAACATTCAGGACACAGCTCCAGACAAACTGACTGCAGGCATGAGAAGGAAGCACAGAAGAGGTGGAACCTGGCAGCTTTCCATTCTCTTCTGTGACTCTGTTCTGCAATTCCATTCGACTGGTTACTCCTGTATTATCCAATCTGATGCTGCTGTCTTGTCAGACATAGCACAATCACACACAAAGGTTGAACTGTCTGCCTGTAGACATGAAGAGCTGACAGAATGGAGCATCAGTGTGGGGCAACCTTGAGAAATTGCAGGATTTTGCCTACAGAAACATCTTGGCATTTACAAGGAGAAGAGCCCAGTCCTGAAACAGAGGAAGAAGAAACCCACACATCAGGGCAGACTGGGACCCTGCTGAGTAAGCAGTGCCCAGGAGGAGGAGGGCCTGAACACAACGAGGGATGCCATATGAGCAGTGGTGCCTGCTCAGCAGCAGCTAGGCCAGATTCCCACCGAGCTCCCTTACGAGGAGCATGGCCACCAAGAAGATCTGAGTTATCAGACTCCTCAGAGATCCAGTGTGGCACTACACAGAAGAGGGCCTACAGCCAACAGGAAAACACGTACAGGTCCAGGAGTCCCTAGGACAGCCTAGTATGGAGAGGATCAAGGGCTCTACCAAGGCTCAAAGTCTCAACAGGACCCAGGTCTTTGTGTCCATGGCTATGACTGCTGTCTCTGCCACTGAGGCCTATGAGGAGACAGCTGATCGTTAAAGCACCAGGGCCTCATTGCCTCCTCGCCCCCAACCATGAAGCAGGCAGGGGTCGTACCATTCTCCTGCACTTGGCCATGCACATCCCCATCTCCTACTGCCCCATAAAGAGCCCTGAGCAACTTGTCAAAGGAAAGGATCCCCCTTAAAATGGGATAGATGTCAAGTCCTGGCCCTTGTGCTTGGTGACACACATCCAGTTTTCCTCCACATCAGTGTCACCTTCACATTGCCTTTGTCTCCTTGTCCTCACTGCCTCCAGGGTTCTGCTCTAACGAGCTCCAAGGGAGGCTGTGTCAGTGCTGGCCCTCAGGGGGACTCTGCAGGAAACTTGCCTCTGACTTGCACTTCTGGAGAGATGTCTTCAGTTGTCTCTGAGTGCCTGAGGTTTGTGGGCTCATCAGCAAAGCCCCCAGAGGGGTGATTACAGTGCCTTGGGCTAGTGCTGTGCTGCTGAGCTGGGCCGGGCTCCTGGGCAGAAGGGGAGCTCCCGGCAAGAGCTGCAGAGAGACAGCTGTGCCCAGGAGCAGCTCCTCTGCACAGCGCAGCAGGGCTGGGGGCTCTGACCGCGGCTGGCACACAGAGAGGAGAGAAGGAGAGAGGGCTTGGAGGCACTGAGGAGCGCAACAACAGAGGGCAGCGTGTGGCAGGACACATCTGCAGGCTCTTGGCACCGTGAGGCTCTGGCAGCAGGGCAATGCAGGTGGGGTTGCCAAAGGGGTCTTCTATAGCTGGGGATGGGTCTTATTCTACCTGTAATATGGCATAGAAAATGTTTTAGAGAATGGTATTTTGAGGGGGCATTTTAACAGGAAGACTGAGGATTGGTTTATCTGAAATGGAAGACTTACTTGGATTCTGTGCTTTCAGAGTCTTGGTGTGGAGGAGAGGCAGGTTTCATGACAATGAATTTTCCCGATTGTAGAGGATATGGAGACTCCAAGATTATTCCAGTGAGAGATCAATATGGCAACAATTAAACTGCAGGCACCTCAGACTAAAGACTGAAACAACAACGTTTGTTGTCTTCTCAGGACTTATCA
This sequence comes from Anas acuta, assembly GCF_963932015.1. Classification (NCBI taxonomy): domain Eukaryota; kingdom Metazoa; phylum Chordata; class Aves; order Anseriformes; family Anatidae; genus Anas; species Anas acuta. Next base: position 8,975,561 of record NC_089016.1, read on the forward strand.
GGTCTTTAGGAGCTGCAGCCCCCATGATGCCCTGTACTCAGGAATTGCACAGCTTGTGGGATGGGGTCTGTAAGGAAGGACTTAGAAGATGCATGGGGACAGAGATCCTGTTTCCAGCAGGGACATAGGAAGGCAGTAGAGATATGAAAAGGGCAGGTGGTGAGAGGGAGCTGCTGCCAGAAATGCTGTGCAAGGAAGGGCTCAGGCACCTCACTGCCAGACCCTGTAGGGAAGGTGCCTTCCCTGGGACACCCCCTGCTCTCCTCTCCCACCAGCACAACCTCTGCCCTCAAGCCCCCAGTTTCCCCAGCAGGAGCTGCCTCATCTGCAAGCAGAGCTGCAGCACAGGAGGGTCTGCTGAGTGTCCGTCTGTCTCTCCCTGGCCTTGCCTCCCCTGGCAGCAGCACGCTGGCATTCCTCCTGGCTTCTCCAGCTGGCTGTGCTGCTGCTGGTCTTGTTCCCAGGCTGGCTGGGGATGGGGGTTTCACATGCCCATGGGGTGAGCCCTCGGTGTGTTGGGTTAGAGGGGAGTAGGGGGACAGGGTGAGGGTTCTGGAGATGGGCACTTTGAGCCTGGATGTCTCTGCTCTCAGCAGCCTCTTTGTTCTTTTCACTCAAACGTGTGTAGATCTTCCCTGCAGCTCTCACAGGGCATCTGAGACCACACTTGATGGACAGACTGGCTGTCCTCCCTGAAGAACACTGTGCGCTAAAGTGACAGTCCCTTTTTCTGTGATGATGATGATCTGCAAGGATTCACTTTGAGTCCAGCAGAAGTAACCAGGGTTTGTGACTTGGAAACACTCCTCAGGAGTGGTGGGACAGCTGAAACAAAAAATCAAAAACAACAATTTGAAATAATAATAATAAAAAGTCTCCACAGCTCTGCTCTGCAGTTTGTTGAACTGGGAGTAATGCTTGGGCAAAATTCTTTGAGATTAGGAGGGAAGTGAAACTGACATTCCCCCATGTTCCTCTTCAACTCTTGCTGTAGAACAGGACTGATTCCTGCATTGCCAACAGTAGAGCCTCCTGTTCCAACAGACACCCACAGGCAGAATGAATCAGGATGCAAGAAAGGGATCTGCCAAATGTCTGCCAGAAAGTACACAATATAGGCAATGATTTTAAATGAAAAACTGAATTTGTTTCCCTCTGATACATTTCTTGTACTTTATTACTCTCATCCTCTTCTTTGTTCAGGACCACATCCCCAAAAAAGAAGATGCCCAACAGAAGCACCATCACTGAGTTCCTCCTGCTGGCATTCACAGACACGTGCGAGCTGCAGCTCCTGCACTTCGCGCTCTTCCTGGGCATCTACCTGGCTGCCCTCCTGGGCAACGGCCTCATCCTCAGCGCCGTAGCCTGCCACCACCGCCTCCATACCCCCATGTACTTCTTCCTCCTCAACCTCGCCCTCCTCGACCTGGGCTGCATCTCCACCACTCTGCCCAAAGCCATGGCCAATGCCCTCCGGGACACCAGGGCCATCTCCTATCAAGGATGTGCTACACAGGTCTTTTTCTTTCTCTTCTTTATAGCAGCAGAATATTCTATTCTCACTATCATGGCCTATGACCGCTACGTTGCCATCTGCAAGCCCCTGCACTACGGGAGCCTCCTGGGCAGCAGAGCTTGTGCCCAGATGGCAGCAGCTGCCTGGGGCAGTGGCTTTCTCAATGCTGTCCTGCACACGACCACTACTTTTTCCCTACCCCTCTGCCAAGGCAATGCTGTGGACCAGTTCTTCTGTGAGATCCCCCACATCCTCAAGCTCTCCTGCTCAGATTCAGACTACCTAAAGGAAGTTAGACTTCTGGTGGTTAGTGCATGTTTTGCATTAGTTTGTTTTGTTTTCATTGTGGTGTCCTATGTGCAGATCTTCAGGGCAGTGCTGAGGATGCCCTCTGAGCAGGGCCAGCACAAAGCCTTTTCCACGTGCCTCCCTCACCTGGCTGTGGTCTCCCTCTTTGTCAGCACTGCCATACTTGCCTACCTGAAGCCCCCCTCCATCTCCTCCCCATCCTTGGACCTGATGGTGTCAGTTCTGTACTCAGTGGTGCCTCCAGCAGTGAACCCGCTCATCTATAGCATGAGGAACCAGGAGCTGAAAGCCACACTGAAGAAACTGATTCTAGTGGTAATACTTACTTAGCAATAAATTGGCTATCTCACTTTTCTAGTTTACCTCAAGTTAATATCAGGCAATATATGACCTCTAGGTATAGCATTTGTCCTTGTTTCAGCTCGGAGAGTGTTAATTTTCCTCCTAGTAGCTGGTAGGGTGTTATATTTTGGCTTAGGATGAGAAGAGTGCTGATGAAATGCTGATGTTTTACTTGTTGCAGAGCAGTGCTTACAGCTAATTAGAGCTAATGGTTGTGTGGTATTTAACTGCCGGCCGGGTTAAACCACAACAATCCTTTTTAGCACCCAATGTGGGGCTCAAAGCGTTGAGATAACGACAGATCTGACCAGAATGTGTTAAACTAAAATAAGTATAACTATTAGACCTGCATAATAGTTGCTAGTCACAATGCTGATTGCTTTAATCTCAAGTCTGCTGCACCTGTTTTCCAAACTGAGTTTTATAGCACGTTACTTTCTGTATGTGCTCCCTGTCATGCTGTTTATACTTTCTGGGCCCCGGTTTAAAATTGTTATGGTACTGTGCGGTATAACAGTGGCTTATGATATGATGAAATTTCTGGTCATGACCCTAACCTGGTATTTGTACTCAGCACTGTCGTAAACTCTATACTTTGGAAACCATATCTCGGAAACTATTAGCAATTACACCTATTGTTTTTTTTTGTTTTGTTTTGTTTTGTTTTTTGGTCAAGGATCCAATCTGTGGAGGGGAAAGAAGGAGACATTTTTTCTTACTCTTTCAACCTTCCTTTCTCCTTCACTTCCTTCTTATCCTCCGAGCTTGGTACGATAGTTCTCCAAGATGTTGAATATCCTTGGGACACTCAGACGAGCATGTTCTTGTTGTTATGTCTCCTGAATGTGCTTCAGGTTTTGTTTAAGGTTAAACAACCACTTAGGAATTTTATCCAGAGATCTGTCCTGAGGTGGGACACTTGTGAGTGGCAGGGAGTGTGGGAGGATACGGGCAGGTTTCTAGAGCAGTGGGCACTTCCAGTGTTTTGGAAATTCTCCCCTGAACAACTGCAAAATCCTAAAAATGGGTAGAATGCTTGAAAAAAGGGTGTCATGACTCTGGCAGTTCCAAAATGACACAAATCACTGGAGTGTGCTGGGGTCTGGCCCATGCCTATCGAGCTGCAGCTGATACTACTACCAACTTAGTGACAGACCCTGCAGCCACTCCAAGTCCTGTGACAGACCCAACGGCCACTCCGACCCCTACGATGGACCCTGCAGCCGCTCCAGCTCCTGCTTCTGCAGCTGCTCCGGCTCCTGTGGCTGGGTCAGAGAAATGAGCTGTAGCACTGCAAGTAGCCCCTGTAGAGAATATTCCGTGACAGTTCTGTACATGGTGGTGCCTATAGCACTGAACCCCCTCATCTACAGCATGAGGAACCAGGAGCTCAAGAAAGCCTTGTGGAAACATGCTTCTTTGGCATCAATAATGTGCCTATAAAACGAACAGGACAGACAGGTTTTCTAAAAAACCTCTTCATATAACAGCTTGCAATTCTTCTATTATTTTTAAATTATTTCTTAAACTTGTGATTTTGACTGAATTCTACTCATGTCTTCCTGCCTACTAATTATTTATTATCTGTCACCCAATCATCTAATATACCTACAGAACTGGGTTCTCTGTGGATAAATAGAATAAAGAAGCTGTGAACTTTGTGGGTGTCAGCTGCCGTCTCTTCCCATCTCCTCTTGAGGGCCAAGAGCCCAGCTGCCACATGCAGGAGCAGCTCCGGTGGCCCTCGGGGCTGCCCCCCCCTGCCCGCTGGGCTCTGCCTCTCTGCTGCCTTCGGGTCGGGGCTGCTGCTTCCCTGGAGCCATGGCCATGGCCAGCAGCAGGACGTGGCCTTTTCACTGCTGCTCTCTTTTGGTCTCCACATTTTTCTACTGTGCTCTTATATTTGGATAAGCTGTCAGATCTCATGTACCTTGGCGACAGTCCTGTTGTCTTTGCAGTGGCATCCCTGTGGCTGCAGGCAGCAGCAGGCACTGTGCAGCCCTGGGTCACAGCTGGCCTCCCTCCTAACACCACAGTAACAAAAGGGGCTGCTCAAGGCAAACCCAGAAGCCTGGATGCCTTTTCCAAAGCTGCTGTCAGGAATATAGACAAGGGGTTACTCCTTGCTCTTCTGTTTTCTGGGCTTCTTCATGGAGTGATAGACACAGGCTGAAAGTCCCAGGGGGTCTGTGAACGAACAAAGTGATGGACCCAGAGCTCAATTTGTAGTGGCACTTCTCCAAGCAGACAGCAACTGATCTTGGACTCATCAGCACTGGACTGTGCCCCCCGCAGTGTGGGTAGCCGATGCCATCCTGGAGAAGAATCTGGAGCTGCCAGAAGATGTCAGGGAAACCCAGGGAAAACGAGCTCAGTGCACAGTGAATAGAAAACTTCATAAAATGAGTGACCGTCCAATGAAAGTTCTGGTAAAGGAAAAGGCGAATCTGAGGAGTCCATGGGCTAAAGGAGGGCTCTGCAATGCCCTCAAATCTGAGGGGACCATGTGCTAAGGGGGATGCACAAACCTCCTCCAGTGAGATGCAACTACTGCAGGAGAAGAGGGGAAGGTTGGAGAGACACATGGGACCTGTAGGCAAGTGTGGTGTGTGCAAAGCATTTGGAGATATATGCAGGGGCAGCAGCGTGAGCCCAGGAGACAGCAGTGAATGGAGCCCACAGACCAAAAGCCTGTCCAAGGTGGACTGACCAGAGCTCAATTGCTCAGTCTGGTGTGAGCAGGCAGAGGAGAGCTCTGCAGCCCCAGGGCACACAGCAGCCCCAGCAAAGGAGCCTGGCGAGTGATTGCTTGCAGCCCTGGGGCAATGGCAGTGATCCCATGAGCTGGGTCTGCCTCCCAGCCTGCCCAGCATGGCCCTGCAAAGTGCCCCTGTGCCCCGGGCACCACAGCCCCCTCGCAATGCAGAGCAACACCTCTGGTTGTCATGTCAGAGATCTCAAATTTTGACTAAACTCATACCTCAAAGCTATTTTCAATTTTCTCCATAGAGGCAACCACTGCCTCCAAGATGACTGAGGGGAGGTAAATCCTGCATGAAGGCCTGCAAAATGTTAGCCTGGATCCATAGGAGTCATTCTGGAACCAACACTTGTACGTTGGATGTACACTTTTGTGGAGGTGCAGAGATGATGGGCACTTGCAGGATGCTCCTACAAAACTTTGTGCCCTTTTCCCTACTGACTACAACACCACTTCTGTCTCAGCAACAGAGTAGCCGGCAGAGCGAGACAGATCCTCTGATTCCATGAAAGCCACCAGAAAGCTGATCCCAATAAGAAAACCAATATGAGGATGACAGGAGAAGCCTGGCCACCAGAGAATTGAGATTTGGGGGAGGGAAGAGGAGCTTGGGAAGCAGAAATTAAGGATTTTGTAGAGGTAAGAGGTTTCATGTAATACTGATGGTGCTTTAAAACTGGCTTAAAACAGTCATGTAAAACCCTTACCCTATTTTGACCAGTAACCCTAATCCCAAAACCTGAATGTTGCTCCAACACCTTGACAGAAATCCCCTGCAGTAATACCTGACCTCAGAGTATCCCTTCAAGCAGAACTCAGCCCATAGCCCCTTTCCTTACCTTTACTCTCTTGCTCATCCTAATCTCTTCCCTTAACACTAGCATTAAAACACTCTATTTAACCCCAGACGATTTCTTCGCAGACATAAAGAGAAGCATAAACCACGAAGCTTGTCCATACCCCAGCCACAGACCTGACACCCTATGCAGAACACCAAATCCTCCCAATAAATCTTTGCTTAAACTCTAACCCAGAAAAGTGAGCCCTAGTTGAAGGCCAGTTGGCACGTGACTTTGGGCAACCTAATCTAATGGAAATTGTCCCTGTCCATAGAAGAAGGTTTGACTAGATGATCACAGAATCCCAGAATCATCTAGGTTGGAAGAGACCTCCAAGATCACCTAGTCCAACCTCTGGCCTAACACTAACCAGTCCTCCGCTAAACCATATCACTAAGCTCTACATCTAAATGTCTTTTAAAGACCTCCAGGGATGGTGACTCCACCACTTCCCTGGGCAGCCCATTCCAATGTCTAACAACCCTTTCAGTATGTAATAAATGGCTCAGTCGTCAAAATAGGACTACAATCAAAGTTTACAATTTATTAAAGGAATAGAGGTAAGCAAACAGCGCTGGGTGCGCCAGGAATCTCTGCTCCACCAAGATGCACACCAGTTACATCAAGCAGCTGACTTTTATGCTCCTAGGCTGATACATATTCATTACTACTTCTAAAACAAAAACAGGATTATTATAATTCGTTTCCAGAATCCGAACCCTCCTACTGGAGCATGCGTATCTGTCTCTCGTGGTCCCTCTGGGGGGTCTCTCGTGCTGAAGGCTCATAGTCTTCCTTCCTCTTGTCCTTCTCCTTTGTCCAACTTGTCTGTATGTCAGAGACTTGTGCAATGTCCCCTGCAAGCTTTATCTTTTAGTTGTTCTTCAGCTCTCCCCGTCTCCTTAATTTCCTGGCCAGATATCAGAAACTTGCATAGTGCCCCATGCAATAGTCATAATAGTTAGCAGTTATTCTGAACCCCCTCCCTCTCCCCCCCAGATATCAGAGACTTTAAGGAAAAGCCTACAAATACATTTCCCTTCAAGCTCTCTATTGACACAAATTGCTAAAACATTCCTGTGCAAGAAACAAGAATTATATACATTAACCACTCTGTTTTTCTTAGACTTGTGTTTATACAAGGGTATGTAAGAGAGAAGGTCACATTCATCATACCATGCAGCCCTAGCATTGTTCCATACTGACACGAATCAGATGAACATATCTCACAAGTAGAGAAGTTTTTCCTAATAGCCAACCTAAACCTCCCCTGGCACAACTTCAGCCCATTCCCTCTAGTCTGGTCACTGGGCATGTTGGAGAACAGACCAACCCCCACCTCTCTACAGCCTCCTTTGAGGTAGCTATAGAGAGCTAAAAGGTCACCCCTGAGCCTCCACTTCTCCAGGCCGAACAATCCCAGCTCCCTCAGCTGCTCCTTGTAAGACTTGTTCTGGGTTACACGTCCCAGAGTAGTGTAAGGAACAATGCAATTCTTTTTGCCTTCTGCATCTACAGCAGAGGAAGTAGGATTTTGAAAAAAGTAGGATTTTTGAAAAAAGAGTAGAGTAAAGAGTAGAGTAAAAAAAAAAAAAAAGTAAATGTCTTTACTTTTCATCCTGAGTTTTCTACAGAAGATGCAAGAGAGACCATGGATGACCAGGTACCTACTCATATTACAGCTGAATTTCACCTACTAATATTTAAGCTGAATTTCTCTGGTTCCAATGGTCATTTCAATTTTATTTTATTTTATTTTATTTTATTTTATTTTATTTTATTTTATTTTATTTTATTTTATTTTATTTTATTTTATTTTATTTTATTTTATTTTATTTATTTTATTTTATTTTATTTTATTTATCTAAAGAAAAAAACACCTGACTTGTCTTAGAAAGGGTTTAATGTGCTGGGCTGGGCTTCAGTAACAAGGATAAAGACCACTGCTGGCAGTGGAAGTGTCAGCCCTCTAGACTCTGCTATTCCTCCCTGTGGAGGTCTCCAAATAAGTCACCCTGGATCAACAGCAAGAGGAGAATGATGCTCAAAACTGAAACGCAGCAAAAATCAGCCTTTAAAACTAGATTTTTTTTTATTAGCTGCTTTTTGAAATCTTCTTTGACTATATCATGCAAGCTCTGCAATTAGCTACACAAGGCATGAAGGCTTGAAGAATACTATGGAAGAGATGTTAGGAGTTTCTGCATTTTAATGAGTTCCATGGTGTATTGTGGTGCTGAGTCTATGAAGCTCAGGTACTGAGAGGAGAATAATGCAACTGCTAGAGAAAGTAAAGTCAGGAGGAAAAGCTGATGTGACTTGGAATATTAATGGGCCCCATTGAGGGCTGTTAAAAACTAAGCCTCCCCAAAATCTTGTTTGTGCAGATACATGGAGGCCATGGTTACAGACAGGCAAAGCACTGTGCTGAGGAAAGTCTTGGTTGGTTTTGGTGATGCAGAAGAGCCAAGACCTGACCCCAGCCACGGGACAGGGAGATCCAGCACCCCCACGTCTAGCTCAAGGTTCTTCTTGGGTCTGTGGAATGTGGTGGGCAGTGGGATGTCGTGAGAAGAACTGTGGTATGAAACCTCCAAGCAGCTGCACAGGGTTGAAAGGAATCCGTGAATCCCCATCACAATGAATATAACATACCTCCTACTAAGCTCTAGCCGAAGGGACAAAAAATTCAGGGCAGTTAGGGCCTACTCTTTTTACCAGCACCCTCTGCCTTCTCCTCTGCAGGCTTTCCTATGCTGTCCCACACATTGCCCTATTTCCTTGAAGTCTGGAGACACCCATCTCTGTTCACCATCTTGCTCTCATCCCTTGCTTTCACTGATGTCTTGTCAGCCCTCATCAGCTGTTTCTTGAAACACGAAGCAAGGGTCTGATCAGAGGGTGATCTCTGGCACCAAAGCATGACCCTTTGAGGGACATTTCTTCCTCCTTGTATTGAGTACCAGCCTTCCCTGGAACACTATGTGGCAGTTTTTTCTTTCCTGCTGTTTCCTACTACCAAAGAAAGCTCCCTCAGAGTGGAAACCACTCCTGAAGTAGGCATCCCAACCCAGCAGGCTCCTTGCGACCTCTCAGCCAAGCAGACACAAGTCACCTCAGCAGCAGCTTCCAAGCCAGGGGCCTGCTGCTGGCCTTGCAGCTTCTTGGCTACACACAGCCAAGCCTTGTGCCTGCTGCTGTGCAGTCATGGACTCAAGCAGAAGGGACAGGACAACCCATCTGGGGGCCTTCTTTCTGTCTGGGTCCTTTTGGCTCTGGAGGCAGAGGGGATCCCCCAGTCAGCATGCCAAGCAGGTGTCTTCTGCTGGCCTAGCAGGGCCACTGCCAGATGTCAGTCCAAAACTGCAGATCCCAGGGAGAAGTCAAGGCTGACCTGCCACCTCCAGACACAAGTGACCTCCCAGTCCCTTTCCATGACACGTTCCTGCTGCTGCCCTATCAAGTGCAGAGACATAAGTCACCCCGTAGGATGCTCCAGAGGAGATGGAAAGAGAAGGATACTGAGAGAAATGAATTTCCAATAATATCTTTATTGTCTTTAACAACAAAGGAAACATGATCTCTGTGTACATTAAATGATATGGTAAAAACTAAGACAAAATGTAACATTCAAAATGCTGAGAACTATACTACTAAAAACAAAATAAAATATTGTTGAAATATTAACAGAGAAAAATAATTTTAAAAATGTTTTGTCATTTTCCCAAATACCCTTTTATTTCTGTTAGGATTATTAATAATGACAATTTTATGATAACACTAATAATGATAAAAATGATATGATACAGTATGAATCAAAATATTTGCATATTATTAAGAATACGTCCTCTGAATACATCACAGATGCTAAAGAAGCATGTATGGAAACAATTTCCTCACTGCATTCTTGAGCTCCTGGTTCCTCATGCTGTAGATGAGGGGGTTCACTACTGGAGGCACCACCGAGTACAGAAATGACACCACCAGGTCCAGGGACAGTGAGGAAACGGAGGGAGGCTTGAGGTAGGCAAATATGGCAGTGCTGACAAACAGAGAGACCACAGCCAGGTGAGGGAGGCACATGGAAAAGGCTTTGTGCCGGCCCTGAGAGGAGGGCATCCTCAGCACTGCCCTGAAAATCTGCACGTAGGACAGCACAATGAAAACAAAACAACCAAAGGCCAAAAAAACACTAAAAACAAGTGCCCTAACTTCCCTGAAGTAGGTATTTGAGCAGGACAGCTTGAGGATGTGGGGGATTTCACAGAAGAACTGGTCCACAGCATTGCCTTGGCAGAGGGGCAGGGAAAATGTGTTGGCCGTGTGCAGGACAGCATCAAGAAAGCCACTGCCCCAGGCAGCTGCTGCCATCTGGGCACAAGCTCTGCTGCCCAGGAGGCTCCCGTAGTGCAGGGGCTTGCAGATGGCAACATAGCGATCATAGGCCATGACGGTGAGAAGGGAATATCCTGCTACAACCAAGAAGACAAAAAAGAAGACCTGAGCAACACAGCCTTGATAGGAGATGGCCCTAGTGTCCCAGAGGGCATTGGCCATGGCTTTGGGCAGAGTGGTGGAGATGCAGCCCAGGTCGAGGAGAGCAAGGTTGAGGAGGAAGAAGTACATGGGGGTGTGCAGATGGTGATCGCAGGCTACGGCTGTGAGGATGAGGCCGTTGCCCAGGAGGGCAGCCAGGTAGATGCCCAGGAAGAGCGCGAAGTGTAGGAGCTGCAGCTCGCGTGTGTCTTTGAGTTCCAGCAGGAGGAACTCACTCACAGAGCTGCTGTTGGGCATTTTGCTGACATTAAGCACAGCCTCCTGTTGAAGATGACAATGCAGATCAAAGTTAGAACAGACTTAAATGAGGAAAACCTATTCCCTGTCTTAGCACACCCCCCAGGTGATCTTCTCTCTTTACAGGAGAACCTGCCAGAATCTCATTGTTTCCATTCTGATCTCTCTGTGCAATGCTCTGGGATTCTCAGTCTCCTGTACAATCCTGAGAACACATTACCCTCAAACTTGCCTCCCCTGCAGTGCAGGAATCGGAAAGCACAGAACCAAAAAAAAAAGCCTTCTCCTTTAGATAAACAAAGTCTCAATCTTCTTCTGGAAATGACCCCTTATAAATGACATTCCCTAAAGCATCTTCTACTAATTTCTGGAGAAACAGAGAGACTCACCTTGACAGATGCTATCCGCCATCGGATGTGCCAGCTGTAGAAGACCCCTCTGGCAACCCCACCTGCATGGCCCTGCTGCCAGAGCCTCATGGTGTCAGGAGCCTGCAGATGTGTCCTGCCACACGCTGCCCTCTGTTATTGCGCTCCTCAGTGCCTCCAAGCCCTCTCTCCTTCTGTCCTCTCTGTGTGCCAGCTGCGGTCAGAGCCCCCAGCCCTGCTGCGCTGTGCAGAGAAGCTGCTCCTGGGCACAGCTGGCTCTCTGCACCAGGGCCCTCTTGCCAGCAGCTCTCTCTGTCCCATGAGCCCGGCCCAGCTCAGCAGCACAACACCAGCCCAAGGCACTGCAATCACCCCTCTGGGGGCTTGGCTGATGAGCCCATGAACCTCAGGCACAAGGGGAAAAAATAATCATTATTATTATTAATAGAGAAAGATTATTATGAACTAAATAATTTAACTAAGGGGAAAAGAAGGGGAAAAGGCAGGGGGAAAGGGAAACACAAACAGACAATCAAACAAAACAAATAAAGCCTATGTGGAAGTGCAGAGGGAAGAAATTACTCTCTACTTCCACAAATGTACTTTCCACACTTTTTTGCCCACCCCCTAGGAGGGTTAGAGAGAGTCCTGATGCTGTGCGAGCACTGCTCAGCAGCAGACACAACACTGGTGTGATCCCACTGCTGTTCTAGCTCCACGTGCAGAGCACAGCACTGTATGGGCTGCTGCAGGGAAAGTTAACATCCCAGCCAGACCCAGTACAGTAACTTTGTATGGACTTTGCTGTCCATGCAAAGTCCTTAAAGCCCTCCTCAGAGCTTTTAACCAATATTTTTGGTTAGTCCAGCTGGCATCCCGTTACAAGTGGCGCCCCCGCCAGGGGTCGGTACTGGGACCTATCTTGTTTAAGGTCTTTATTGATGACCTAGATGAGGGGATTGAGTGTACCCTCAGTAAGTCTGCAGATGACACCAAGTTGGGAGGTAGTGATGATCCGCATGAGGATCTGGAGGTGGCCCTTCAGAGGGACCTGGATAGGCTGGATTTCTGGGTTGAGGTGAATGGGATGAGGTTCAACAAGGCCAAGTGCAGGGTCCTGCACTTTGGCCACAATAACTCCATGCAACGCTAGAGGCTTGGGGCAGAGAGGCTAGAAGACTGTGAAGAGGAAAAGGACCTGGGAGTGTTGATGGATGCTTGGCTGAACATGAGCCAGCCGTGTGCCCAGGTGGCCAAGAAGGCCAAGGGCATCCTGGCCTGTATTAGAAATAGTGCAGCCAGCAGGAGCAGGGAGGTGATCATCCCCCTGTACAACATCCTGACAGGAATCCACTATTGTAAAGCAGAACTCAAAATATCACCTGAAGAAAAACTGAGCGCATAGCCCCTGTGCCTTTCATTTACTCTCTTGCTCACCCTTAACACTAACATGAAATGCTCTATTTATCCCTAGACTTCTTGCCAGACCTAAGCACAACCCTAAGCTGTAATGCTTGCCCATACCCTAACCAGAGACCTGACACCACAGACAGAACAGCAAACCTTCCAACTAAAACTCTGTTTACTCTCTAAACAAGAAAGGTGAGCCCCAGTCCATAGAGGACAAGAGAGAGGTGAGCACTGCCTCAGGATCTCATGGCCCAGCAGGAGGAATGTGACTGTGGCAGTGACTGTGAGGCTACTTCTGTCTCTGCACTTGATAGGGCAGCAGCAGGAACATGTCAATCAAAGGGACTGGGAGGTCACTTGTGTCTGTAGGTGGCAGGTCCACCCTTGACTTCTCCCTGGGATGTGCACTTTTGGGCTGACATCTGGCAGTGGCCCTGCTAGGCCAGCAGAAGGCACCTGCTTGGCATGCTGACTGGGGGATCCCCTCTGCCTCCAGAGCCAGGAGGACCCAGGTAGAAAGAAGGCCCCCAGATGGGTTTTCCTGTCCCTTCTGCTTGAGTCCATGAGTGAGCAGCAGCAGTCACAAGGCTTGGCTGTGTGTAGCCAAAAAGCTGCAAGGCCAGAAGCAGGCCCCTAGCGTGGAAGGTGCTGCTGAGGTGACCTGTGTCTGGTTGGCTGACAGGCCAGAAAGAGCCTGCTGGGTTGGGATGCCTACTTCAGGAGTGGTTTCCACCCTGACGGAGTTTACTTGGGTAATATGAAAGAGTAGGAGAGAGAAACTGCCACAAAGCGCACCCTGGAATTTTGGCACCAGACATGAGGAGGAAGAAATATCCAGGGGAACAACTGGTCCGTCTGCTAGAGTTAGAGGCAAAGAAGGTGTTAAGAGCCTCAGCCTTTACCTCCTTTCTTGTTACCAGGTTTCCCCTCACATCCAATAAAGGATGATGATTCTCCCTAATCTTCCTTTATGTGAAGTATTTATATAAGCAGTTTTTATTTTCTTTGACAGTAATATACCACTGGAGCTCCAGCTGGGCTTTGGCCCTTCTAATTTTGACCTGCACAGCCCCATAACATTCAGGACACAGCTCCAGACAAACTGAAAGTGTGCATGGGAGGAAAGCACAGAAGACTTTCCTGCAAGTCCTGATGCTGCTGTCTTGTCAGAGATAGCACAATCACATGGAATTAGAACTGTCTGCCTGCAGACCTTAACGCCTGACAGAATGGAGAGTCAGTCCACGGGAACCTTGAGAAACCTCAAGATTTGTCTAAAGGAACATCGTGCCCTTCACAAGAAGAAGACGCCTGTCCTGCACTGATGAAGAGTAACCCCACACATCAGGGCAGCGTGGGACGCTGCTGAGTGAGCAGTGCCCAGGAGGAGGAGGGACTGGGCACCATGAGGGATGCCATACGAGCAGTGGTGCCTGCTCACTAGGAACCAGGCCAGCTTCCTACAGAGTTGCCTTACGAGGAGTATGGCCACCAAGATGATATGAGTTATCAGACTCAGCTCATCTGTGTAAGAGACCACCAACAGAAGGGTCTGCAGCCAGCAGGGTAAGAGGTACAGGTATGAGAGTCCTTAGGTAAGGCTGCTGTGGAAAGGATTAAGGGCTATGACAAGACTGAGAGACCCAGCAGGACCCAGGTCTTTGTGTCTATGGCTATGGCTGTTGTCTCTGCCACTGAGGTCTATGAGCAGACAGATTACTGTTAAAGCACCAGGGCCTCATTGCCTCCTCACCCCCAACCATGAACCAGGCAGGGGTTGTACCATTCTCCTGCACTTGGCCATGCACATCCCCATCTCCTACTGCCCCACAAAGAGCCCTGAGCAATGTGTGAAGGAAAGGATCTCCCTTCCCAGGGGACAGGGGTCAAGGCCTGGCCCTTGTGCTTTGTGACACACATCCACTTTTCCTACACATCAGTGTCACCTTCACATTGCCTTTGTCTCCTTGTCCTCATTGCCTCCAGGGTTCTGCTCTAACGAGCTCCAAGGGAGGCTGTGTGAGTGCTGGCCCTCAGGGGGACACTGCAGGAAACTTGCCTCTGACTTGCACTTCTGGAGAGATGTCTTCAATTGTCTCTGAGTGCCTGAGGCTCGTGGGCTCATCAGCAAAGCCCCCAGAGGGGCGATTGCAGTGCCTTGGGCTGGTGCTGTGCTGCTGAGCTGGGCCGGGCTCGTGGGATAGAGAGAGCTCGTGGCAAGAGGGCCCTGGTGCAGAGAGACAGCTGTGCCCAGGAGCAGCTCCTCTGCACAGTGCAGCAGGAAAGAGACACAGAGGCAAAGACATAGAGAGAAGAAAATGAGAGAGTGGTTGAAGGCAGTTGGGAGTGGGAGGATGCTGAGAGCTGCCTGCAGGAGAAACCTGCACAGCCCTTGACAAGGGAAAGGTCTGGCTGCAGGGCCATGCAGCTGCAGGTCCTGGAAGGGTCTCCTGATGGGTCTTGTTTCTTGGGGGGGCAGTGGGCAATGCAGTAGGCTTTGAGAGTGTTTGAGGTTCTGCTGCAAAAAGAGGGGCTTGGGCTGGAAGTGTTCTTAGGTTTGTAATAGGTTTTAGTTTAAATACTCTGTTCTAACTCTGCTCTGCCTTCTCTTCTTCAACAGACAACAATTTTCGAGGTCAGAGAATGATGAACATCAGCTCTGTGCGTGAGTTCCTCCTGCTGGCATTCGCAGACACGCGCAAGCTGCAGCTCACAGAATCACAGAATTTCTAGGTTGGAAGAGACCTCAAGATCATCGAGTCCAACCTCTGACCTAACACTAACAGTCCCTGCACTTTGGCTCCTGCACTTCGCGCTCTTCCTGGGCATCTACCTGGCTGCCCTCCTGGGCAACGGCCTCATCCTCAGTGCTGTAGCGTGCCACCACCACCTCCACACCCCCATGTACTTCTTCCTCCTCAACCTCGCCCTCCTCGACGTGGGCTGCATCTCTACCACTCTGCCCAAAGCCATGGCCAATGCCCTCTGGGACACCAGGGTCATCTCCTATCAAGGATGTGCTGCGCAGGTCTTTCTCTTTGTATTTTTGATGTCAGCAGAGTATTCCCTTCTCACTGTCATGGCCTACGACCGCTACGTTGCCATCTGCAAGCCCCTGCACTATGGGAGCCTCCTGGGCAGCAGAGCTTGTGCCCAGATGGCAGCAGCTGCCTGGGGCAGTGGCTTTCTCAATGCTGTCCTGCACACGGCCAACATATTTTCCCTGCCCCTCTGCAAAGGCAATGCTGTGGACCAGTTCTTCTGTGAAATCCCCCACATCCTCAAGCTCTCCTGCTCTGATGCTTACCTCGGGGAAGTTGGGGCACTTATTTTTACCGTTTGTTTAGCCTTTGGTTGTTTTGTTTTTATTGTTTTCTCCTACATGCAGATCTTCAGGGCAGTGCTGAGGATGCCCTCTGAGTAGGGCCGGCACAAAGCCTTTTCCACGTGCCTCCCTCACCTGGCTGTTGTCTCCCTGTTTCTCAGCACCATCATTTTTGCCTACTTTAAACCTCCCTTTCTCTCCTCCCCAGCTCTAAATCCGGAGGTGTCATTTTTGTACTCAGTGTTGCCTCCAGCAGTGAACCCTGTCCTCTACACCATGAGGAACAAGGTACTTAAGAATGCAGTACGGATTTTTTTTGAATATATGCTTCTTCGAAAGTAATAATGTGCCTTTAAATTTCAAATTAATTTTGGAAACTCTTAGGAAAATCTTATGTCTTATCTTATGTCTACTTTGTTTTCTCTTGTTTTCTGTAATTCATTTCTTTTTTTTTTCATTGATCTTCTTTCTCTTAACATCCAACCCGTTAATTTTATCTTCTTTGACCAAGTCTCACAAACCTATATTAGCAGGCTTCTTGTATACATATAAATGATAAAGATGCCATGAGAAAATAATTTGTCTTAGCTGCTGTCTCTTTGCATGTGCTCTGGAGCTGGGGGAGCAGCCCCAGCAGGCAGGAGGGGCTTGGGGCCAAGAGCCCAGCTGCCACATGCAGGAGCAGCCTTGGTGGCCCTCGGGGCTGCCCCTCACTGCCCGCTGGGCTCTGCGTCTCTGCTGCCTTCGGGTTGGGGCTGCTGCTTCCCTGGAGCCATGGCCATGGCCAGCAGCACGACTTGGCCTTGTCACTGCTGTTTTCTTTTTGGTTCCTCATTGCTTTCTTGTGCTCTTGTATCTGTCTAAGTCTCGAGGTCTCATATGCCTTGGTGACAGTCCTGTTGTCTCTGCAGTGGCATCCCTGTCCCTGCAGGCAGCAGCAGGCACTGTGCAGGCCTGGGTCACAGCTGCCTCCCTGCTAGCACCACAGTAACAAGAGGGTCTTGCTCAGGGCAAACCCAGGACCCTGGACACCTCTTCCAAATGTGCTATCAGAAATAGAGCCAAGAGGTTGCTCTCTGCTCTTCTGTTTTTTGTTTTTTTTTCATGGAGTGAGAGACAGAGGCTGAGAGTCCCAGAGTGGTCCCTGAGGAACCAAGCGCTAAGCCAAGAACTTCCTTTGTGGCAGCACATGCCCAAATAGACAACACTGCCCTCTGCAGTGGGGCAGATGGCCAATGCCAGCTTGGAGAGGAATCTGGATCTGCCAGGAAACGTCAGGGGATCTGCAGGGACATGGTGCTCAGTGGGTGTGTTGGATCTGTCTGAGCTGGAGTCACCTTTCCCTGAAGAAGCCCACACAGTGCTGTGCTCTGCACTCGTAGCTGGAACAGCACTGATATCACTCCAGTGTTGTGTCTATTGCTGCGTAGTGCTGGCACAGCATCACGACTCCTTCCAAGCCCCCAAGAGCCAGCAGGCTGGGGGTGGGCAAGTTTTGGGGAGGGGACATTGCCAGGGCAGCTGACCTAAACCAACCAAAGGGATATTCCGTAACACCTGATGTCACACTCAGCAATAAAAGGGGGGACTCTTGTGGGGGAGGGGGCTGTTCCTCCTGAACAACCACTACATGTTTTGAGGCCCTGCTTCCCAGGACGTGGCCGAACACCGCTCGCTGATGGGAAGTAGAGAGTAATTTTTCTCTCTCTCTGTGCTTCCGCGCGGATTGATAGTTTTTTTTGTATCTGTTTTTCCTTCCCATTCCCTTTCCCTTTAATTAAACCTTTCTCATCTCAAACCTCGAGTTCTCTGTGTTGTATTTTCTCCCCTTTCCTTCTGAGGAGAGGGGGAGTGAAAGAGCGGTTGTGGTGGAGCTCGGCTGCCCACCTGAGTAAAACCACCACAGCTGCATCTCCACCACTGTCCCCAAAGCCATGGCCAATGCCCTCTGGGACACCAGGGCCATCTCCTATCAAGGCTGTGCTGCACAGATCTTTCTGTTTGTCTTCTTGATTGCATCAGAATTTTATGTTCTCACTGTCATGGCCTACGACCGCTACATTGCCATCTGCAAGCCCCTGCACTATGGGAGCCTCCTGGGCAGCAGAGCTTGTGCCCAGATGGCAGCAGCTGCCTGGGGCAGTGGCTTTCTGTATAGTACCTTGCACACGGCCAACACATTTTCCCTGCCCCTCTGCCATGGCAATGCTGTGGACTAGTTCTTCTGTGAAATCCCCCACATCCTCAAGCTATCTTGCTCAGAGACATGACTCAGGGAGGTTTTCCTTCTCGAAGTTAGTCTATGTTTAACCTTTGCACGTTTTATTTTCATTTCATTTTCTTATATGCAGTGCTGTTCAGGGCAGTGCTGAGGATGCCCTCTGAGTAGGGCCGGCACAAAGCCTTTTCCACGTGCCTCCCTCACCTGACTGTGGTCTCCCTGATGGTTAGCACTGGCATGTTTGCCTACCTGAAGCCTCCCTCTGTCTTCTCCCCATCTGTGGACCTGGTGGTGGCATTTCTGTATTCAGTGGTACCTCCAGCACTGAACCCCCTCATCTACGGCATGAGAAACAAGGACCTAAAGTATGGAGTGAGGAGACTGCTCCTATACGTGCTTCTTAAACATCAATAATGAGTTTATAATATATAGTCATAATTATGTGAAATTAATGTTATTTACGTCAGTTCACTTTTACCATTATTTCAGTAATGTTATTCTTAGCATCCTGCCTGTTAATAAATTTATATACATTGACCATATCATCTAATCTACCCATAGGATTAGTCTTCCAGTGGAAATAAAGACAATAAAGAAGCCATCAGAAATTCACTGATCTCAGTATGCGTCTCTTCCCATCTCCTCTGGAGGGGCTCAGGGCCAAGAGCCAAGCTGCCACATGCAGGAGCAGCCCCGGTGGCCCTCGGGGCTGCCCCTCACTGCCCACTGGGCTCTGCCTCTCTGCTGCCTTTGGGTCAGAGCTGCTGCTTCCCTGGAGCCATGGCCATGGCCAGCTGAAGAATATTGTCTTGTAGGGAGTGTAATCTTAGCATAACATAAGTGATGTCATATAAGGGGTGGATATATATCCTGGTTTCAGTTAAGACAGAGGTAATTTTCTTCCTAGTAGCTGGTAGAATGCTGTGCTTTGGCTTAGGATGAGAAGAGTGCTGATAACACAGTGATGTTTAATTGTTACAGAGCAGTGCTTATACCAAGCCAAGGACGTCTCAGCTTCTCACTCTCTCCTGCCAACGGGCAGGCTGGGGGTGCAGCAGGAGCTGGGAGGGGACAGACCCAGGACGACTGACCCAAACTGGCCAAAGGGGTATTCCATACCATCTGATGTCACGCTAAACAATATATAGGGGTGGCTAGCCATGGGGAGGAGGGCTGAACTGCTCGGGGTTAGACTGGGCATCGGTCAGCGAGTGGTGAGCAATTGCATTGTGCATCACTTGTTTGTACACATTATTAGTAGTAGTACTATTATCATCATTATTGTTGTTATTGTTATTGTTATTTTCCTGTCTTACTAAACTGTCTTTATCTCAACTCACGGGCTTCACTTTCCCATTTTTCTCCCCCATCCCCGAGAGGGAGGGGGGAGGATGAGTGAATGACTGTGTGGTGTTTAGTTGCGGTTGGATTAAACCACAACACCTGGACATGAGAGTTTTGATCTTTGTGGGTGGTAAGAGGAGCATGGGCAGCAGAAAATAATGATTTTGTAGAGGGAAGAGGCATCATGTAATGTAGATCGTGCGGTAACACTGACTTGTACAGTCATATATGGCCCTAACACTATTTTAACCAGTAGTTTTAAACCCTAAATCTAAATGCTCCTCCAACACTCTGACAGGAATCCATTCCTCTAAAGCTTGAACATAAGGTGTCCCTTGAAGCAAAACTCACCTCATAGCCCCTTTCCCTTACTTTTACTCTCTTGCTCACCCTAATCCCTTCCCTTAACATTAGTATTAAAATGCTCTATTTAAACCTTGTCTTCTAGGCAGACATAAAAATGAACTAAACCACAGAGCCTGCCCATACCCTAAACATAGAAGAACACCAAACCTTCCCATTAAACCTTTGTTTACTCTGTAACCCAGAAAGGTGAGCCCCAGTCCAGTGGGAACTAGAAAGTAGTCAGCTCTGCCTCAGGATCTCCTGCCCCAGCAGGAGGAATGTGACTGTGGCAGTGACTGTGAGATCACTTCTGCCTCTGCACTTGATAGGCCAGCAGCAGGAACGTGTCACGCAAAGGGACTGTGAGGTCACTTCTGTCTCTGCACTTGACAGGACAGCAGCAGGAACGTGTTACAGAAAGGGACTGTGAGGTCACTTCTGCCTGTAGGGGGCAGGTCACCCTTGACTCCTCCCTGGGATCTGAACTTCTGGGCTGACATCTGGCAGTGGCCCTGCTAGGCCAGCAGAAGGCACCTGCTTGGCATGCTGACTGGGGGATCCCCTCTGCCTCCAGAGCCAGGAGGACCCAGGCAGAAAGAAGGCCCCAACATGGGTTGTCCTGTCCCTTCTGCTTGAGTCCATGACTGCACAACAGCAGGCACAAGTCTTGGCTGTGTGTAGCCAAGAAGCTGCAAGGCCAGCAGCAGGCCCCTGGCTTGAAAGCTGCTGTTGAGGTGACTTGTGTCTGGTTGGCTGAGAGGCTGCAAGGATCCTGCTGGGTTGGGATGCCTACTTCAGGAGGTGTTTCCAACCTGATGGAGCTATCAGTGGTAGTAGGAAAGAGCAGAAGGGAAAACTTTCCACAAAGCGTGCACTGGATTGTTGGAACTGGCCACGAGGAGGAAGAAATGTCCCTCAAGGGGTCATGCCGTTGTCCCACAGGTCACCCTCTGATCAGACCATGGCTTTGTCTTTCAAGGAACAGCTGGTGAGGGTTGACAAGACATGGGAGAAAGCAAGGGATGAGAGCAAAGTGGTGAACAGAGATGGGTGTATGAAGACTTCAAGGAAATAGGACAAATTGTGGGATAGCATAGGAAAAGCTACATAGGAGAAGGCAGAACATGCTGGCAAGAATGGAAGGTCCCAACAGCCCTGAAGGTTTTGTCGCCTTGGATAGAGTTTATAAGGAGAGATGTTATACTCGTTGCAGTGGGGCCTCATTGATTCCTTTCAACCCTGTGCAGCAGCTCAGAGGTGACATACCACTGTTCTTCCCTTGGCATCACCCTGCCCACCACATCCCACAGAACCCCAGAAAGAGCCCTGAGCCAAACACTGGGGGTGCAGGATCTCCCCTTCCAGTGGCTGGGGCCAACCCTTGGCCCTTCTGCATCACCAAAACCAGCTAAGACTTTTCTCAGCACAGTGCTTTGCCTGTCTGTAACCATGGCCTCTAATTATTTGCCCTAACAAGGCCCTGGGGAGTCTTTGTTAGTAACAGCCCTCAATGGGGCCCATTAATACTCCAAGTCACTTCAGCTTTTCCTCCTGACTTTACTTGCTCAAGCGGTTGCATCATTCACCTCTCTGTACCTGAACTCCATAGACTTAGCACCAAAATAAACCATGGAACTCATTAAAATGCAGAAACTCCTAACATCTCATCGATGGTTGTCTTCAAGCCTTCGTTCCTTGTGCAGCTAATTGCAGAGCTTGCAAGATGTAATTAAGGAAGAAGATTTCAAAGAGCAACCAATAAAAACATTTTCTAGTTTCAAAGGCTGAATTTTGCTGCATTTCAGTTTTCAGCATCATTCTCCTATTGCTATTGATCCAGGGTGACTTCTTTGGAGACCTTCATTGAGAGGAAGAGCAGAGTGTGCTGGTCTGACACCTCCACTGCCAGCAGTGGTCTTTGTCCCTGTAACTGCAGCCTAGCCCAGCACATGAAATCCTTTCTAAGATAAGTCAGGGGTGCCTTCATTTAAAATAAAATAATTAAAATTAAAATTAAAATTAAAATTAAATATAAAATAAAATAAAATAAAATAAAATAAAATAAAATAAAATAAAATAAAATAAAATAAAATAAAATAAAATAAAATAAAATAAAATAAAATAAATAAAAAATATAAAATAAATTTGAAATAAAATAAATTTGAAATGACCATTGGAACCTGAGAAATACAGCCTGAATCTTTCTAGACAACTGGACATCCACGGTTTCCCTTCGGTCTTCTGTGGGAAACTCAGGATGAAAAGTAAAAAAAATATATCTTCGAGTGGCTGTAGCTGCACCCATGAGCTTGGCCTCATTGGGGAAATTTCCCCTTTCAGACACGGAAACCTACATTGAGTAAAGTGAAAAGAGCTGCCCAGTCAATAGAGTAGGGCAAAGTCCTACTTCCTTTGCTATAGATGCAGAAGGCAAAAAGAATTGCATTGTGCCTGACACTACTCAAGGACGTGTGACCCAGTCATATATCTTTACCTTAGTGCTGACAAGTCCATCACTAAACCACGCTACCAAGCTCTATATCTACCCCTTGGCTCTCCAGTCAATGACCCAGCTCATGGATGGCAATCAGGGAGTCTCGGTTAGCGCGACGCTGCCTCAGGTGTGCCACCATGGTAGCCATTGGCACCTGCTGCTCTTCAGCCCTCAGCAAACCCCCAACAGAAGGATTCTGTGGAAGGCCAAGCAAGGTAGACAACAGTTTCTTGTCCTTTGTCTCCAAGGCAGCTCTGCCAAAGCCCCACAGGTGGTGCCCTCTTGGAACTCAGAATTCCCTCTCCTGAAGCAGTCTATGCCAAGGATGCACATAGCCTCTGGGCCAGTCCCAATGGGGTGCTTTGGCCATTCCTTCCCTGTTAGACTCACTTCAGCCTCCAGTGCAGTTATCTCTTGGGCTGCCCCTTTCACTCCAGAAATACAGGTGGGTTCTACCTTTTTACAGCTTGATGGCAATAGGGTACTCTGTGCACCGGTGTCTAGTAGAGCCTGATACATTTGTGGGTCTGATGTGCCAGGCCATTAAATATACCCAGTCCAGTAAACCTGATTGTCCCTTTCCTCTGTGTCCCTGCCTTGGCTGGAAGCACGACCCCTCTAGTCCAGCTCCCAGTATTCATTGCTGTGTTTGGTAGATAGTGCACTGGAAAGCATGTCCCATCATGTCAGGGGAGAGGTCACTGAGAGCCAAGGAATGAAATTCGGTGAAGGAGTTGGGGCCCAGCACAGACAAGGAGTCAAGGCAGTTGGGTGGGGGAGGCCAAGAGAAGCAGCCCAAGAGGTGGTGCTGCTTGTGAGGACACGTTTGTGGCAGCAGCCTGAGTGGACAGCAGCTGTGCGCAGACGAGGGGAGGCCAGGAAGCGCATGGCAAGAGCGCACTTGCCAGCAGAGCTAAGGCCAGGGCCAAGCCCAAGGGCAGAGGCAGGCCCAGGGCAGGGGGCTGCAAGGGCCATGCTGAGCTCCCTGCCCCTGCAGCAGCCACCTTGGCCCTCAGCAGACGTACTGGTAGCCTGCGGGGAGGGGACGAATGCCCTGGGCCCCCCTTCCTTTCTGCCTAGCCCAGCAAGGGCTCAGAGCGGCCTCCTCTCCCCTGCCCCTGCAGCTCTGGGCTCCCTTGGCGCAGCCCTGGCTCTGCAGCACCAAGCCCTGCTGGGAGCCCTCCCCTGCATGCTGCCACCACTCCCTGACTCTGCTGTTGCCCTCTGCCAGGCACTGCCCAGCCCAGCCCAGCCCCTGCTCACCTCTCCCCACCTCCCTGCCCTCTCCCCAGCACAGCCCAGCCCAGCAGCCCAGTTTGGGCTGGCCCCAGGGCAGTGCCCACCGCAGGCTGCTGTAGGGCTCTGGGCACGGCCACCACAGCCCCAACCCCTCGCAAGGCACCGCAGCTGCTGGCACAAAGGCAGCTCTGGGCCTCCCCAGCAGCCCCCGCGCTCAGGAGATGGAGGTCCGTGAAGCTGCAGAAGCCCTCTTCTCTTGCCTGGCAGATCCCCAGCACACAGTGCCTGTGCCCCGCAGGGCCAGCCCCACTCCCCAGGCCAGCACAAGAGGCCTGGCCCAGCCACAGAGCAGCTCCACATTCCTCTCCAGCATGCCATTTGCCATCAGACTAAGCACAACTGGGACAGTCCCAGGCCAGTCAAGGCCAGTTATTGTTTGCTGAGCCATGGCCAGCCAAGAAGGCAGCTCCCAGTCCAGCACTACACTGAGCACTCTGAAATTCTGATCCACAGTGAAGCCCCGAAAAGCAAGAGGCCCGTTCATGCAGCAGTTCCTTGGGTATGTTCCTAGCACCAGCTTTGGAAGAGCTGTGCAATGAAAGAGATGCCACTGTACAGACAACAAGATTGTCAGCAAGATACATGAGACCTCAAGACTTAGTTGAATGTGAAAGCACAAGAGAACAATGACGAAGCCAAAGGGAGCAGCAGTGACAAGGCCACATCCTCCTGCTGGCCGTGGCCATGGCTCCAGGGAAGCAGCAGCCCCGACCCAAAGGCAGCAGAGAGGCAGAGCCTAGCGGGCGGTGAGTCTCTTGGCCCTGAGCCTCTCCTGCGTGCTGGGGCTGCTCCCCCAGAATCAGAGGAGATGGGAAGGGAGGGATACTGAGTCCAATGAATTTATGCTGTCTTCTTTATTGTCTATACCTAAGGAGGAAACCTATTTCAATAGGTTGAATAGAAGATGAATTCAAAGTAAATAATTACTTAATAAATTAAACCAATATAAAAAGTTATGAAAATAATAAAAAATGAAAAATGAAACGAAAATCTCTCATGTCAGCTTCTCAAATAGAATGGTAGAGTTTAGAGGATTATTATTATTATTATTACAATATGATAATAATACTAAGTACAAAAAATGATATGATACAAATCACAATAATGTTAACAACACTGACGCTTAAGAAGCACATACAGAAACAGTTTCCTCACTGCAACCTTGAGCTCCTGGTTCCTCATGCTGTAAATGAGGGGGTTCACTGCTGGAGGTACCACTGAATACAAAAGTGACACCACCAAGTCCAGAGATGGGGAAGAGATGGAAGCGGGCTTCAGGTAGGCAAACATGGCAGTGCTGACCATCAGGGAGACCACAGCCAGGTGATCGAGGCATGTGGAAAAGGCTTTGTGCCGGCCCTGAGAAGAGGGCATCCTCAGCACTGCCCTGAAGATCTGAACATAGGACAACACAATGAAAACAAAAAAAAACAATGCTGAAAGAAAAACTAATCACAAGTGCCCCAACTTCCCTGAGGTAGGTATCTGAGCAGGAGAGTTCGAGGATCTGGGGGATTTCACAGAAGAACTGGTTCAGAGCATTTCCGTGGCAGAGGGGCAGGGAAAATGTAGTGGCCGTGTGCAGGACAGCATTGAGAAAGCCACTGCCCCAGGCAGCTGCTGCCATCTGGGCACAAGCTCTGCTGCCCAGGAGGCTCCCGTAGTGCAGGGGCTTGCAGATGGCAACGTAGCGGTCGTAGGCCATGATGGTGAGAAGATAAAATTCTGATACAATCAAGAAGACAAACAGAAAGACCTGTGCAACACAGCCTTGATAGGAGATGGCCCTGGTGTTCCAGAGGGCATTGGCCATTGCTTTGGGCAGAGGGGTGGAGATGCAGCCCAGGTCGAGGAGGGCGAGGTTGAGGAGGAAGAAGTACATGGGGGTGTGGAGGCGGTGGTTGCAGGCTACGGCACTGAGGATGAGGCCGTTGCCCAGGAGGGCAGCCAGGTAGATGCCCAGGAAGAGCGCGAAGTGCAGGAGCTGCAGATCGCGTGTCTCTGTGAATGCCAGCAGGAGGAACTCACGCACAGAGCTGATGTTCATCATTCCCTGACCTAGAAAATGCTTGTCTGTTGAAGAGGAGAAGGCAGAGGAAAGTTAGAACAGACTACTTAAACTAAAACCTATTCCAAGCCTAATAACACCCCCAGCACAAGCCCCTCTTTTTGCAGAAGAACCTCAAAGACTCTCAAAGCCTACTGCATTGCCCACTGCCCTCCCAGAAACAAGACCCAGCAGGAGACCCTTCCAGGACCTGCCGCTGCATGGCCCTGCAGCCAGGCACTTACCTTGTCAAGGGCTGTGCACATTTCTCCAGCAGGCAGCTCTCAGCATCCTCCCACTGACAACTGCCTCCAAGCCCTCTCTCCTTCTCTCCTCTCTGTGTCTTTGCCTCTGTATCTCTTACCTGCTGCGCTGTGCAGAGGAGCTGCTCCTGGGCACAGCTGTCTCTCTGCACCAGGGCCTTCTTGCCACGAGCTCTCTCTATCCCACGAGACCGGCCCAGCTCAGCAGCACAGCACCAGACCAAGGCACTGCAATCACCCCTCTGGGGGCTTTGCTGATGAGCCCACGAACCTCAGGCACTCAGAGGCAATTGAAAACATCTCTCCAGAAGTCCGAGTTTCCTGCAGTGTCCCCCTGAGGGCCAGCACTGACACAGCCTCCCTTGGAGCTCGTTAGAGCAGAACCCTGGAGGCAGTGTGGACAAGGAGACAAAGGCAGCGTGAAGGTGACACTGATGTGTAGGAAAAGTGGATGTGTGTCACCAAGCACAAGGGCCAGACCTTGACTCCAAGTGCTTTGGAAGGGAGATCCTTTCCTTTACAGGTTATTCAGGGGTCTTTGTGGGGCAGTAGGAGATGAGGATGTGCATTGTCAAGTGCAGGAGAATGGTACGACTCCTTCCTGGTTCATGGGTGGGGGCAAGGAGGCTGTGAAGCCCTGGTTCTTCAATGATAAGCTGTCTCCTCATAGGCCTCAGTGACAGAGACAACAGCCATAGCCATGGATACAAAGACCTGCTTCCTGTTGGGACTTTGAGCTTTGAAACAGCCTTTGCTCCTCTCCATACCAGGTTGTCTTAGGGACTCACAGACCTTTACTTCTTTTCCTGATGGCTGCAGGCCCTCTTCTGTGTGGTGCCACACTGGATCTGAGCTCAGTCCGATAACTCAGATCTTCTTGGTGGCCATGCCCCTCGTAAGGCAGCTCTGTAGGAGGCTGGCCTGGTTCCTGGTGAGCAGGCACCACTGCTCGTATGGCATCCCTCGTGGTGTCCAGGCCCTCCTCCTCCTGGGCACTGCTCACTCAGCAGGGTCCCAGTCTGCCCTGACATTGGGGGTTATTCTTTTTCTGGTGAAGGACGAGGTTCGTCTCCTTGTAAATGCCAAGAGGTTTCTATAGGCAAAATCCTGCATTTTCTCAGGGTTCCTCGACACTGATGCTCCATTCTGTCAGCCATTCATGGCTGCAGGCAGACAGTTCAACCTTACTGTGACTGCACTATCTCTGAGAAGACAGCAGCATTAGGAGCTGCAGGAAAGTTTGGGTAATACAGGAGTAACCAGTTGAATGGCATTGCAGCACAGATTCACTGAAGGGCAGGGGATGAAAGGCTGCCAGGTTCCACATTTGCTGCTCTTTATTCTCATGCATGCTGTCTGTTTGTCTGGAGCTGTTTCCTGAATGTTATGTGGCTGTGCAGGTTAAAGTTAGAAGGGGCAAAGCTGAGCTGGAGCTCAATCCAGCTGACCGTAAAAGAAAATAAAAAACTTTTTATATAAATGTTTTAAATAAAGTTTTTATTTATAAAAACTTATATATAAATATAAGTTTTATATTATATTATATATATATTTTATATTCACATTATATATATATGTATAAACTTTTTATATAAATGCTTTAAAAAAGTTTTAAATAAAACTTTTTATATTAAATGCTTTAAATGTCATCCTTTTTTAGATGTGGGGGAAATCTGGGAATGATCTAGAGATAAAGTAAAGGCTGAGGTACTTAATGTCTTCTTTTCCTCAGTCTCCAGCAGCAAGACCACTCCTGGATATTTCTTCCTGGATATTTCTTCTTCCTCATGTCCAGTGCCAATGTTCCAGGACACATTTTGTGGGTGTTTCTTCTCTCCTGTTCTTTCCTGGCACCAAAAAGTTCCATGAGGGTGGAAACCACTCCTGAAGTAGGCATCCCAACCCAGCAGGCTTCTTGCGGCCTCTCAGCCAACCAGACACAAGTCACCTCAGCAGCAGCTTCCAAGCCAGGGGCCTGCTGCTGGCCTTGCAGCTTCTTGGCTACACACAGCCAAGCCTTGTGCCTCCTGCTGCCCACTCATGCACTCAAGCAGAAGGGACAGGACAACCCATCTGGGGGCCTTCTTTCGTTCTTGGTCCTCCTGGGTGTGGAGGCAGAGGGGATGCCCCAGTCAGCATGCCAAGCAGGTGCCTTCTGCTGGCCTAGCAGGGCCACTGCCAGATGTCAGCCCAAAAGTGCAGCTCCCAGGGAGAAGGCAAGGCTGACCTGCCACCTACTTCAGACAGAAGTGACCTCCCAGTCCCTTTCCGTGACACGTTCCTGCTGCTGCCCTATCAAGTGTAGAGACAGAAGTGACCTCACAGTCACTGCCATGGTCACATTCCTCCTGCTGGGGCAGGAGATCCTGAGGAAGGGCTTACTAGTTTCTAGTTCCCACAGGACAAAGGCTCAACTTTCTATGTTAGAAAGTAAACAAAGTTTTAATGGGATTGTTTGGTGTTCTTCTGTGTTTAGGGTATGGTCAGGCTCTGTAGTTAAGGTCATTTTTATATCTGCCTAGAAACCTAGTTTTAAATAGAGCATTTGAATATTAATATTAAGGGAAGTAATTAGGGTGAGTAAGAGTGTAAAGATAAGGGAAAGGGGCTATGGGCTGAGTTTTGCTTCAAGGAATACTTTGTGTTCAAGCTTTAGAGAAATGGATTCCTGTCAGTGTGCTGGAACAGCATTTAGATTTAAGGATTAGAACTACTGGTTAAAATAGTGTAAGGGCCATACATGACTGTACAAATCAGTGCTACTGCACGATCTACATTACATGATGCCTCTTACCTCTATGAAATCATTAATTTCTGCTGGCTATGCTCCTCTTGCCACCTGAAAATCTCACATCTCTCGTGTCCAGGTTGCTCCTGACTTCCCCATATCTTATTGGGATCAGCTTTCCCATGACATAGGTAGTATATGTTTCATCTCTGTGGGCTACTCTGTTCTTCAGAGAGAAGTGGCATTGTAGTCAGGAGGGAAAAGGGCCTAAAGGAGCATCCTGCCCAGTATGCCCATCAGCTCTGCCTCTCTACAAAATTGTGCATCCTACCTACTAGCAGGATTTGTTTCCACTGGTAGTTTTGTTTCCAGAATAGCTTCCATGGATCTCAAGTTCTTTTTCCAGGCCCTCACGAATGCTTCAGTTTTGGATATGTAGAGATGGGATAAGGAAAGCAATTTGCACATAGAACTGAGCTTAGCAAGGGATGCAAAGAATAACAGGAAGAGATTCTAGAGATACATAGCTCAGAAAAGAAAGGCCAACAAGAGTGTACCCTCTCTAATGGATGAGAAGGGTGAACTGGTAATGACAGGCATGGAGAAGGCTGAGGGCCTCAACAACATCTTTGCCTCAATCTTCCCTGCCAGTCAGGCTTCCCAAGTCTTTCATTTCCCTGAACCCATATATGGAGCCTGGGGGGCAAAGAAGGTGATCAAGTGGCTGGAGCACCTCTCCTATGAAGAAAGGCTGAGAACACTGGGGCTGTTCAGCCTGGAGAAAAAAAGGCTCCAGGATGACCTCATCACAGCCTTTCAGTACTCAAAGGGGGCTTATAAAAAAGATGGAGAGGGATTCTTTGCTCAAGGACATCACAATCCATGCCCTGCCCCAAGGGGACAAACAGCTGAAGTTAGGGATAGGAGCGGGTTTGAAGATGAGATGTGTTGTGTGTGTGGTGGAGGGTTAGGTGGTCAATTTAACATTTAGGGATTAAAGGTCAGTTTCTAGGGCTAATGTAATGGAAGGGCTTTGAGGGAGGGATTGGTGTTCTGCTCAAGATGCCTGCTCAAAGTGTAGGAAAAGGGCAAGCCTTGTGGTTTAAAGTTTTGTTTAGTTCTTGGGTGAGGGCTGGGGCTAACGCTGGCATTCTAATTCATGATTAGGCTTAATCATCCATCTGCTTAACCTTGAAGTACAAGATGCTTTCGACATCTGCCTTTTCCATGTCCCGAGGAACCTCTTTGATCAATCTGTCCTTTCCAAGGTCTTTGAGATAGGTCTTATGATGACGTCTGCAATTCCATCAGCACATCTCTCACCCTTCCCATACTACCTATAAACAACCCTAGGACTGACAGGGGGATGATGAATGTATGAGAAAAGGCTTGGTTAAAACCTCTGAGCACAGCCTTTATGGGCCTTACACAGACAGTGACAACGGTGTCATAGGAAACAGTGACACTCGTGAGGACAGAAGAGCAGGTGGATAAGGCCTTGAGCTTGTCAACAGAGGACGTACACACATGAGAATTGCATGAGAGGTTGTCGTGTTAAAGGGGTGTAGCTGATTAACCGTTATGGGCCCAGTTGGATTCAGAGTACTGAACCAGTCGGACATTCACCAAAACTGGGGGTCCGTTCAGACATTCACCAAAAACGTATTAACCACCTGGGGGTCCATTCAGACATTCACCAACAATGCATTAACCGTCTGGGGGTCTGGTTAGATTCAGAACACTGAACTATCACGGATAACCACCCTCACCCTAGTTGCATTAATGAGAGCTATCACAATGCAATCAAGTATGGTTTATTACAGCAACAGATAATCAGGTTCTTTTGGATTGCCGGTGATAGTGACTATCTGCAAAAGCAAGCTAGTATGCATGAAATACACAGGTGTTGTAGGTGTTACAGATGTGACAGGTGTTATAGGTGTTGTAGGTGTTACAGATGTTATAGATGTTATAGGTGTTACAGGTGTTACAGGTGTTACAGGTGCGCAGCCTAGAAATAAACGCGTTAAAAGGATCAAAGACTCTATAGAGATTTATAAGCAAATATTCAGATCTCACCCAAAGGCGTCCCAATGGGGGGGGAAGAGAGGCTCAGCCCGTCGACTGATCCCAGGAGTCAGGAGGTCCTAAGGATGTTGTATGTCCTCGGGATGGTATCTCCCCTGACGATGGTATCTTCCCTAACATCCCCTCTCTCTTGGGCCAATTTATATTATTTTCTATCTTTTAGGTGGAGCTTGAGTGGCTCTAGTCAAGCATATCTTAGTTATGATTGGTGTAAAGTTTTCCCGTCTCCGTTTAAAGTAATAGGCTCCGAGAAATTCAGGGCGCATGCTCAGTGAGGGGTGGTCTCACCTTGGAGGCAGGTAGCTTTTAGGATGGAGGTGTGTTTTGGTATTATAATGATATTATAATGAGCAAAAAGTACACTAGGGTACAGCATTTGTCAAAACATGACAGGTCTTTGGCTTAGGGTGGCAAAAGTGCAGCTTTGTGCACAAGAACAATTGAGGCCCCACCTGATTACAGAGCCTAGCCGTGGTGTCTCCACTCCACTCCACTCCACGCTCCGTGGTGTTCCTTAGAGCTAGCACACCAAGTTTCCCCAGCGTGATAGCATCTAAGGTTGGGAGCCTAGGGAATGCTCAGGTAATGCAGTTATGCCCTACTCTGAAAGCTTCTTCAATGCTGTACCTTTTCCTTAAAAATGTGAATGTTAGTTTTATTTTCCTAGTTACTTCAGGCATTTACACCACAGAGGTAAGAGGAAGATTGGATCCAAAATGTAGATTATGAAAGGAAAGACCATGAGTATCACCGTGACACTGCAGGACAGCACCAGAAATGGAACAAAACCACAGAAGGTGTCTGTGACACTGGGGCCACAGAACTGTAGCTGGGAGGAGGAGAAAGAATTCCTGTACGTGAGAGAAATTCCCCTGGTTCAGGTACAGCTGCCTTCTGGAGCCAGACCTTCCACTTCTCAAGCCTTGCAGAGAACAGGGGTGGCATACAGCCCAGGGCTGACCATAGGACATGGCCCCCAGCAGGAAGCACTGCTGTCATGCAGGAGGTGCAGCTGAGAGTTCTGTCCCCCCTTTCTCACAGAGGTTGGAGCACTGTCTCCCCCATGTGGTGTCTCCCTGTGTGGAGTACGGTGCCTTGTCTTCCCCACTTCACGGCCTTGACTCCTTGTCTCTTCTGGGCCCAACCTTCCACACCCAAATGTGTCCCTTGGCTGTCGGATCCCTCTCCCCTGCCCTGTGTACCAAGCTGGAGCAGAAAGGTCACCATTAGATGTGGTGGTGCTTGTGTAATTCACATTGGTGATGGCACAAATGACAGTTCCTTCAGCAGTGATGTACATCCTTCTTCATGTTAGGACATAACTCAATGTCCTTCACTCTGCTTTGTCACACTGATGAACAGAACCTGGTCTCCTTGATTATTCTGAGGCACAATGCAATGCTTTTTGCCTTCTACTACTCCAGCACATTATGTGTGACTTTCCCTTACTCTGCACATTGACCTGCAGGATCATTTCACATGTTTTGCTTTCAAAACCTTAGCTGGACCAAGACTATTTCCAAAGTGGGGCAAGCTGATGAGTTCTGGCTCAGAACTTAAATGATTCAATTCCTTCTGTAAAATGTCTCAAGTGAAGTGTAATTTCAATCAGGAAGAAATTATTATTTCCATGATCTATATTAATCCTAGAAGAAGAAATACAGATAATCTCCTTTACTTGCATTCTCATCGCTTTGTCTATCATGGTGTGCTCCCTCATCTTCCAGGGACAACACCCATCTTGATTACACAGACCCTGCTGAACGTCCCATTTCCACCTGCCTGTCTGAACCCATGCACTTCCCATGGTTCTCCTGGTTTGCCCTCCCCTTACACTTTGACCAATACAGACCTCTTTCACCAACCCAGTTGCTGCTGTGAGATTCAGTGAGTTCAAGCTCGCCCATCTCTCAGCAGTCTTGAATGGTTTCCTTAGCAAGAACCTCATAATTTATCATTGAATTTGTATGATATGGATTAATATTAACACAATTACTTAAAATTTCCTATTACTCACTGAAAAATACATCATGTACAGTCATCCTTTTGGGAAGGTAAACATCACTGGAGGCAACAAAATGAGGAACTTGAGCTTTGTTTTTTTTTTGAAAATTGCAGCATGATTTCCTGTTGTTTGTTTTGAAATAGGAAAAACCCTGTTCTTCCCATCCAAGCAGGAATTCAAAGGAGAAACCCTAGACCAATACCTATAGGAGAATGATGTTCTGAACAGAAACACATCAAAATTCAGCCTTTAAAATGGGAAAAGATTTTTATTAGATGCTCTTTCAAATCTTCCCCCTTAACTATAACATCAAAGTTCTCCAATTAGCTGAACAAGTCTTCAATACTTGAAGAAAATGATGGGAGAGATATGGCTCCTTAGGAGTTTCTGTGTTTTAATGAAGTCCATGGTGTATTTTGGTGCTGAGTCAATGAAACTTGGGTACTGAGAGGAGAATGATGCAATTGAATGAAAAAGCAAACTCAAAAGGAAAAGTTGAAGTGACTTGGAGTCTTAATGGGCCCCACTGAGGGCTGTTACTAACAAAGCCTCCCCAGGCACCTGTTAGGACAGATAATTGGAGGTCATGGTTACAGACAGGCAAAGCACTGTGCTGAGAAAAGTCTTGGTTGGTTTTGCTGATGCAGAAGGGCCAAGGCCTGACCCCAGCCACTGGGAGGGGAGATCCTGCACCCCCTGACTTTTCCTGGGGATATGAAGAATGTGGTGGTCAGTGTGATGCCACGAGAGGAAAACTGATATGACACCTCCCTGCCTCTGCACAGGGTTGCAAGGAAACAAAGAGGCTGCACTGCAATGACTATATCTCGTTTTCTCAAAAGCTCTAGCCAAAGTATCAGGACTGTTGGAGCCTTCTCTTTTTATCAGCAACCTCTGTCTTTTCCTCTGCATGCTTTCCTATGCTGTCCCACACTTTGTCCTATTTCCTGGAAGTCTGCAGACAGCCATCTCTGTTCACCACCTTGTTCTCATCCCAGCATTTCCATCATTTTACCAACGTCTCATCAACCCTCATCAGCTGTTCCTTGAGAAACGAAGCTAGGGTCTGATCATAGATATTGAGCAGCAGCTTCCAAGCCATGGGCCTGCAGCTGGCCTTGCAGCTTCTTGGCTAGACACAGCCAAGCCTTGTGCCTGCTCCTGCCCAGTCATGGACTCAAGCAGAAGGGACAGGACAACCCATCTGGGGGCCTTCTTTCTGCCTGGGTCCTCCTGGCTCTGGAGGCAGAGGAGATCCCCCAGTCAGCATGCCAAGCAGGTGCCTTCTGCTGGCCTAGCAGGGCCACTGCCAGATGTCAGCCCAAAAGTGCAGCTCCCAGGGAGAAGTCAAGGGTGACCTGCCACCTCCAGACACAAGTGACCTCCCAGTCCCTTTCTGTGACACGTTCCTGCTGCTGCCCTATCAAGTGCAGAGACAGAAGTGACCTCACAGTCACTGCCACAGTCACATCCCTGCTGCTGGGGCAGGAGATGATGAGGCAGAGCTGAGCTCCTCAGAGCATTCCCACCCATCTCCTTCTTGTGGCCCACAAGCTTATCAGATCCATGGCCCCTCACATTTATTTGGAGTTAGGGTTTTGTTTAGGTGTCTCTTAAGCAGATTTCTAGTGTTAAGTGGACCATTTTAATGCTAGTATTAAGTGCAGAGATCAGAGTGATTAAGAGAGTAAAAGCTAGGGGAAGCGGCTATGGGCTGAGTTTTGTCTTCTAGGGATACTTTGAGGTCAGTCATTAGAGTAGTGGATTCCTGTCAGGGTGCTGAATAGCATGTAGGTTTAGGAATTTAGTTTACAGGTTGAAGCCAGGGAATAGCCTTGTATGAGTGTTTTAAGTCATGGTTACATCTGCATCAGCATAAGCTGAACCCTCTTACTTCTAAAAAATCCTTAATATCGGCTGGCCAAACCCCTATTCCCTCCTCTCTATCTCACATTTCTCCTGGCCAGGCTTCTCTTGATTTCCACATATCAGTTATTTTTTTAGGGGCATGTTTATGATGCCTTTCATGATCTTAGACTATCTGTCAGTGTTCTGTTTGCTACTCTATTCCTGAGAAAAACATCACTTAAGACATGATGGAAAAGGACACACAAGTCCATCAGAGCACCCTGCACAATGTGCCCAGCAGCTCTGCAGTGCCACAAAAGTGCAGTTCCTGCCTACAAGTTTTCTTTCCAGAATGGCTCCTATGGCTCCAGGGTAACTTTTCCCAGGCACTCACTTCCCCAGGCCACACCACTCTTGTCCACAGGCCCCATGTGTCTCTCCA
This sequence comes from Anas acuta, assembly GCF_963932015.1. Taxonomy (NCBI): domain Eukaryota; kingdom Metazoa; phylum Chordata; class Aves; order Anseriformes; family Anatidae; genus Anas; species Anas acuta. The sequence goes on from NC_089016.1 coordinate 9,010,352, forward strand.
ACCCTCCCCTCTTCCCCTGCAGTAGTGGCACCTCACTGCAGCAGGTTGGTGCATCTCCAGGCTCAGGGGTGTTTCCTGAGGGCCTGCCCCATGTGGGGAGTGGTGGGGAGGAAGAGAGCAAGGTCATCTCCTGGGGCATGGCTGAGCACAGCCCAGCCATCCTGCACCGCGGGCAGGCCCCTGCTCCCAGGCTGAGGCACACATGCAAGGTGGACACTTCTCCAGCAGCTTCAAGCAGGGACCTTCAGCCCTGTCCCAGTCCCAGGAGTGACCTCATCCTCCTACTCCATCCACAGACAGCTGCTAAAGCCCTGAGTGTCTCTGTTTCTCACAACCTTCACCCAAATATTTGTCGTGGCCCTCCCCATTGCCCAGCACTGCCTCTCAGGTGGCATTCAGTGACCCTTCAGAAGGGCCTTTGGGTTTCCTCAATTGTCCTGGTGCTTATTAGCACCTTCTCGACTCCTTCCAGAGCTTTTTTGTCTATTGTGGGGATACTGGCTCATGGCTGGGACAGAGTTTCTCTCTGCAGATCAGCCCCTGTGGTGCTGTGTTCTTGATATGTGACCAGAGCAGTGTTGGTCACCCGTGGTTTTGATCACTGTTCCTGAGAAGTGCTGGCACAGCATCAACGCCTTCTCTGCTTCTCACTCTGCCCCAGGAGTCAGTTGGCTGCAAGTGGGCAAGAGACTGGGAGGAGAACCTGCAGTGACAGCTGACCCAGCCTGAGCAGTCTGAGCTGCTCATGCACTCCTCAGATTCACCTTGTTTGTTACCAGACACTACCTTGCACAGTCATTTTATGAGGTTCTAATCACTACCCACTGAGCACCCTGTCCCTGGAGATCCCTTGACATCTCCTGGAAGATCCAGATTCCTCTCCAGGCTGGTACTGGTCATCAACCCCACTGCTGGGCACAGTCCCATGCAGATGAGTCCAAGGCCAGTTGTCATCTCCTTAGGCAAGTGCTGCCACAACGGGAGTACTTACTCCTGTCCTTGCTTCCGCACAAACCACCCTGGGACTTTCATCCTGTGTCCTTCACTCCATGAAGAAGCCCAGAAAACAGAAGAGCAGGGAGCAACCCCTTGGCTCCATTCCTGATAGCATATTTGGCAGATGCGTTCAGGCTTCTGGGTTTGCCCTGAGCAAGACCCTCCTGTTACTGTGGTGCTAGCAGGGAAGCCAGCTGTGACCCAGGGCTGCACAGTGCCTGCTGCTGCCTGCAGCTACAGGGATGTCACTGTAGAGACAACAGGACTGTCGCCAAGGTACATGAGATATCAGGGCTAACGCAGAAAAAAAGAAGCACAATGTGGAAGCCAAAAGAGAGCAGCAGTGACAAGGCCATGTCTTGCTGCTGGCCATGGCCATGGCTCCAGGGAAGCAGCAGCCCTGAACCGAAGGCAGCACAGAGGCAGATCCCAGTGGGCAGTGAGGGGTAGCCCCAAGGGCCACTGGGGCTGCTCCTGCATGTGGCAGCTGGGCTCTTGGCCCTGAGCACCTCCTGCATGCTGGGGCTGCTCCCCCAGCTCCAGAGTAGATAGGAAGAGATGGCAGCTCAGACCAATGAATTTCTTCTGGATTCTTTATTGTGTTTATCTACAGAGGAAACCTTGTTCTCTAGGTAAATCTTTAACAAGTAGGAGGCTAAGATTAATATTATTTATATCTGACACAATAGCTAATGAAAATAATAACACAGACAAATATAAAGAGAAAAAAAGTATCTTAAAGTTTTTTGAAAAATAGGTGTTTCTGATTATAAGCTTATTGTTATAGACAAAGAAGCTGAAGAATAGGTATTCAAGCAGTGTCCTCACTGCATCCCTTAGTTCCAGGTTCCTCATGTTTTAGATGAGTGGGTTCACTGCTGGAGGCACTGACGATGGGAAGAGACTGCAGTAGAGAATAATGAAATTGTCCCAGTTTCTTTATTGTCTTTATTTAAACAAGCATATCGATTGTAAACGTATTTGAAATTATCGACTTCATAATAATAATAATAAAGTAATCATTAGGAGGCTTAGAATAAAATTAAATCAAAGCCACAAGTTATAGGAAATAATAATAAAGAAAATTACTTTCAAGAATTTGCACTAAGAGTGTTTGTTTGCAGAAATCCTATTAGTATTTTATGCACATTATTAATGCTGAAGAAAGAGGTATAAAATAGTTTCCTCAGTGCATCCTTGAGCTCCTGGTTCCTCATGCTGTAAATGAGGGGGTTCACTGCTGGAGGCAACACTGAGTACAGAACAGCCACCACCAGGTCCAGGGATGGGGAAGAGATGGAGGGGGGCTTCAGGTAGGCAAATATGGCAGTGCTAAGAAACAGGGAGACCACGGCCAGGTGAGGGAGGCACGTGGAAAAGGCTTTGTGCTGAGCCTGCTCAGAGGGCATCCTCAGCACCACAATGAAGATCTGCACGTAGGACAGCACAATGAAAACAAAACAACCAAAGGCCAAGAAAATGCTAAACAAAAGTGCCCAAACTTCTTTGAGGTAGGCATCTGAGCAGGAGAGCTTGAGGATGTGGGGGATTTCACAGAAGAACTGGTCCACAGCATTGCCTTGGCAAAGGGGCAGGGAAAATGTAGTGGCCGTGTGCAGGACAGCATTGAGAAAGCCACTGCCCCAGGCAGCTGCTGCCATCTGGGCACAAGCTCTGCTGCCCACGAGGCTCCCGTAGTGCAGGGGCTTGCAGATAGCAATGTACCGGTCGTAGGCCATGATGGTGAGAAGGGAAAACTCTGCTCCAACCAAGAAGAAGAAAAAGAAGACCTGAGCAGCACAGCCTTGATAGGAGATGGCCCTGGTGTCCCAGAGGGCATTGGCCATGGCTTTGGGCAGAGTGGTGGAGATGCAGCCCAGGTCGAGGAGGGCGAGGTTGAGGAGGAAGAAGTACATGGGGGTGTGGAGGCGGTGGTGGCAGGCTATGGCGCTGAGGATGAGGCCGTTGCCCAGGAGGGCAGCCAGGTAGATACCCAGGAAGAGCGCAAAGTGCAGGAGCTGCAGCTTGCGCGTGTCTGCGAATGCCAGCAGGAGGAACTCACTCACGGAGCTGATGTTGGGCATTTGCTGTCCATACACATGCTTTCCTGGTAAAGAGCAAAATACAGAACAATGTTAAAACAGAGTTCTCTGAGGAAAACCTATTGTGTCTCTTAAAGAATCCCGTAACCTGAGCCTCTCTCTTTGCATGAAAATCTTTTGCATCTCTCCTGCTTGAGCTGTGGCTGGTGCCTTCTGAGAGTGGCACTGGGAGCAGGGGCTGCTGTAGGCTGCAGAGGAGTCCTCTCTGCTATACAGCAGGAAGGAATCAGGAACATGGGGGAAGCTCAAGTTCAGTTCACTGGTCAGATCAATGAGCTTTTCACTGTTATTTCAAACAACACATCTGAATGCAGAGTTACACAGGCCACTGCCCACAAGTCGTGTTCTAATCTGCCGTGTGTTTCCTGTCTGAGCCACAGGACCACCCAGCTCTGGAGTTTCCTTGAGAAGAAACTGGAGACAGCTGAGAGCAGAGAAGCCCCAGTCCAAGTGCAGCTGGACAGAAACTTCACCTGAGGTGAAGTTCTCACACAGACAGAGCTTGGGAGCATCCCTGTCTGAGCTCTACCTTCTCTTCTACCCCTGCCTACCCCACAGTCCATGGGCTGCAGGGGGAGAGGAGGCCAGGGAGGGGCAGCTCCAGGGGAAGGCATCTGCACTGCAGGGCATGGCCACGAGGTCCCCGAATCCCCCCTGCCACGGCGTTTCTGCCAAAAGCTCCTTCTGGCCGCCTGCCCTTCTCTCTGCTGCCTGCAGCTGTCCCTGCCGGGAGCTGCTGCTCTGCGCCCACCTCTTCTTTCCCCGTGCCCATGCTCACAGACCCCACGCCATGTGGCTGTGCTCAGCGCTGCCCTGCAGCACCCTGCCACCAACAGGGCCCTGCCAAGGGGCACCTCCATGGCTGCAGGAGCTACGGGGCAGCTGACAGAGAGCCCGGCATGGCCAGCCAGGGCAGGGTGTTCTGGGCTGACCGGGGGCACCTGCCTTAGGACACTCCAAAGGGCTTCTGCCAGACTTCCTCACCTCGCAGGGCAACCCAGCAGGACTCTCAAAGCCTACTGCATTGCCCACTGCCCTCCCAGAAACAAGACCCAGCAGGAGACCCTTCCAGAACCTGTAGCTGCATGGCCCTGCAGCCAGACCCTTACCTTGTCAAGGGCTGTGCACATTTCTCCTGCAGGCAGCTCTCAGCATCCTCCCACTGCCAATTGCCTCCAAGCCCTCTCTCCTTCTCTCCTCTCTGTGTGCCAGCTGCGGTCAGAGCCCCCAGCCCTGCTGTGCTGTGCAGAGGAGCTGCTCCTGGGCACAGCTGTCTCTCTGCACCAGGGCCCTCTTGCCACGAGCTCTCTCTGTCCCATGAGCCCAGACCAGCTCAGCAGCACAGCACTAGCCCAAGGCACTGGAATCACCCCTCTGGGGGCTTTGCTGATGAGCCCACAAACCCCAGGCAAGTTTCCTGCAGTGTCCCCCTGAGGGCCAGCACTGACACAGCCTCCCTTGGAGCTCCTTAGAGCAGAACCCTGGAGGCAGTGAGGACAAGGAGACAAAGGCAATGTGAAGTTGACACTGATGTGTAAGAAAAATGGATGTGTGTCACCAAGTACAAGGGCCAGACCTTGACCCATGTCCCCTGGAAGGGAGATCCTTTCCCTTCAGACACTGCTCAGGGCTCTTTGTGGGGCGGTAGGAGATGGGAATGTGCATTGCCAAGTGCAGGAAAATGGTGCAACCCCTGCCTGGTTCATGGGAGGAGATGAGGAGGCAATGAGGCCCTGGTGCTTTAACGATCAGCTGTCTCGTCATAGGCCTCAGTAGCAGAGAAAACAGCCATAACCATGGACACAAAGACCTGATCCTGTTGGGACTTTAAGCCTTGCCACAGCCCTCTATCCTGTCTAAACATGGCTTTCCTAGGGACACCGAGACCTCCACATCTTTTCTTTTTGGATGCAGACCCTTATCTCTTTGGTGTCACAGCAGATCTGAGATGAGCATGGTACTCAGATCTTCTTGGTGGCCATGCTCCTCGTAAGGCAGCTCTGTAGGAAGCTGGCCTGGTTCCTGGTGAGCAGGCACCACTGCTCATATGGCATCCCTCATGGTGCCCAAGCCCTCCTCTTCCTGGGCACTGCTCATTCAGCAGGGTCCCAGTCTGCCCTGATGGGTGGGGTTTCTCTCCCTCTGGTACAGGACTGGGCTCTTCTCCATGTGAAAGTCAAAAGTTTTCTGAAGTCAAAATCCTGCAGTTTCTCAAGGTTGCCCCACAGTGATGCTCCATTCTATCAGCTGTTAATGCCAGCAGGCAGACAGTTCAACCTTCGTGTAATTGTGCTATCTCTGACCAGACAGCAGCAGCAGCAAGAGTTGCATGGAAATTTGGATAATTCAGGAGTAACCAGCTAAATGGCATTGTAGCACAGTCACAGAAGGGCAGGGGATGGAAGGCTGTCAGGTTCCACATTTGCTGTGCTTTCTTCTCATGCATGCTGTCAGTTTGTCTGGAGCTGTGTCCTGAATGTTATGGGGCTGTGCAGGTCAAAACTGGACGGGCCAAAGCCCAGCTGGAGCTCAATCCATCTATTACCGTCAAAGACAATTAAAAAAATAAAATAAAATAAGATAAAAATGATAGAAATAGTTTAAATGAAGGAGGATTAGGGAGAATCATAATCCTTTATTGGATTTTGGGGGGAAAACCCAGTGACAAGGGATGAGGTAAAGGCTGAGACACTTAATGCCTTCTTTGCCTCTGTTACTATCAGCAAGACCAGTTGTTCCCATGGACATTTCTTCCTCCTCATGGCCAGTACCAAACTTCCAATGCAAACTTTGTGGCAGTTTTTTCTTCTGCTGTTTCCTACTACCAAAGGAAGCTCCATCAGGGTGGAAAACCCTCCTGGAGTAGGCATCCCAACCCATTGGACTCCTTGCGGCCTCGCAGCCAAGCAGACACAAGTCACCTCAGCAGCAGCTTCCAAGCCAGGGGCCTGCTGCTGGCCTTGCAGCTTCTTGGCTAGACACAGCCAAGCCTTGTGCCTGCTGCTGTGCAGTCATGGACTCAAGCAGAAGGGACAGGACAACCCATGTTGGGGCCTTCTTTCTGCCTGGGTCCTCCTGGCTCTGGAGGCAGAGGGGATCCCCCAGTCAGCATGCCAAGCAGGTGTCTTCTGCTGGCCTAGCAGGGCCACTGCCAGATGTCAGCCCAAAAGTGCAGCTCCCAGGGAGAAGGCAAGGCTGACCTGCCACCTACTTCAGACACAAGTGACCTCACAGCCCCTTTCCATGACACGTTCCTGCTGCTGCCCTATCAAGTGCAGAAACAGAAGTGACCTCACAGTCCCTGCCACAGTCACATTCCTCCTGCTGGGGCAGGAGATCCTGAGGCAGAGCTGAGCTTTCTATAGCTCCCTCGGTATCTCTTTTTGCTTTCTGGGTTAGAGATTAAGCAAAGTTTTAGTGGGATTGTTTGGTGTTCTGCTTATGCTGTCACATCTGTGATTGAGGTATGGACAAGCTCTGTGGTTTAGGGGTGTTTTACGTCTGCCAAGGAGTTTAGGGTTAAATAGAGCATTTTAATGTTAGTGTTAGGTGAAGGCATTACGGTTATCAAGAGAGAAAATTGATTCCTTTCAGAGTGTTGTAGTAGCATTTAGGTTTAGGGATTAAAATCACTGTTCCCAGTAAGGTGAAGGACATACATTACTGTTTTAAGTCAGTCTTACTACAGCATTGGCATTGCATGAATGTTCTTACCTCTATGAAATCATTAATTTGTGCTGGCCATGCTCCTCTTCCCACCCCATAATCTCACATGTCTCTTGTCCAGGCTGCTTCTGACCTCCCCATATCTTACTGGGATCAGCTTTCTGATGACATTTACCACCTCCATTTAGTGGGGACTATTAGTGTTAGGTCAGAGGTTGGACTCGATGATCTTGAGGTCTCTTCCAACCTAGAAATTCTGTGATTCTGTGATTCTGTGATCTCAGTGTATCTGTCTCACCTCTGTTGGGTCCTCCATTCCTGAGAATGAAGTGGCATTGTAGTCAGGAAGGAAAAGGACACAAAGATCTTTAGGCGCATCCTGCGCAATGTGCCCATCAGCTCTGCACCTCCACAAAATCATGCTTCCAACCTACAAGTTTTGTTTCCCAAATGGCTTCTGTGGATCCAGGGCTACTTTTCTCAGGCTCTCTCACAAGTTTCAGTTTCAGATGTGGAAGGATAGGATAAGGAAAACCAAGGCACGGATGGAACTGAGCTTAGCAGTGGATGAAAACAATAACAGGACGAGATTCTGTAGATACATCGCTCAGAAAAGAAAGGCCAAAGAGAGTGTACCCTCTTCTGATGGATGAGAAGGGTAAACTGATAATGACAGACATGCAGAAGGCTGAGGGACTCAACAACATCTTTTCTTCAGTCTTCCTTGCCAGTCAGGCTTCCCAAGTCTTTCATTCCCTGAACTCATAGATGGAGGCTGGGGGTGCAATGTCCCGCCTACTGTAAGTGAAGAGTAGGTTTGAGACCACCTGAAGAAACTCAACAAATACAAGTCTATTGGGCCTGATGACATGCATCCCAGAGTCCTGAGGGAACTGGATGATGTAGTTTCCAAGCCTTTCTCCGTCATATTTGAACAGTCCTGTCAGTCAGGTAAAGTCTCTGGTGACTGGAAAAAGGAAACATCACTCCCATTTTTAAAAAGGGTAGAAATGAGAACCCATGGAACTACCGAATGGTGAGCCCCACCTCTGTGTCTGAAAAGATCATGGAAAAGATCCTCCTGGAATCGATGTCAAGGCCCATGCAAGACAAAGAGGTGATCTCAGACAGCCAGCATGGCTTCACCAAAGGGTAAATCAAGCCTGACTAATCTGGTGGCTTTCTACAATGGAGTGACCACATCAGACAACAAGAGAAGACCGACCTATGTCATCTACTTGGACTTCTGTAAGACCATTGACACTGTCCCACATGACATCCTTGTCTCCAAATTGGAGAGATATTTATTTGTTGGGCTGTACCATTCATTGGATAAAGAGTCAGCTTGAAGGTCACACCCAGAGCGTGGTGCTCAATCGAGCTGGGGCTGTTCATCCTGGAGAAAAGAAGGCTCAGGGGTGACCTCTTTGTGGCTTTTCAATATTAAAAGGGGCTTATGAAAAGATAGAGAGTGACTCTTTCCTCACTCAGATAATGACAGGACAAGGGGGAATGGTTTTAAGCTAAAAGAGGGAAGATTTAGCTTAGAGCTGAGGAGAAAATTTCTTCAATTAGTGGGTAGTGAGATACTGGAACAGGTTGCTGAGAGATCTCAGAGGTGCCCCATCCCTGGAGCTGAACAAGTGCAGGTTATGTGAGGTCCTGGACAACCTGATCTCATAGGAGGCATCCCTGCTAATGACATCCCTGTTAATGGCCGGGAGATTCAAACTAGGTGACCTTTAAGGTCCCTTCCAACAGGAGCCATTCTCTGATTCTATGGTCTCACAAACTATACTTCAACCATGACTCCCATGCCATCAGTCTTCCTGTGGTCTCTCACCTGACCAGAACAGAAGGTGCCTCACCATCTTCTTCAATGCCTTGAGCATGCTTCATGCCCTTTATGGTCCCTATCTGTGCCACATTCCTGCTGCTGGTCTGTCAGCTCCAGAGACAGAAGTGACCTCCCAGCCTCCTTCACAGCCATGTGCCTCCTGCAGGCCCAGCACATCCTGAGGCACACCTGACCTCATCCCAGCATTCCCAGCTAGCTTCTCCTTGTGGCCTCTGATCTGATCAGATACCTGTCACCTCACATGCCTCTTCCAATGCCATGGGACTGCTGCAGGACCTCACAGTCCCTGCCATGCCCCAAGGGGACAAGCAGCTGAAGTTAGGGGTAGGAGTGGGGTTGAAGCTGAGATGTGCTGTGTGCATGGTGGGGGGCTTTGAGGGTTAGATGATCAGGTTAATGTTTAGGAATTAGAGGTCACCATCCAGGGTTAAGGTGTTGCGAAGCACGGACGAAAGCACGACAGACACCAGTAGAGTCAGATCATGCTTCACCATTTTATTGCCCGAATAGCCCAACTTTTATAGTGAATTTTACAGGGGTGGACAGTGTTTCACACAAGATTATTGGTCAAAAGCACCCAGACAAACTGTTAAGAAAATAACACCACCTTTTGATTAGAAGTTAGGAAAACAACCCCCTTTGTGCTTAACGGTCACGTAGGCCTAGTCCTTGAGGCCAGCTGCTGATAACAATATTTTCTGAGTTCCTTAATTGGGTGATGTGGGAGTCATTGCCGTGGGAGCTTCTCACAGTTACTCTGGCAGCTTGGTTTGCTCAGCTACAGCAGGCCCTGAGATTTCTAAGGCCTACCCCTGGTTGCTTAAAGCAAGCTTAGATCGAACAATTATGCCAATTCCCAACAATTCCCCCGTTTTCTTTTGTACAGGCAGTACTTGGTTTTACAGCAGGTGTCAAATATACAACATAACACAACTATATAACTTAACCCTAATAATACCACAATTACTGTAAGCAATTAATGGTAACACAATTTAGTAGTAAGCAACACAACTTAATAGTAACACACTTAAACCTAATCACTTGATGGTGATCAAAGTCTGTTCTTGACAGTCCTTGAGGTGTCACAGCCCACGTCATTGTCAGATTATCAGGAACCTCTTCTTGGTCGTCTTCAGCGTGTGCAGATTCTAAAACTGCTTCAGTCCACTTTGCAGTGATCCACTGGGTACCTGTTCCCAGCACCACTTCAAAATCCCTATAACATTTTGCAAGTAACCCTTTAACCACATTTATCACAATACTACATGTAATGATGATTGACACCACAATGAACAGAATCCTTAATGCCCCTTTGACTAATCCCAGTAACCATCTATGCATTGTTTCAAACAAATCAGTGAACCATTGATTGAAAGGATTGATATCATATTGAATCTTTCTAATGAATCCATTTTTCTATGATTTTTGCCGGCACCAATTTTCCATGCTTTTAGCCTGCTCTGTAGTTATATCCCGGGATCCTACACTATGGCAACAATAACCTGTACTAAGGCTATATTCCGGAATCCTGCACTATGGCAACAATAACCTGCACTATGGTTAAAATGTGTTCTCTCTCACACAGTACACAGTACAATCACACATACACAGCACAATCGTACACCCAGAGGCCTCTGGCACATCTCACTCTCAATCATACCATAACCTCAATCATACCACAAGAATATAATTTAGAATGATAAGCAAACAAACAAGTATTGTCTCTCATTGTGTTCCTCGTGAAATGACTTGCAACACTTTGTTTTAAAACCTTACCCTTACACAAATACTTTCAACACAAAATACCTGGACATTTAAGAATAACACATATAATTATTAATACTCCAGTTAGTATCCCTCCAGCAGCTGAAAACCTACTGTTTGTCTGCAGCTACAGGAGATCTTTGTCTGCTCCTGCGGTGAGCAGCTGAGAGTGGAGTCCCCTCCGAACAAAACGCTCAGGGTGCACCTAGGGGCGTCCACACCACAGCTGATCCCCGCAGCCGAGCAGTTGTTACGTGCGGCCACAGATGCCACTCCAAGCACTAAAATTGCCAATGCCGCTCTAGCTGCAACCCCACACAATTCAACATTATCATTGCTATCCAGTGCAAGCAATGCCCATTTATGTCTGGTGATTTCATGCAACTGCAACAAGCTAGAAGCAAATACAATGAGTTTATCTAAGTAACATGGACTTCTGATAGCATTTGCAGCGATACCTTGCCAGGCCCTATCCCCACAAATCAGAAAAACATCAGGAGGTAAGGCCAAAGCTGTACAATTGTTCCAAACACTGTAGTTGTTACCCCTTGTCTCCGTGCCATAAACCCCTAAACCCTGCTTAGCAGTGTCATTGTAATCACAGGTGTTATTTGTATTTTTGTACCAGTATGGCCTTTTCCAGGTTCCTGTAGCAGGAATCATCTGATATCCACGGCTACGTTCACATTTGTAGCCACCTTTCAGGTTGATACATATTTGACTACAGATACCAGGGTTTTGACATTCATCAATATCTCCACAGTTTCTCTTGTCTACAAACTCAAACCCAGCTGGACAGTCACATTCATTTATGTTGCATTCCTTCAGGGGCTCATCACCCCAGTCCTTGCAGTCTCTCTGCTGGTTACACACTTTATTGATATCTATGCATTCTCCACTTATGCACTTGAATTTGCCAGGTCCAGAGCACTGAATAACATTGTTACAGTTTGCTTCATCAGTGCCATCCAGACAGTCTCTCACACCACTGCACTGCCTACTCCTATGCACACAGTTCCCATCTTCACATCTGAACTGGTCTGGCCTGCAGGTCTGAGAAGGGCAGTTAATTTCATCACTTCCATCCTTGCAATCAGGATCTCTGTCACAGTCTTTTTCACCTGAGCCGCACTGCACCTCACTCACAGAACACTTCACCAGAGGTGCAGGCTGGCGGCCACACTGCTCCAAAGATTCATCCGAGTGGTCGGAGCAGTCACCTTGACCATTGCAGACAAAGCTTTTGGAAATACATTGTCCACTACTGCATGTAAATTCTGCTGCACTACAAGTCACAATGCCACAATTCTCTTCATCTTCTGCACTGTCACAGTCTCTTTCACCATCACATTTCCACGACACTGGGATACACTGGGTCGACTGAGGACCACAGCTGATTTCATTTACCCGGCATGTTCTCATATGACACAGCTCAGCACTCTCATCAGACCCATCTTCACAATCCAGATCCCCATCACACTGCCATCTGTTTGGCACACACTGACCACTGTTGCACACAAAGTCAGATTCAGCACACGTCTTCTTCACACAAGCACTCTCATCACTGCCATCTGAGCAGTCTTCATCACCATCACATTTCCAGGACACTGGTGCCCGCCGCCCCGCACCTGTGTCACTTATACTACTGCTATTACCCGTGCCGTCAGTGTCAGTGGCATCCTCCTGGTACCATTTCTGTCTTTGCCGCCCCTTACTCTCCCCCTTTTCTTTTTGCCACTGACCATTCACCACAAATGGATGAGACACATGATTACTAGTTAGGAAAGAGCATGTAACATCTGCTATACGGCTGCAGGCAATCTGCTGGTTTTGGTAATACTCTAGCTGCCTTTCTGCCAGGTCCATGCGCTGCAGCAGGTTCTCAATGAAGTGCTGGAGCCTGGCTTTTCCCCGCAATTCTTTTTCTGCCTCCTCCTCGAACTCGCTGAGTTGCTGCTTCAAGGCCGCGATCATCTCCACTGCCACGTCCACCTGCCTGCTGAGCACCCGCTCCCTTCGCTGCACCTCCTGCTGCTTCTGTGAGAGCTGCACGAAGGCCTCCCGCACCTCCAGCAGCTCCGCCGTCTTCTGGGCCAGCTCCCCGGTCAGCCTGTCGAGCCGCTTCTCCATCGTCTTGTCCACGGCCTCCACCATCCTGCTGAACTTCGCCCTGACACTTGCGCCGCGGCCGAACCGACCGCGCTCCCCGCAGCGCGGGCAGCGGAACGGCAGCGCCGGGCCGGCCATGGGCAGCGGCTCCGGCCACGGGAAGCCGCCCCGCTCCGCGCCGTCCTGCTGCATCCTCCGCCTCGGCGGGGCGGGCTTGGGAAACTTCGGGCACAGGGACCGGGACCGGCCCTGTGGCCGCCCGCGGCCGCGCTGCCCCGGCCGGTGCCGGCGCCGGGGCCGGGGCCGGGAGCGGAGCGGCCACGGGAGGCGTTTGCTACTCTTGCCGCTGTTCCGGCCGTTTCCCGGCATGTTGCGTCGACATGCCGCTTCCTTGTGATTGTTCGACTGACAATTTGAGCACCATACTGCCCCAGCTCTGCAGTTTCGTCTCACGTGTCCAAAAGCACCACAACGATAACATCGGCAGCGGTGTGGTAATTGGTTACTAGGGGGTGGTACTGGACCACCGGCGGTTTGCAAAGGAGCAAGAGCTGCAAGGACCTGACTCTGTGTAAACTCAGCATGCTCTTTCATAGCCTGTGCCTGCTCTCGCATGCTGTCACCTAATTGCTTTACTGCCTCTACTAACATAGCCTGTGGGCCTACTGGTACCTGAGCCATTCTTTCCAACCCTTCCTCAATTGTCCATGTCCCGGGTAAGGAAGCCAATATAGTGCGAGTAGAGGGGTTGCTATTCTGAATTGCGCACTCTTTTAATATCATGTCCTTGAGGTAATCGGGCACCCCTGCTGCCTGTATGGCGTTTACTACACGATCAATAAAAAGCCCAAATGGTTCCTCTCTACCCTGTTTGATTCCCATGTAGGAAGGTATTCCCCCTGGCCCCTTTATCCGATCCAATGCTCTTCTGGCCGTTCTCATTGATTCCTTGGCTTTATCAGGTCCCAGCAATGCGTGTGCTTCTGTCCTAAAATACGGTCCTATCCCCATCAACTCTTCCAGTGTGACCCCATGTAAAGGGTCCCCCGGTGGTCTTATCACTGCGACTGCTTCTTGACAAGCAGCGTGCCAATGGGCATTAAATAACAGCTGCTGGTGTTGGGTCAAAATTAACTTCATTATGTTGCGTATGTCTCCTGGAAGCAAAATATTTGTTCCCCAAATGTAGTCCAGCATGTGTCTCGTAGGTTCACCTTTCAGACCTGAGTCATTTACTGTGGACCGCAGCTGAGTTAACAATTTCCAGTCCAAATTCACTAGATTAACCGTAACATTACCCTGGGCGTCCGGTGGTGAGTATATTACCGGGAAGGCCTCTGGAATCAATTGTGCAGCTATCTCGTGTTCACCCTCACGTAGGGCCTCATTTGCTATTTGGTTCCACATCCTCTGCCTCTGTTGAACACCATCTGTAAACGGGCTGGTGTTTTTTCTGTCTGGTTTTTGCTCTCTTATTTCCTCGTCCATCTGAGGGTTAACACTACCAGTTCTTCCTGGCAATCCCAGTCGCTCTGTAGCAGCAGCAGTGACTCTCTGCTCAGCCTGATGTATAGCTAAGGCGTTAGTGACTGCTTTCCAAGGCTTCGATAATTTTTTAGCAGTCTTATTGTCATTAATAACTTCATCAAACAATTTGTCCCCAAATTTGCGCCACTCTGCTTGTTCAAAAACTGTATCCGGATTGATAAAACAACCCTTTGTTACTCCATATGTTAATAATCCTGGTAAATCCTTTTTGCAGTCTATACCCTGCGTGCCTCATTTTTCTAAGAAACATTTGAGCAAATCATAGGCCGCTTGTCTCTCCATGCCTTTGTTTATACTGTTGCAACCTTTGCAAGACAAGTGACTGGCAGGGACCGTCTATAGGTGCTCCCGGGCGCTCCCGGGTGCGGGGATTGCGCGTTTACGTCCCGTTCACCTGTCAGAGTGCAGGTGCGGGGATTATCGTCCCTTTTACCTCTACCGCAATTACTTCAGTGTCTCGCGATTACTTCAATGTCCTGCGCGGTTCCGTACCCCGCGTCTCTCACCGTGAGTCCCCGCGTCCCCGCGTCCCACCGTGTCCCGCGTCTCTCACCGGGAGTACCGCGTTTTCCGCGTCTCTCACCGGGAGTAGCGCGTCTCACCGTGAGTCCTGTGTACAGCGTTTGCGGCTCGGTGTCTGGCTACGGTGCCGGTCCGATGTCCGCTCCGACGTCCGGTCCGAAGTTCCGGCGGCGCTCCGATGTCCCGCGCCGCTCCGGTGTCTCAGTCTCGGCGCTGTGATGTCCCGGCGCCGCTGGTCCCGACGCCGCTGGTCTCCTGGTCTACCTGCGTTCGGATGTGCCGGCGCCGCTGGTGTCCCGCTGCGCTGCGATGTTTGCCCCGGCGCCGCTGCGATGTCCGTGCTCGGCTGCGATGTCTGCTCCGGTGCTGCGATGTCCTGCTCCGGTGCGATGTCTGTTCAGGTCCTGTTCAGGTCTCCCACTGCGATGTCATGTTCAGGCCCTGTTCAGATCTCAGCCTGTTCGGGCGCCATTTGTTGCGAAGCACGGACGAAAGCACGACAGACACCAGTAGAGTCAGATCATGCTTCACCATTTTATTGCCCGAATAGCCCAACTTTTATAGTGAATTTTACAGGGGTGGACAGTGTTTCACACAAGATTATTGGTCAAAAGCACCCAGACAAACTGTTAAGAAAATAACACCACCTTTTGATTAGAAGTTAGGAAAACAACCCCCTTTGTGCTTAACGGTCACGTAGGCCTAGTCCTTGAGGCCAGCTGCTGCTAACAATATTTTCTGAGTTCCTTAATTGGGTGATGTGGGAGTCATTGCCGTGGGAGCTTCTCACAGTTACTCTGGCAGCTTGGTTTGCTCAGCTACAGCAGGCCCTGAGATTTCTAAGGCCTACCCCTGGTTGCTTAAAGCAAGCTTAGATCGAACAATTATGCCAATTCCCAACATTAAGGGAATAGCAAAGGCACTGAGTGAAGGATTAGTGTTCTGCTCAAGATGCCTGCTCAGGTTCTGGGATAAGGACAAGTTTTGAGGCTTTTCGTTTAAGTTTGGTTAGAGAGCTAGCTTTAAGGCTGGCATTTCATTCCTCCAAAATAGGAGTTAAGGGAGGGAATCATTTGTACTCATGTTTGACAATCAAACTATAATAGCATAAAATCAGTCTCTCCCAAATTCATCAAGGAGAAGACAGTGATGAATTCAGTCTGCCTCAATCAGCACACCCCAGCAGAGACCCTGCTGCCTTGGGGAGCTGTCAGCCCTGAGGCCTTGGGGACACCTCCAGGGAGCCCAAGGGCACAGAGCAAGCGATGCCATGGTTGGGTGCTGTGCTGCTGAGCTGGGCAGGGCTCCTGGGCCCAAGGGGAGCTCCTGGCAAGCACTGAAGAGAGACAGCTGTGCCCAGGAGCAGCTCCTCTGCACAGCGCAGCAGGGCTGGGGGCTCTGACCGCAGCTGGCACACAGAGAGGAGACAAGGAGAGAGGGCTTGGAGGCACTGAGGAGCGCAACAACAGAGGGCAGCGTGTGGCAGGACACATCTGCAGGCTCTTGGCACCGTGAGGCTCTGGCAGCAGGGCACTGCAGGTGGGGTTGCCAGAGGGGTCTTCTACAGCTGGCACATCACATGGCTGATAGCATCTGTCAGGGTTGGTCTCTCTGTTTATGCAGTGCTTTAGATAATGGCATTATGAGGGGCAATTCAGGAGGAACATCAAGGCTTGACTTATGTGAAGGGGAAGACTTTTTCTGCAGTCTGTGCTTGCAGACTGCTGCAGTGGACAGGAGGCAGGTTTCATTTTCAGGATTGTACAGGAGACTGAGACTCCTGGAGCATTGCATTGAGAAATCAATAACTCTGTGATCAAATTTGTAAAGTACCTTCCCAAACATCATCTCATGGACTGCACCAGCATCATCATAATGTGGTCCTCTCAGGTTTTATCCTAGCTTATCTTTAGGAGCTACAAAAGCTCTGATACCCCCTGTCTTTGGGAGGTGTCTGCAGGCTAAAGCAGAGCAAACAGCATTTGCAATGATAAGGAGCTGTGTCCTCTGCAGGCAGAGCTGCAGCACAGGAGGGTCTGCTGAGTGTCCGTCTGTCCCTCCCTGGCCTTGCCTCCCCTGGCAGCAGCACGCTGGCATTCCTCCTGGCTTCTCCAGCTGACCGTGCTGCTGCTGGTCTTGTTCCCAGGCTGGCTGGGAATGGGGGTTTCACATGCCCGTGGGGTGAGCCCTTGGTGTGCTTGGGGGAAGGGGAGTACGGGGACAGGGTGAGAGTTCTGGAGATCTGCACTTTGTGCCTCGATTCCTCTGCCCTCAGCAGTGTCGTGGTTTCTTAGGTACTGGAACAGGCAGCACAGGGAAGTGGTCACAACACTGAGGCTGCCAGAATTTAAGAAATATTTGGGCAACCCCCTCAGATATATAGACCAATTTGGGGGTTTTCACGTACAGATTCAGGGGTGGGATTTGAATATCCTTGTGGGCCCCTTCCAAGCTGGGATATTCTATGACTCCATGTCTCTATGAACCTATGAGTCCAATAGTTCTGTAGCTCAGGAAATGCCAGCACAGGCCAAATGAGCTTAACCGTGGCTGTCGTCTCTAAATGAAACTCAGCACCAAAGGAACCATCCTCTTTTGTCTGAGGATCGACAGGTTTTCACTTGAAATGCCTTAGAAAACAGAGCAGGGTGAGCAGATCGGTACAAAATGCAAAAATAAATTCCCACAGCTCTCTTCTGCAGTTGGGTAAACTGGGAGCAACAATATTGAAAAGCTCTTTATAATCAGATGATTGAATCTGAGAGTACCCCATCTTCCTCTTTACCTCTGGTTGTGGGGCAGGACTGACTCCTTTCTTACTCAGATCAGGGTCACCTGCTCCCAGGGACACCCTCAGGCAGCATGAAGTAGACCACATGAAAGGGCCCTGCTAAAAGCCTGACTGAAAGAGTTTTCAGGGCAGTTATGCAAGAAATGGAAGAAGTTTATCTCAGGTATGTCTTCTTATTTATTAAAGATTTTTTCTTCCTTGAGCAGTAACCCATGGCCAGAACTACCAAATGCCCAACAGCAGCTCTGTGAGCGAGTTCCTCCTGCTGGCATTCGCAGACACACGCGAGCTGCAGCTCCTGCACTTTACGTTCTTCCTGGGCATCTACCTGGCTGCCCTCCTGGGCAACGGCCTCATCCTCAGCGCCGTAGCCTGCCACCACCGCCTCCACACCCCCATGTACTTCTTCCTCCTCAACCTCGCCCTCCTCGACCTGGGCTGCATCTCCACCACTCTGCCCAAAGCCATGGCCAATGCCCTCTGGGACACCAGGGCCATCTCCCATCAAGGATGTACTACACAGGTCTTTCTCTTTGTCTTGTTGATGTCATCGGAGTATTACCTTCTCACCATCATGGCGTACGACCGCTACGTTGCCATCTGCAAGCCCTTGCACTACGGGAGCCTCCTGGGCAGCAGAGCTTGTGCCCAGATGGCAGCAGCTGCCTGGGGCAGTGGCTTTCTCAATGCTGTCCTGCACACGGCCAACACATTTTCCCTGCCCCTTTGCCAAGGCAATGCTGTGGGCCAGTTCTTCTGTGAAATCCCCCACATCCTCAAGCTCTCCTGTTCAGATTCTTATCTCAGGGAAACTGGCATCCTTGTGTTTAGTGTTTCTTTATCATTTGGTTGTTTTGTTTTCATTGTGGTGTCCTATGTGCAGATCTTCAGGGCTGTGCTGAGGATGCCCTCTTCTCAGGGCCGGCACAAAGCCTTTTCCACGTGCCTCCCTCACCTGGCCGTGGTCTTCCTCTTTCTTAGCACTTCCATGTTTGCCTACTTGAAGCCCGCTTCTATATCTTCCCCATCTCTGGACTTGGTGGTGTCACTTTTGTACTCAGTGGTACCTCCAGCAGTGAACCCCATCATTTACAGCATGAGGAACCAGCAGCTCAAAGTTGCAGTGAGGAAATTGTTTCTATATGTGCTTCTTAAGCATCAGTGTTGTTAACATTATTGTGATTTTTATCATACCATTTTTATACTTAGTATTATTATCATATTGTAATAATAATAATAATCCTCTAAATGCTACCATTCAATTTGAGAAACTGACATGAGAGTTTTTCATACCATTTTTTGTTTTTATTATTTTCATAACTTCTGATATTGTTTTAATTTATTAAGTAATTTTTTTTTTACTTTGACTACATCTTCCATTCAACCTATTGAACTAGGCTTCCTCTGTAGGTATAGACAATAAAGAAGACAGCATAAATTCAATGGTCTTAGTATCCCTCTCTTCCCATCTACTCTGGAGCAGCCCCAGCACGCAGGAGGGGCTCAGGGCCAAGAGCCCAGCAACCACATGCAGGAGCAGCCCCTCCCTGCCCACTGGGCTCTGCCTCTCTGCTGCCTTCGGGTCAGGGCTGCTGTTTCCCTGGAGCCATGGCCATGGTCAGCAGCAGGACGTGGCCTTTTCCCTGCTGCTCTCTTTTGGCTTCCACATTGTGCTTCTTTTTTTCTGGGTAAGCCCTGATATCTCGTGTACCTTGGTGACAGTCCTGTTGTCTCTGCAGTGACATCCCTGTGGCTGCAGGCAGCAGCAGGCACTGTGCAGCCCTGGGTCACAGCTGCCTCCCTGCTAGCACCACAGTAACAAATGGGGTTTTAGTTGGGGCTTCCTGGAATGAAGAACATAGACTTAAATTCCAAAGACAGTCTGTGAGGGACCAAGGGCTTGACCAAGAGCTTTATGGCAGCACCTGACAGCAACTGGTCTTGGACTCATCTGCATGGCACTGCCCCCCTGCAGTGGGGCTCATGGCCACTGTCAGCCTGGAGAGGAATCTGGAGCTGCCAGGAGATGTCAGGGGAACTGCAGGGAGAACATGCAACGTTGAGTTGGTAGGGATTAGAACCTCATAAAATTAATGGCCATCCAAGGAGGAGTTTGGTAAAGAAAAAGGGGAATATGAGGAGTCTATGGGTTAAGGACAGCTCTGCCATGCCAGGAGTTGTGGTGATGTGCCAGCAGCAGAGACCTCTAAGAGTGTAGATTAATTGAGGATAACCTTCTTGAGGCCTCATGGACCAGGTCTGGTGCAGCACTCGCCTGCCCTTTGTGCCCTCAGACACACCCCATGGCCCTGCCCAGCACTGCCCTGTGCTGCTGAGCCATCAGGGCACATGGAAAGGGGCTCAGCAGCAGAGATCCCCAGGGAGTTGAGTCTACTGCTCACCCTGAGCAGCACGGGCAGGGCGAAGACCCGCAGGGTCCCGGGTCACCACAGCCCCTGGCTCTCACAGCAGAACCGCCAGCTTGGGGCCCTGCAGGGAGCATGGGGAGGGAAGCAGCAATGGCTGGCCAGGCCAGCATGGACACATTACCCTGGGCCTTCTCTGGGAGCAGGGATGGCCCTGGGGAAGAGCAGGGCAGCATTGCTGGGCCTGCACTGATGGGGAAAGGGCAAAGGGAAAGCTCTTTGTGCAGGCCCCTGCTCGGGGCAGGCTGCACTGTGGCTGGGCCAGGCCTCTTGTGCTGGCCTGGGGAGCGGGGCTGGCCCTGCGGGGCACAGGCCCTGTGTGCTGGGGATCTGCCAGGCAAGAGAGCAGGGCTCCTGCAGCTTCATGGACCTCCATTTCCTGGCACCATAGCCAGCCTCCTCCTTGCTCACCCCAACCAGACACTACACCTGTATGAGCTGCCTGCTTCCTCCTCCTCTAGAGGGCAGAGGGGAGGGAACAGTATAAGTAATGAAACTCACAATTTGAAAGACACATAAGGATAGGAAAGGAAAAGAAAAAAGAAAGAAATAAAAATCAAAAGCCAAACATGATGAACATTTTGTAACTCATCAGTTCCCACTAGCAGACCATTGTGCACGCAGTCTCTGAGAGAATGCCACCTTGCCTTGGAAAGATGATCCCAATATGTATTGCTGAGCACTATGTTATGTGCCATGGAACATCCATTTTGTCAGGCTGGGTCAGCTGTCACAGCGGGTTCCCTTCCTAGACTTTTCCCCACCCTCAACCACCTTGCTGGTCAGGCAGAGTGAGAAGCAGAGAAGGCCTTGATTTTGTGCAAGCAATGCTCAGGAACAGGGACCAGAGCCATGGGTTACCAACACTGCTCTAGACACATCAAAAACACAGAACCACAGGAGATGATCTGCACAGAGTAACTCCATCCCAGCCACAGCCAGTGCAGGGCCCTGTGCTGGCCTAGTAGGCTCCCTCTGAACTCTGGAAGGAGTCAGGAAGGTGCTAATAAGCACCAGAACAGCTGAGGAAGCCCAAAGGCCCTTCTGAAGGGTCACTGAGTGCCACCTGAGAGGCAGTGATGGGCAGTGGGGAGGGCCAGGAGAAAGACTTGTGAGAAGGCTGTGAGAAACAGAGACACTCAGAGCTTTAGCAGCTGTCTGTGGATGGAGTAGGAGGACAAGGTCACTCCTGGGACTGGGCCAGGGCTGAAGGTCCCTGCATGAAGCTGGGCTGATGGAGAAGTGTCCACCCTGCATGTGTGCCTCAGCCTGGGAGCAGGGGCCTGCCCACAGTGCGGGATGGCTGGGCTGTGCTCAGCCATGCCCCAGGAGATGACCTTGCTCTCTTCCTCCCCACCACTCCCCACATGGGGCAGGCCCTCAGGAAACACCCCTGAGCCTGGAGATGCACCAACCTGCTGCAGTGAGGTGCCACTACTGCAGGGGAAGAGGGGAGGCTTGGAGAGACACATGGGGCCTGTGGGCAAGAGTGGTGTGGCCTGGGGAAGTGAGTGCCTGGGAAAAGTTACCCTGGAGCCATAGGAGCCACTCTGGAAAGAAAACTTGTAGGCAGGAACCGCACTTTTGTGATGGTGCAGAGCTGCTGGGCACATTGTGCAGGGTGCTCTGATGGACTTTTGTGTCCTTTTCCATCGTGTCTTAAGTGACGCTTTTCTCAGGAAAAGAGTAGGCAACAGAGCACTGACAGATAGTCTAAGATCATGAAAGGCATCATAAACATGCCCCTAAAAAGATAACTGATATGGGGAAATCAGGAGAAGCCTGGCCAGGAGAAATGTGAGACTGAGAGGAGGGAATAGGGGTTTGGACAGCAGAAATTAAGGATTTTGTAGAGGTAAGAGGGTTCAGGTTATGCTGATGCTGCTGTAACTGTGACTTGAAATAGTCATACAAGGCTATTCCCCAGCTTCAACCTGTAAACTTATTTTCTAAACATAAATGCTACTAAAAGCACCCTGACAGGAATCCACTACTCTAATGACTGACCTCAACGTATCCCTAGAAGACAAAACTCAGCCCATAGCCGCTTCCCCTAGCTCTTACTCTCTTAATCACTCTGATCTCTGTCCTTAATACTAGCATTAAAATGGTCTATATAACAGTAGAAAACTGCTTAAGAGAACTAAACAAAACCCTAATTCCAAATAAATGTGAGGGGCCATGGATCTGGTCATCTTGTGGGCCACAATGAGGAGATGGGTGGGAATGCTCTGAGGAGCTCATCATGATCTCCTGCCCCAGCAGCAGGAATGCAACTGTGGCAGGGACTGTGAGATCACTTCTGTCTCTGCACTTGATAGGGCAGCAGCAGAAACGTGTCATGGAAAGGGACTGTGAGGTCACTTGTGTCTGGAGGTGGCAGGTCAGCCTTGACTTCTCCCTGGGTTCTGCACTTTTGGGCTGACATCTGGCAGTGGCCCTGCTAGGCCAGCAGAAGGCACCTGCTTGGCATGTTGACTGGGGGATCCCCTCTGCCTCCAGAGCCAGGAGGACCCAGGCAGAAAGAAGGCCCCCAGATGGGTTGTCCTGTCCCTTCTGCTTGAGTCCATGAGTGGGCAGCAGCAGGCACAAGGCTTGGCTGTGTCTCCACAAGAAGCTGCAAGGCCAGCAGCAGGCCCCTGGCTTGGAAGCTGCTGCTGAGGTGACTTGTGTCTGCTTGGCTGACAGGCTGCAAGGAGCCTGCTGTGTTGGGATGCCTACTTCAGGAGGGGTTTCCACTCTGAGGGAGCTTCCTTTGGTAATACGGAAGAGCAGGAGAGAAAAACTTGCCAGGAAGTGTGCCCTGGAGGTTGGCGCTGGCTTTGAGGAGGAAGAAATGTCTCTCAAACGGTCGTGCTGTAGTGCCACAGGTCACCCTCTGATCAGACCATGGCTTTATCTTTCAAGGAACAGCTGGTGAGGGTTGATGAGATATGGGAGAAAGCAAGGG
This sequence comes from Anas acuta, assembly GCF_963932015.1. Taxonomy (NCBI): domain Eukaryota; kingdom Metazoa; phylum Chordata; class Aves; order Anseriformes; family Anatidae; genus Anas; species Anas acuta. The sequence continues at coordinate 9,033,084 of NC_089016.1, forward strand.
AAGAGAGCAATGTGGTGAACAGAGATGGGTGTATGAAGACTTCAAGGAAATAGGACAAATTGTGGGACAGCGTAGGAAAAGCTACAGAGGAGAAGGCAGAGGGTGCTGGCAAGAATGGAAGGTCCCAACAGCCCTGAAGGTTTTGTCGTCTTGGCTAGAGCTTATGAGGAGAGATGTTATACTCATTGCTATGGGGCCTCATTGATTCTTTTCAACCCTGTGCAGCACCTCAGAGGTGTCATAGCAGTGTTCTTCTCATGGCATCACACTGCCCACCACAGCCCACAGACCCCAGCAAGAGCCTTGAGCCAGACGTGGGGATGCAGGATCTCTCCTTCCAGAGGCTGGGGCCAACCCTTGGCCCTTCTGCATCACCAAAACCAACCAAGACTTTTCTCAGCACAGTGCTTTGCCTCTCTGTAACCATGGCCTCCAATTATCTGCCCTAACAAGGCCCTGGGGAGGCTTTGTGAGTAACAGCCCTCAGTGGGGCCCATTAATACTCCAAGTCACTTCAGCTTTTCCTTTTGAGTTTGCTTTTTCACACAGTTGCATCATTCACCTCTCAGTACCTGAGCTTCATAGACTCAGCACCACAATACACCATGGAACTCATTAAAATGCAGAAACTCCTAACATCCCTTTGATAGTTTTCTTCAAGCCTTCACGCCTTGTGAAGCTAATTGCAGAGCTTGCAAGATGTAGTTAAGGAAGAAGATTTCAAAGAGCAACCACTAAAAAAATTTTCTTGTTTCAAAGGCTGAATTTTGCTGCATTTCAGTTTTGAACCTCATTCTCCTATTGCTATTGATCCAGGGTGACTTCTTTGGAGACCTTCATTGGGAGGAAGAGCAGAGTGTGCTGGTCTGACACCTCCACTGCCAGCAGTGGTCTTTGTCCCTGTAAATGCAGCCCAGCAAAGCACATGAAACCCTTTCTAAGACATGTAAGGGGTTCCTTAAGAAAATAAATAAATAAATAAATAAATAAAAATAGAAAATAAAATAAAATAAAATAAAATAAAATAAAATAAAATAAAATAAAATAAAATAAAATAAAATAAAATAAAATAAAATAGTAAAATAAAGTAAAAGTTTAAATGACCATTGGATCCTGAGAAATTCAGCGTGAATCTCAGTAGACTCCTGGACATCCATGGACCCTCTTGGATCATCTGTGGAAAACTCAGGGTGAAAAATAAAGAAAATATATCATTATTGGCTGTAGCTGTACTCATGAGCTTGGCCTCATTGGGGAAATTGTCCCCTTCCAGACACAGAAACCTATATTGAGTAAAGTGAAAAGACCTGCCCAGTCAACAGAGTAGGGCAAAGTCCTACTTCCTGTGCTACAGATGCAGAAGGCAAAAGGAATTGCAATGTGCCTGACACTACTCTGGGACGTGTAACGCAGGTCAGGCAACTTTACCTTAGTGCTGACAAGTCCATCACTAAAGCACGCTACCAAGCTCTACATCTACCCCTTGGCTCTCCAGTCGATGACCCAGCTCATGGATGGCAATCAGGGAGTCTCTGTAAGTGTGACGCTGCCTCAGGTCCTCCACCATGGTAGCCATTGGCACCTGCTGTTCTTCAACCCTCAGCAAACCCCCAACAGAAGGATTCTGTGGAAGGCCAAGCAAAGTAGACAACTGTTTCATGTCCTTTGTCTCCAAGGCAGCTATGCCAAGGCCCCACCAGTGGTGCCCTCTTGGAACTCTGAATTCCCTCTCCTGAAGCAGTCTATGTCGAGGATGCACATAGCATCTGGGCCAGTCCCAATGGGGTGCTTTTGCCATTCCTTCCTAGTTAGACTCACTTCAGCCTCCGGTACAGTTAACTGTTGGGATCCCCCTGTCACACCAGAAATACAAGTGGTTCTACCTCTTTGTAGCTTGATGGCATCAGGGTACTATGTGCACCGGTGTCCAGTAGAGCCCAATACGTTTGTGGATCTGATGTGCCAGGCCATAAAATATAAATGTACAGTAAACCCGATTGTCCCTTTCCTCCCCTCCTCCTCCTGGCTTGAAGCAGGACTCCTCTAGTCCTGTTCATAGTATTTATTATGGTGTCTGCTAGACAAACCAATGGAAACACGTCCCACCATGGCACTGTCATTCCATTGGGCAAGGGAATGGAGCCGACAGTCATGGGACATATTTGGGTGGGGAGGGTGGGGCCCAGCAGAGACAAGGAGTCAAGGCAGTGGGCTGGGGTGAGGCCAGCAGAAGCAGCCCAAGGGGTGGTGCTGCTGGTGAGGACACGTTTGTGCCAGCAGCCTGAGTGGGAAGCAGCTGTGCGCAGATGAGGGGAGGCCAGGAAGCGCATGCCAAGAGCGCTGCTGCCAGCAGAGCCAAGGCCGGGACTGAGCCCAAGGGCAGAGGCAGGCCCAGGGCAGGGGGCTGCAAGGGTCATGCTGAGCTCCCTGCCCCTGCAGCAGCCGCCCTGGCCCTCAGCCTCCTCTCCCCTGCCACTGCAGCTCTGGGCTCCCCTGGCGCAGCCCTGGCTCTGCAGCACCAAGCCCTGCTGGGAGCCCTCCCCTGCATGCTGCCACCACTCCCTGACGCTGCTGTTGCCCTCTGCCGGGCACTGCCCAGCCCAGCCCAGCCCCTGCCCACCTCTCCCCACCTCTCTGTCATCTCCCCAGACCAGCCCAGCCCAGTCACACAGAATCACAGAATTTCTAGGTTGGAAGAGACCTCAAGACCATCGAGTTCAACCTCTGACCTAACGCTAACAGTCCCCACTAAACCATATCCCTAAGCTCTACATCTAAACGTCTTTTAAAGACTTCCAGGGATGGTGGCTCCACCACTTCCCTGGGCAGCCTGTTCCAATGTCTAACAACCCTTTCGGTAAAGAAGTTCTTCCTAAGATCCAACCTAAAACTCCCCTGGTGCAACTTTAGCCCATTCCCCCTCGTCCTGCAGCAGCCCAGGCTGTGCTGGCCCCAGGGCAGTGCCCACTGCAGGCTGCTGCAGGGCTCTGGGCACGGCCACCACAGCCCCCGCACTGGGAACAGCTCAGGAGATGGAGGTCCGTGAAGCTGCAGGAGCCCTGCTCTCTTGCCTGGCAGATCCCCAGCACACAGTGCCTGTGCCCCGCAGGGCCAGCCCCACTCCCCAGGCCAGCACAAGAGGCCTGGCCCAGCCACAGAGCAGCTCCAGATTCTGGTCCGTGAAGGTCCAGATTTCCCCACTTAGTAGTGATGGGAACCCCAAGAGCCACCAAAGCTGTTCCTAAGTGTGACAGCAGGCCTTTTGGCACTTAGCCCCTTTGGCATTAGGAGAGTGAGATGGGATCGGAGAGCTGTGAATATCTCACGGCTTCTTTATTGCCTTAATCTACACAGGAAGATTGCTAAAAGTAACGTAGATGAGTGGGTTAAAATAAAAATCAACACATAGAAGGATGAGAAGAAATTTCCTTAAATCAAAATAATATTATCACATATTTTTTTTAAAGAAAAGAAAGAATAAACAATTTCATAAAGTGTTTTGTGACAAATTTGCTCAGTACTGTTAAGATGCTGAGCATATTATTTGTGCTCAAATAGTACGTGGGAAAGTAATTTCCTTAATGCATTTTTCAGTTCCTGGTTCCTCATGCTGTTGATGAGGGTGTTCACTGCTGGAGGCACCACCGAGTATAAAAATGACACCACCAGGTTGTAGTGGGTTTACGTGGCAAGGTTTGGTAGCAGGGGGCCATAGGGGTGGTTTCTGTGAAAATTATCTAGAAGCTGCCCCATGTTTGGGAAGGGCCCCATTGTTTTCCAGAGCTGAGCCAATAAGCGATGCTGTTTTGCGCCTCTGTGAGAGCATATTTAAGACAGGGAAAAAAAAACGCTGTGCCACACAGCAGCTGGGAGAGTGAGAGCAGTGAGGAACGGCCCTGCAGGCGCCAAGGTCTGTGAAGAAGGAGGGGGGAGAGGTGCTCCAGGCGCCGGAGCAGAAGTCCCCTGCGGCCTGTAGTGAGGCCCATGGTGAAGCAGGATGTCCCCCTGCAGCCCATGGAGTACCATGGTGGAGCAGGGTTCCACGCTGCAGCGCGTGGAGGAGACCACGGTGGAGCAGGTGGCCCTGCACCGACGGAGGCTGCCGCCTGTGGAAGACCCCTGCCGGAGCAGATTCCGGGCCGGACCTGTAGCCCGTGGAGAGGAGCCCACGCAGGAGCAGGTGACCTGGCAGGAGCTGCTGCCCGTAGGGGAGCCAGGTTGGAGCAGTCTGCTCCTGAGGGATGGACCCCGTGGTACAGACCCATATCTGGAGCAGTTCTGGAAGAGCTGCTGCCTGTGGGAAGCCCACGCCAGATCAGTTCATCAAGGACTGCATCCCGTGGGTGGGACGAGAGTGACCGAGAAGGAGCGGCAGAGAAGAAACGCTGTAGACTGACCATAACCCCCATTCCCCCGTTCCCCTGCGCCGCTCGGGGGGGAGGAGGTGGAAGAGGGTGGATCGGGGGGAAGGTGCTTTTGGTTTCTTTCCTTTGTTTCTCACTTCTCTCGCCTTGTTAGTAATGAGCAATAAATCTTACTATCTCCGAGTCTGTTTTGCCCGTTACGATAATTACTGAGTGATTTTCTCATCCTTGTCTCAACCTTTGAGCCCTTTTCACATATTTTCTCACAATTCCTCTTTGAGGAGGGGGAGTGAGAGAGCGGCTGTGGTGGAGCTCGGCTGCCCACTCGAGCGGAACCATGACATATGCCGATGTTTAAATTTTTGCAGAGCAGTCCTTACCAAGGCAAGGACGGTTCAGCTACTCACTCTGTCCTGGCAACAGGAAGGCTGAGGGTGCAGTAAGAGCTGGGAGGGGACAGACCCAGGACAGGTGACCCAAAGTCCCTAAAGGGGTATTCCATACCATCTGACGTCATGCTAAACAATATATAGGGGTGGCTAGCCAGGGAAGGGGGCCGGACTGCTCGGGGTTAGGCTAGGCATCGGTCAGCGGGTGGTGAGCAATTGCATTGTGCATCACTTGTTTGTACATATTATTAGTAGTAGTACTATTATCATCATTGTATTATTATTATTATTATTATTATTATTATTATTATTATTATTATTATTATTATTATTATTATTATTATTATTATTTTCCTATTTTCCTGTCTTATTAAACTGTCTTTATCTCAACTCCCGGGCTTCACTTTCCATTTCTCTCCCCCTTCTCTCCCCCGTCCCAGAGAGGGAGGGGGGAGGGTGAGCGAATGGCTGTGTGGTGTTTAGCTGCCAGCCGGGTTAAACCACGACACCATCCCTCCACATCCAAAACAGAAACTTTGAGGGCTTGGGAAAAGTAACCCTGGATCTACAGAAGCCATTTGGGAAACAAAATATGAAGGTCGGAAGCATGATTTTGTGGATTTTTCTGATGGGCACATTGTGCAGGATGCGCCTAAAGACCTTTCTGTCCTTTTCCCTCCTGAGTACAACACCGCTTCCTTCTCAGGAATGGAGGAGCCAACAGAGGTGAGACAGATACACTGAGATGGTAAATGTCATCAGAAAGCTGATCCCAACAAGATATGGGGAGGTCAGGAGCAGCCTGAACAAGAGACAAGTGAGATTTTGGGGTGGTAAGAGGAGCATGGCCAGAAGAAATTAATGATTTCATAGAGGTAAGAGCATTCATGCAATGCCGGTAGTGCAGTAACACTGACTTAAAACAGTCATATATGGACATTACCTTACGTGACCAGTAATTTTAACGTTAAATATACCTAAATGTTACTACACCAAACTGAAAGAAATCAATTTTCTCTCTTGATAACGGTAATCGTTTCACTTAACACATACATTACAATGCTCTATTTATCCCTAGACTTCTTGCCAGACAAAAAGCACCCGTAAACCACAGAGCTTGTCTATACCTTAACCACAGACCTGATAGCACAAGCAGAACACCAAACAATCCCACTAAAACTTTGCTTAATCTCTAACCCAGAAAGTGAAAAAGAGATACCGAGAGGGCTAGAGAAAGCTCAGCTCTACCTCAGGATCTCCTGACCCAGCAGGAAGAATGTGACTGTGGCAGGGACTGTGAGGTCACTTCTGTCTCTGCACGTGATAAGGCAGCAGCAGGAACGTGTCACAGAAAGGGACTGGGAGGTCACTTGTGTCTGGAGGTGGCAGGTCAGCCTTGACTTCTCCCTGGGATCTGCACTTTTGGGCTGACATCTGGCAGTGGCCCTGCTAGGCCAGCAGAAGGCACCTGCTTGGCATGCTGACTGGGGGATCCCCTCTGCCTCCAGAGCCAGAAGGACCCAGGCAGAAAAAAGGCCCCAACATGGGTTGTCCTGTCCCTTCTGCTTGAGTCCATGACTGGACAGCAGCAGGCACAAGGCTTGGCTGTGTCTCCACAAGAAGCTGCAAGGCCAGCAGCAGGCCCCTGGTGTGGAAGCTGCTGCTGAGGTGACTTGTGTCTGGTTGGCTGAGAGGCCGCAAGGAGCCTGCTGTGTTGGGATGCCTACTTCAGGAGTGGTTTCCTACCTGATGGAGCTTTCAGTGGTAGTAGGAAAGAGCAGGAGAGAAAAAACTGCCACAAAGTGCACCATGGATGGTTTCCCCCATGTCTAGTGAAGGATGATGATTCTCCATAATCCTCTTTTATTTAAAGTATTTCTATAAGCAGTGTTTATTTTCTTTGAGAGTCATAGACAGATGGAGCTGCAGCTGGGCTTTGGCCCTTCTAATTTTGACCTGCACAGCCCCATAACATTCAGGACACAGCTCCAGACAAACTGACAGCATGCATGAGAATGAAGAACAGAAAAAGTGGAATCTGGCAGCCTTCCACCCACTGTTTTTCTGTGACTCTGTGTTGCAGTTCCATTCAAGTGATTACTCCTGTATTATCCAAACGTTCCCGCAGCTCGTAATGCTATTGTCTTGTCAGAGATAGGACAGTCATACAAAGGTTGAAGCATCTGCCTGCAGACATGAACGGATGACAAAAGGAGCATGAGTGTGGGGGAATGTTGAGAAACTGCAGGATTTTGCCTAAAGTAACTTCTTGATGTTTACAAGGAGAAGGACCCAGACCTACACCAGAGGAAGAGTAACCCCATGCAGTAGGGCAGAGTGAGCAGTGCCCAGGAGGAGGAGGGCCTGGGCACCACGAGGGATGCCATACGAGCAGTGGTGCCTGCTCACCAGGAACCAGGTCAGCTTCCTACAGAGATGCATTACGAGGAGCATGGCCACCAAGAAGATCTGAGTTATCAGACTCAGCTCAGATCCCCTGAGACACTGCACGAACAAGTGCCAAAAACTAGCCAGTAAAGAGGTACAGGTCTGGGAGTCACTAGGACATCCTCATGTGGAGAGGAGCAATGAGAATGGCAAGACTCAAGGTCCCAATAGGACCCAGGTCTTTATGTCCATGGTTATGGCTGTTGTCACTGTCACTGAGGCCTATGAGGAGACAGCTGATCATTAAAGCACCAGGGCCTCATTGCCTCCTCGCCCCAACCATGAAGCAGGCAGGGGTCGTGCCATTCTCCCGCACTTCGCCATGCACATCCCCATCTCCTACTGCCCCACAACGAGCCCTGAACAAGGTGTCAAGGGAAAGGATCTCCCTTCCTAGAGGACAATGGTCAAGGCATGGCCCTTGTGCTTGGTGACACACATCCACTTTTCCTACACATCAGTGTCACCTTCACATTGCCTTTGTCTCCTTGTCCTCACTGCCTCCAGGGTTCTGCTCTAACGAGCTCCAAGGGAGGCTGTGTGAGTGCTGGCCCTCAGGGGAACACTGCAGGAAACTTGCCTCTGACTTGCACTTCTGGAGAGATGTCTTCAATTGTTTCTGAGTGCCTGAGGTTCGTGTGTGGGCTCATCAGCCAAGCCCCCAGAGGGGTGATTGCAGTGCCTTGGGCTGGTGCTGTGCTGCTGAGCTGGGCCGGGCTCATGGGACAGAGAGAGCTCATGGCAAGAGGGCCCTGGTGCAGAGAGCCAGCTGTGCCCAGGAGCAGCTCCTCTGCACAGCACAGCAGGGCTGGGGGCTCTGACCGCAGCTGGCACACAGAGAGGAGAGAAGGAGAGACGGCTTGGAGGCACTGAGGAGCGCAACAACAGAGGGCAGCGTGTGGCAGGACACATCTGCAGGCTCTTGACACCATGAGTCTCTGGCATCAGGGCAGTGCAGGTGGGGTTGCCAGAGGGGTCTTCTACAGCTGGCACATCTGATGGCTGATAGCATCTGTCAGGATGACTTTTACTCTACATTTAATGTGGAATAGAATGTGCTGTACACAATGGCATTTATAAAAAAGCATTTCCAGAGGAAAACTGAGTCTTGGTTAATCTGAAGTGGAAGGCTTTTTTAGTGTCTGTGCTTTCTGAATCTTGCAGTGCAGTGGAAGCATGGATGGGGTCTGTGAACGTGGACAGGGAGGAGATGTGGGGACATAGAACCATCTCCCAGCAGAGAAATAGGAAGGCAGCAGGGACTTGGGCAGGCGGTGAGAGGGAGCTGCTGCCAGAATTGCTGTGAGAGGGAAGGCTCAGGCACCTCCCTGCCATCCCCTGCAGGGCAGGCGCCTTCCCTGGGACACCCCCTGGTCTCCTCTCCCACCAGCACGGCCTCTGCCCTCAAGCTCCAATGTCCCCATCAGGAGCTGCCTCCTCTGCAGGAAGAGCTGCAGCACAGGAGGGTCTGCTGAGTGTCCGTCTGTCCCTCCCTGGCCTTGCCTCCCCTGGCAGCAGCACGCTGGCATTCCCCCTGGCTTCTCCAGCTGGCCGTTCTGCTGCTGGTCTTGTTCCCAGGCTGGCTTGAGATGGGGGTTTCAGAGGCAGTGGTGTGCCCTCGGGGTGTTTGGGGAAAGGGGAGTACGGGTACCAGGTGAGGGGTGTGTAGTGGTGTAATTTGATCCCGGATTCTTCTGCCGTCAGCAGTGTTCAGGTTCTTTTCAGTTGAACAACTGAGTACAACTTTCCTGCAGCTCTCACAGGGCAGCTGAGACAGTACTTGATGGACAGACTGGCTGACCTCCTTGAAGAACACTGTGCACTAAAGTGACAGTCCCTTTTTCTCTGATAATGATCTACAAGGATTCCCTTTGAGTCCAGCAGAAATAACCAGGATCTGTGGCTCAGAAACACTCCTCAGGAGTGGTAAGACAGCTGAAACAACAAACTCAAAAAACAAAAATTTAAAATAAAATTAAAACAAAGCCTCCACAACTCTGCTCTGCAGTTTGTTGAACTGGGAGTAATGCTGGGGCAAAACTCTTTGAGATCAGGAGGGAAGTGAAACCAACATTTCCTCATGTTTCTCTTCACCTCTTGCTGTAGGACACGACTGACTCCTGCACTGACCACAGTAGAACCTCCTGTTCCAACTGACACCATCAGGCAGAATGAATCAGGATCCATGAAAGGGATCTGCCAAATGTCTGTCAGAAAGTGCACAATATAAGTGATGATTTTAAATGAGAAATTGAATTCATTTTCCTATGATACATTTATTGCATTTATTATTCTCATCCTCTTCTTTTTCAGGACCACATCCCAAAAAAAGCAGATGTCCAACAGAAGCACCATCACTGAGTTCCTCCTGCTGGCATTCGCAGACACACGCGAGCTGCAGCTCCTGCACTTTGCGCTCTTCCTGGGCATCTACCTGGCTGCCCTCCTGGGCAACGGCCTCATCCTCAGCGCCGTAGCCTGCCACCACCGCCTCCACACCCCCATGTACTTCTTCCTCCTCAACCTCGCCCTCCTCGACCTGGGCTGCATCTCCACCACTCTGCCCAAAGCCATGGCCAATGCCCTCTGGGACACCAGGGCCATCTCCCATCAAGGATGTACTACACAGGTCTTTTTTGTTGCTTTCTTGTTTGTAGCAGAGTATTCCCTTCTCACCGTCATGGCCTACGACCGCTACGTTGCCATCTGCAAGCCCCTGCACTACGGGAGCCTCGTGGGCAGCAGAGCTTGTGCCCAGATGGCAGCAGCTGCCTGGGGCAGTGGCTTTCTCACTGCTGTCCTGCACACGGCCACTACATTTTCCCTGCCCCTCTGCAAAGGCAATGTTGTGGACCAGTTCTTCTGTGAAATCCCTCACATCCTCAGGCTGTCCTGCTCAGATGCCTACCTCAGGGAAGTCGGGGCTCTTGTGTTTAGTGTTTCTTTATTCTTTGGCTGTTTTGTTTTCATTGTAGTTTCCTATTTACAGATCTTCATGACTGTGCTGAGGATGCCCTCTGAGGAGAGCAAGCACAAAGCCTTTTCCACGTGCCTCCCTCACCTGGCAGTGGTTTTCCTCTTTGTCAGCACTGCCATATTTGCCTACCTGAAGCCCACTTCCATCTCTACCCCACCTCTGGACTTGGTGGTGTCACTTTTGTACTCAGTGGTACCTCCAGCAGTGAACCCACTCATCTACAGCATGAGGAACCAGGAGCTCAAAGTTGCAGTGAGGAAAATGCTTCTATATGTGCTTCTTAAGCATCAATGTTGTTAATAGTATTGTGATTTGTATCATATCATTTTTATCTTTAGTAGTATTATCATATTGTAATAATTAATAATAATCCTCTGAAGACTACCATTGTATTTGAGAAACAGACATGACAGATTTTCATATTATTTTTCTTTTTTCTTTTTTAAATAATTTTTAATATTGATTTAATTTATGTATTAATTTATTTTCTTTGAATACATCTTCTAATTGACGAATTGAACTAGGCTTCCTCTGTAGGTATAGTCAATTAAGAAAAGAGCATAACTTCACTGGTCTCAGCTGCCGTTTCTTGCCATCTGCTCTGGAGCTGGGGGAGCAGCCCCAGCACGCAGGAGGGGCTCAGGGCCAAGAGCCCAGATGCCACATGCAGGAGCAGCCCCGGTGGCCCTCGGGGCTGGCCCTCACTGCCCGCTGGGCTCTGCCTCTCTGCTGCCTTCGGGCCGGGGCTGCTGCTTCCCTGGAGCCATGGCCATGGCCAGCAGCAGGATGTGGCCTTTTCCCTGCTGCTCTCTTTTGGTCTCCACATTGTTCTCTTGTGCTCTTGTACGTGGGTTAGTCATCAGATCTCATGCACCTTGGTGACTTTCCTGATATTCCTACAGTGGCATGTCTACTACATCTCTGTACACCTCTTCTAAAGCTGGTGTCAGAAATACACCTATGGAGATCCTCCCTGGACAGCCCTCTTGTTTTTCTGGGCTTCAGGATGGATCAGATTCCTATAGTGATTGCTGAAGGACAAAGGGCTGGACTGGGATCTGACTTCTTGGTAGCACACGGCCCAGCAAACAATACTTGGCCTTTCAGTGCCCTGGTAGTGTCCTGCATTTGCTCGGTCTGATGGCAAATGGCATGCTGGAGAGGAATCTGGAGTTGCTCTGTGGCACAGGCACTGTGTGCTGGGGATCTCCCAGGCAAGAGAGCAGGGCTCCTGCAGCTTCACGGACCTTCATCAACGAGCTGGGGCTGGCCCCTGCGCGGGGGTTGCAGGGGAGGCCCAGAGCCACCTTTGTGCCAGCAGCTGTGGTGCCTTACGAGGGGCTGGGGCTGTGGTGGACGTGCCCAGAGCCCTGCAGCAGCCTGCGGTGGGCTCTGCCCTGGGGCCGGAACAGCCTGGGCTGCTGGGCTGGGGAGAGGGCAGGGAGGTGGGGAGAGGTGGGCAGGGGCTGGGCTGGGCTGGGCAGTGCCCAGCAGAGGGCAACAGCAGTGTCAGGGAGCGGTGGCAGCATGCAGGGGAGGGCTCCCAGCAGGGCTTGGTGCTGCAGAGCCAGGGTTGTGTGAAGGGAGCCCAGAGCTGCAGGGGCAGGGGAGAGGAGGCCGAGGGCCAGGGCGGCTGCTGCAGGGGCAGGGAGCTCAGCATGGCCCTTGCAGCCCCCTGCCCTGGGCCTGCCTCTGCCCTTGGGCTCGGCCCTGGCCTTGGCTCTGCTGGCAGCAGCGTTCTTGGCATGCGCTTCCTGGCCTCCCCTCGCCTGCGCACAGCTGCTGCCCACTCAGGCTGCTGCCACAAACATGTCCTCACTAGCAGCACCACCCCTTGGGCTGCTTCTGCTGGCATCCCCCACCCCACTGCCTTGACTCCTTGTCTCTGCTGGGCCCCACCTTCCACACTCAGATGCGTCCCTTGGCTGTCGGCTCCCTTTCTCCTGCCCTGTGGGAATACCAAGCTGGAGCAGACAGGTTACCTTTAGATGTGTTGGTGCTTGTGTAATTCATGTTGATGATGGCACAAATGACAGTTCCTTCACCAGTGATGCACATCCTTCTTCATGCTAGGCCAAACTCAACGTCCTTCTCACTTCTTTTTCTCATGGATGAACTGGATTAGGTCTCCTTGATTATTCTGAGGCACAATGCAATGCTTTTTCCCTTCTGCTACTCCAGCACAATATGTGTGACCTTCCCTTACTCTGCACATTGACCTGCATAGTCATTCCATATTCGTTGCTTTCAAATCCTTAGTTGGATGGGGGCCATTTCCGTTCAGGTGGGGCAAGCTGATGGGTTCTGCCTCAGCCATTTGAAGCATGCTATTGTCCTGGTTTCAGTTAGCACAGAATTAATTTTCTTCCTAGTAGCTGGTGGAATGCTGTGTTTTGGCTTAGGATGAGAAGAGTGCTGATAACACCCCGATGCTTTAACTGTTGCAGAGCAGTGCTTATACTAAGCCAAGGACATCTCAGCCTTTTGTTCTGCCCTGCCAATGGGCAGGCTGGGGGCGCAGTAAGAGCTGGGAGGGGACAGACCCAGGACAGGTGACCCAAACTAGCCAAAGGGGTATTCCATACCATCTAACGTCATGCTAAACAATATATAGGGGTGGCTAGCCGGTGGGAGGGCGCCGGACTGCTCGGGGTTAGGCTGGGCATCGGTCAGCGAGTGGTGAGCAATTGCATTGTGCGTCACTTGTTTGTACATATTATTATTATTTCCCTATTATCACCATATTATTATTATTGTTATTATTGTTATTATTGTTATTATTGTTATTATTGTTATTATTGTTATTATTATTTTGTTATTATTATTTTCCTGTCTTATTAAACTGTCTTTATCTCAACTCACGGGCTTCGCTTTCCATTTCTCTCCCCCGTCCCAGAGAGGGAGGGGGGAGGGTGAGCGAACGGCTGTGTGGTGTTTAGCTGCCGGCCGGGTTAAACCACGACAGTCTTTTTGGCGCCCAACGTGGGGCCCGAAAGGTTGAGATAACGGCAGATCTGACCAGAGTGTGTTAAACTAAAATTGGTGTAAGGATTAGACCTGCTTAATAGTCACTTGTCATAATGCTGTTTGCTTTAATCTCAACTCTGCTGCGCCTGTTTTCCAAATTGAGTATTATAGTACGTTATTTTCCGTATTTGCTCTCTGTCGTGTTGTTTATCCTCTCCGGGCCCTGGTTTCAGATCATTATGGTACTGTGTGTTGTAGCAATGGCTTATGAGACGATGAAATATGTGGTCATGACTCTAACTTGTTATTTGTATTCAGTAACATCGTCGACTCTGTACTTTGGAAACTGTATCTTGGAAACTATTAGCAATTATACCTATTGTTTTTTTCCATTAGGGAGTCAATCTGTGGAGGGGAAAGGGGAAGATACTTTTTCTTACTTGCTTACTCTCCCTTTCTCCTTCACCACCCCTGTATCCTCCTGGATCACTCTGCCTTCCTCCTTCACCACCCTCTTATCCCCTGAGCTTGTCACAATAGCTCTCCAAGATATTGAATATTTCTGGAATACTCAGAATACCATAGTCTTGTTGTTCTGCCTCCTGAATGCACTTCAGGTTCTGCTTAAAGTTAAACAACTACTTGGGAAGCTCATCCGGAGATCTGCCCGGAGGCAGTATAGTTGTGGGTGGCAGGGAGTATGGGTGGATATGGGCAGGCATCTAGAGCAGTTGGCACCCCCAGTGTGTTGGAAATTCACCCCTGAACAATGGCAAAATCCTCAAAAACTGGCAGAATGCTTGAAAAAAAGGTGTCATGATTCTGGCAGTTCCAAAGTAACACAAATCATTGTAATGTGCTGGGGCCTGGCTCATGCCTATCGAGCTGCCATTGATACTGCTATCAACTTAGTGACAGACCCTGCGGCCACTCCAAGCCCTGTGACAGATCCAACGGCCACTGTGACCCCTACTGTGGACTCTGCAGCTGCTCCAGCTCCGGTTCCTGCAGCAGCCCAGAAGTTGACCCTGCAGAGGGTATTCCAACCCCTGTAACGGGGTCAGAGAAACGAGCTGTAGCAGTGCAAGCTGCCCCTGCAGAGGGTATTCCAACCCCTGTAGCAGACCCTGTAACAAGGTCAGAGAAACGAGCAGTAGCAGTGCAAACTGCCCCTGCAGAGAGTATTCCAACCCCTGTGGCAGACCCTGTAACAAAGTCAGAGAAACAAGCAGTAGCAGTGCAAGCTGCCCCTGTAGAGAAGGTGAAAAAATGGTATAGAGATTCAGGTCGTTTAGAACGCAGAGAGTCTTCTGCCAATCCAGGTAAGGCTTCTGCCAAATCTAAGTATAGAGATGACGAAGATGACGACGACGCTGGGCCATCAAGGATTCAGAAGGAGGAAGATGAGGATGTCGAAAAATCAACAGTAACTACCCGAAGCCTAAACGAGCGCGAGCTACGAGATGTGCGAAAAGATTTTGGTCGCTGTATAGGTGAGCAGCTTGTCACCTGGCTGCTCCGGTGCTGGGACTCTGGAGCCAATTGTGTGGAATTAGACGGCAGGGAAGCCAAGCGGCTGGGATCCCTTGCTCGAGACGCCGGCATTGACAAAGCAATTGCAGATGGAACACAATCCACCAGCCTCTGGAGGAGTCTCCTCTCAGCTGTGAGGGAAAGGTATCCCTTCAAGGAAGAACTTTTATGTCTACCAGGCAAGTGGACCACTATGGAGAAGGGAATCCAGTACCTGAGGGAATTAGCCGTACGGGAAGTGATTTATGAGGATCCAGACCAGAGACAAACATCCAAAGATCCAGATGAAGTCAAGTGTACATGACCCATGTGGCGGAAGTTTGTACGGAGTGCACCATCATCATATGCCAGCTCATTGGCAATAATGGCCTGGAAAGAGGATGAGGAACCCACAGTGGATGAAGCGGCTAAACAACTCCGGCAGTACGAAGAAAGTCTTTCCTCTTCCTTACAGGCCTGCGTCTCAGCTGTGGAGAAACTTTCTGAAAAGTTTCACCAACTTGAAGAGAATCTATTGTCCTCCCCACCTGAACCAACCAGTGTCCACCGACCAAAAGAGAACACCTGGGAGAAACTTTCTGAAAAGGTTCACCAACTTGAAGAGAGATTATTCTCCTCTGCACCTGTACAAAGCAGTGTCTCAGCTGTCAGGGGTAGGCGTTCACCCACACAAGGAAGACGCTATGGTGGGTACTCACCCCGTGCCACCCTGTGGTTTTACTTACGAGACCATGGAGAGGACATGAGAAAATGGGATGGAAAATCTACCGCGACCCTAGAGGCACGGGTACGTGAGTTGCAAAAGAAAACAATCAGGAAAAAGGGATTATCCGAAAAGTTTGCTGCTCCAACTTCCAGCAGACAGTCCTTCAAACACAGAAATGAAGAAGATTCTGACCAGGATTAGGGAGGCCCTGCCTCCAGCCAGGGGGAGGAAAGGGACAATCGAGTTTATTGGACTGTGTGGATTCGATGGCCTGGCACGTCAGAAGCACAGAAGTATAAGGCTTTAGTAGACACCGGTGCACAATGTACTATAATGCCATCGAGCTATAAAGGACCAGAGCCCATCTATATTTGTGGAGTGACAGGAGGATCTCAGCAGTTGACTGTATTGGAGGCTGAAGTGAGTCTGACTGGGAATGAGTGGGAAAAGCACCGCATTGTGACTGGCCCGGATGCTCCATGTATCCTTGGCATAGACTATCTTAGAAGAGGATATTGCAAGGACCCAAAAGGGTTCCGGTGGGCTTTTGGTATAGCTGCCTTGGAGACAGAGGGCATTAAACAATTATCCACCTTGCCTGGTCTCTCAGAGGACCCCTCTGTTGTGGGGTTGTTGAGGGTCGAAGAACAGCAAGTGCCAATCGCTACCACAACTGTGCACCGGCGGCAATATCGCACTAACCGAGACTCCCTGATTCCCATCCATAAGCTAATTCATCAATTGGAGAGCCAAGGAGTGATCAGCAAGACCCATTCACCTTTCAATAGTCCCATATGGCCAGTGAGAAAGTCTAATGGTGAGTGGAGACTAACAGTGGACTATCGCGGCCTGAACGAAGTCACGCCACCACTGAGTGCTGCAGTGCCGGACATGCTGGAACTTCAGTATGAACTTGAGTCAAAGGCAGACGAGTGGTACGCCACAATTGATATCGCTAATGCATTTTTCTCCATCCCTCTAGCAGCAGAGTGCAGGCAACAATTTGCCTTCACTTGGAGGGGAGTCCAATATACTTGGAATCGGCTGCCCCAGGGGTGGAAACACAGCCCTACCATTTGCCATGGACTGATCCAGTCTGCGCTAGAGCAGGGGGAAGCTCCTGAACACCTGCAGTACATCGATGACATTATTGTGTGGGGTGACACAGCAGAGGAAGTTTTCGAGAAAGGGAAGAAAATAGTCCAAATCCTTCTGAAAGCCGGTTTTGCCATAAAACAAAATAAAGTCAAAGGACCTGCATGAGAGATCCAGTTTTTAGGAATAAAATGGCAAGATGGGCGTCGTCAAATCCCAATGGATGTGATCAACAAAATTAAAGCTATGTCTCCACCAACTAACAAAAAAGAAACACGGACTTTCCTAGGTGTTGTGGGGTTTTGGAGAAAGCATATCCCAAATTACAGTCTGATTGTAAACCCGCTCTACCAAGTAACCCGTAAGAAGAATGAGTTTGAATGGGGCCCTGAACAACGACAAGCTTTTGAACAAATCAAGCAGGAAATAGTCCATGCAGTAGCCCTTGGGCCAGTTCGAACAGGACCAGATGTAAAGAATGTGCTCTACACTGCAGCCGGGGAGAATGGCCCCACCTGGAGCCTCTGGCAGAAAGAACCTGGGGAAACTTGAGATCAACCCCTGGGGTTTTGGTGTCAGGGATACAGAGGATCTGAGGCCCGCTATACTCCAACTGAAAAGGAGATATTGGCAGCATATGAAGGAGTTCGATCTGCTTCGGAGGTGGTCGGTACTGAAGCGCAGTTCCTCCTAGCACCCCGATTGCCAGTACTAGGTTGGATGTTCAAGGGAAGGGTCTCCTCTACACATCATGCAACTGATGCTACATGGAGCAAGTGGGTTGCACTGATTGCTCAGTGGGCTCGAATAGGAAACCCCAGTCGCCCAGGAATATTGGAAGTGATCATGGACTGGCCAGAAGGCAAATACTTTGGGATATCATCAGAGGAGGAGGTGGGTCGTGCTGAAGAAGCCCCACTGTACAACCAGTTGCCAGAGAATGAAAAGAAATATGCCCTGTTCACTGATGGGTCCTGTCGTATTGTGGGGAAGCATCGGAGATGGAAGGCTGCTGTATGGAGTCCTACACGACGAGTTGCAGAAGCTGCTGAGGGAGAAGGTGAATCGAGTCAGTTTGCAGAAGTGAAGGCCATTCAGCTGGCTTTAGACATTGCTGAACGAGAAAAACATCCGGTTCTCTATCTCTACACCGATTCATGGATGGTAGCAAATGCCCTGTGGGGATGGTTACAGCAATGGAAGCAAAACAACTGGCAGCACAGGGGCAAACCCATCTGGGCTGCTGCATTGTGGCAAGATATTGCTGCTCGGGTAGAGAACCTGGCTGTAAAAGTACGCCACGTAGATGCTCATGTGCCCAAGAATCGGGCTACTGAAGAACATCAAAACAACCAGCAGGTGGATCAGGCTGCTAAGATTGAAGTAGCTCAGGTGGACCTGGATTGGCAGCATAAAGGTGAATTATTTATAGCCCGATGGACCCATGACCTTGATCAGCTCCAGGGATGGGGCATCCACAGCTTCTCTGGGCAACCTGTTCCAGTGCCTCACTTCCTTCTGAATGAAGAATTTTCTCCTAACTTCTAATCTGAATCTGCCCTCATTTAGCTTAGAACCATTCTCCCTTGTCCTGTCATTATCTGATTGAGCAAAGAGTCACTCTCCATCTTTTTATACTCCCCCTTGAAGTACTGAAAGGCCACAAAGAGGTCACCCCGGAGCCTTCTTTTCTCCAGGCTGAACAGCCTCAGCTCTCTTAGTCTTTCTTCACAGGAGACATGCCCCAGCCCCTTGATCATCTTTGTGGCCCTCTTCTGGACCTATTCTAACAGATTCACATCCTTGTGCTGGGGGCCCAGTCCTGGATGCATCACTTCAAGTGGGGCCTCACAAGGGCAGACAGAGTACAAGGAGTAGAAGCAGAATTAACTTCCCTCTACCTGCTGGCCACTCCTCTGCTTATGAAGCCCAGGATGCAGTTGGCCTTCTGGGCTACAAGCACAGAATGTACGGTCTCACTGTCTTACTGTTGATCTCATTGTCTGTCATAGATAAAGATATTAAACAGCACCAGTCCCAGGACAGATCCTGAGGTACAACACTTGTCTCCAGCCTCCACTTGGTCGTAGAGCGACTGAGCACCACTCTCTGGATGTGACCTTCAGGCCAACTCCTTATCCACTGAATGGTTGACCCATCAAATGCATATCTCTCCAATTTGGAGACAAGGATGTCATGTGGGACCATGGCAACGATCTTACAGAAGTCCAAGTAGATGACATAGGCTAGTCTTCTCTTGTTGTCTGATGTGATCACTCGATTGTAGAAAGCCATCACATTGGTCAGGCAAGATTTACCCTTTGGTGAAGCCATGCTGGCTGTCTGAGATCACCTCTTTGTCTTGCATGTGCCTTGACATTGATTCCAGGAGGATCTTTTCCATGATCTTGCCAGGCACAGAGGTGAGGCTCACCATTCAATAGTTACAAGGGTTCTCATTTCTACCCTTTTTAAAAATGGGAGTGATGTTTCCTTTTTCCAGTCAGCAGGGATTTCACCTGCTGAGGACCTCAGGACCCTGGGATGCATGTCACCAAGCCCCATAGACTTGCATGTGCTCAGTTTCTTCAGGTGAACTCAGACCTCCTCTTTACTTAGAGCAGGAGGGACTTTGCCCCCCAGCCTGCATCGATGGGTTCAGGGAAGTGAAAGACTTAGGAAGCCTGACTGGCAGGGAAGACTGAGGCAAAGATGTTGTTGAGTCCCTCAGGCTTCTCCATGTCTGTCATTACCAGTTCACCCTTCTTATCCATCAGAGGGGGTACACTCTCCTTGGCCTTTCTTTTCTGAGCAAAGTACCTATAGAATCTCTTCCTGTTATGCTTTTCATCCTCTGCTAAGCTCAGTTCCATCTATGCCTTGGCTTTCCTTATCCCATCCCTCCACATCTGAAACTGAAACTTGTGAGAGGGCCTGGGAAAAGCAGCCCCGGATCCAGAGAAGCCATTTGGGAAACAAAACTTGTAGGTCGGAAGCGTGATTTTGTGGAGGTGCAGAGCTGTTGGGCACATTGTACAGGAAGCACCAAAAGATCTGTGTCCTTTTCCCTCCTGTCTACAATGCCACTTCCTTCTCTGGAATGGAGGAGCCAATAGAGGTGAGACAGATACACTGAGATGGTAAATGCCATCAGAAAGCTGATCCCAGTAAGATATGGGGAGGTCAGGAGCAGCTTGAACAAGAGACATGTGAGATTTTGGGGTGGGAAGAGGAGCATGGCCAGCAGAAATTAATGATTTCATACAGGTAAGAGCATTCATGCAATGCCGGTAGTGCAGTAAGACTGACTTAAAACAGCCATATATGGCCCTTACTTTACTTGAGCTAGTAATTTTAACGCTAAATAAACCTAAATGCTACTACAACAAACTGAAAGAAATCAATTTTCTCTCTTAATAACGGTAATCGTTTCACTTAACACATACATTAAAATGTCTTATTTAACCCTAGATTCATTGATAGACAAAAAACACCCGTAAACCACAGAGCTTGTCCATACCTTAACCACAGACCTGACAGCACAAGCAGAACACCAAACACTCCCACTAAATCTTTGCTTAATCTCTAACCCAGAAAGTAAAAAGAGATACCGAGGGGGCTAGAGAAAGCTCAGCTCTGCCTCAGGATCTCCTGCCCCAGCAGCAGGAATGTGACTGTGGCAGGGACTGTGAGGTCACTTCTGTCTCTGCACTTGATAGGGCAGCAGCAGGAACGTTTCACAGAAAGGGACTGTGAGGTCACTTGTGTCTGGAGGTGTCAGGTCAGCCTTGACTTCTCCCTGGGAGCTGCACTTTTGGGCTGACATCTGGCAGTGGCCCTGCTAGGCCAGCAGAAGGCACCTAGCTGGCATGCTGACTGGGGGATCCCCTCTGCCTCCAGAGCCAGGAGGACCCAGGCAGAAAGAAGGCCCCAACATGGGTTGTCCTGTCCTTTCTGCTTGAGTCCATGACTGGGCAGCAGCAGGCACAAGGCTTGGCTGTGTCTCCACAAGAAGCTGCAAGGCCAGCAGCAGGCCCATGGCTTGGAAGCTGCTGCTGAGGTGACTTGTGTCTGCTTGGCTGAGAGGCTGAAAGGAGCCTGCTTTGTTGGGATGCCTACTTCAGGAGTGGTTTCCACGTTGATGGAGCTTCCTTTGGTAGTAGGAAAGAGCAGGAGAGAAAAACTGCCACAAAGCTTGCATTGGAAGGTTGGCACTGGCCATGAGGAGGAAGAAATATACAGGGGAACAACTGGTCTTGCAGCTAGTAACAGAGGCAAAGAAGGCATTAATTGTCTCAGCCTTTACCTCATCCCTTGTCACTGGGTTTTCCCCCAAAATTCAATAAAGCATTATGATTCTCCCTAATCCTCCTTCATTTAAACTATTTATATCATTTTTATCTTATTTTATTTTATTTTATTTCATTTTATTTTATATTTTTAATTTTCTTTGACAGTAATAGATGGATTGAGCTCCAGATGGGCTTGGCCCCTTCTAATTTTGACCTGCACAGCCCCATAACATGCAGGAAACAGTTCCAGACAAACTGACAGCATGCATGAGAAAAAAGCACAGCAAATGTGGAACCTGACAGCCTTCCATCCCCTACCTTCTGTGACTGCTGCAATTCCATTCAGATGGTTAGTCCTGAATTATCCAAATTTCCCTGGAACCCTTGCTGCTGCTGCTGTCTGGTCAGATATAGCACAATTGCACAAAGGTTGAACTGTCTGCCTGCTGACATTAACAGCTGATAGAAGGGAGCATCACTGTGGGTGAACCTTGAGAATCTGCGGGATTCTGACTTAAGAAAACTTTTGACTTTAACATGGAGAAGAGCCCAGTCCTGTACCAGAGGGAGAGAAACCCCACACATCAGGTCAGACTGGGACACTGCTGAGTGAGTAATGTCCAGCAGGAGGACAGCCTGGGCACCACGAGGGATGCCATACGAGCAGTGGTGCCTGCTCACGAGGAACCAGGCCAGCTTCCTACAGAGCTGTCTTATGAGGAGCATGGCCACCAAGAAGATCTGAGTTATCACACTCAGCTCAGATCTGCTGTGACACCACACAGACAATGTCTGCAGCCAGCAGTGAATGATGTACAGGTATGGGAGTCCTTTTAAGAGACAGGTTTACACAGGATAGAGGGCTGTGGATTGGCTGAAAGTCCCAACAGGACCCAGGTCTTTGTGTCCACAGGTATGGCTGTTGTCTCTGCTACTGAGGCCTATGAAGAGACAGCTTATCGTTAAAGCACCAGGGCCTCATTGCCTCCTCACCTGCAACCATGAAGCAGGCAGGGGTCGTACCATTCTCCTGCACTTGGCCATGCACATCCCATCTCCTACTGCCCCACAAAGAGTCCTGAGCAAGGTGTGACTGCTAAGGATCTCCCTTCCTTGAGTTGGGAGTCAAGGTCTGGACCTTGTGATTGGTGACACACATCCACTTTTCCTACACATCAGTGTCACCTTCACACTGCCTTTGTCTCCTTGTCCTCACTGCCTCCAGGGTTCTGCTCTAACGAGCTCCAAGGGAGGCTGTGTCAGTGCTGGCCCTCAGGGGGACTCTGCAGGAAACTTGCCTCTGACTTGGACTTCAGGAGAGATGTCTTCAATTGTCTCTGAGTGCCTGAGGTTCATAGGCTCATCAGCCAAGCCCCCAGAGGGGTGATTGCAGTGCCTTGGGCTGGTGCTGTGCTGCTGAGCTGGGCCGGGCTCATGGGACAGAGAGAGCTCGTGGCAAGAGGGCCCTGGTGCAGAGAGAGAGCTGTGCCCAGGAGCAGCTCCTCTGCACAGCGCAGCAGGGCTGGGGGCACTGCCTGCAGAGACAGAGTGCTTAAAGGCAGGCAGAAGTGGCAGGATGCACAGAGCTCACTGGGGGAGAGCACTTCCCAGCCCTGAACCAGGTAAGTCTCTGGCTGGGGGGCAATGTAGCTGCAGTTCCTGGAAGAATAAGAAGCTGGGGGTGCAGGCAGGGCTGCCCAGGGCTGTGGTGCAGAGCAGGGTCCCTGCACTCAGCCTGCCCGGGGAGCCCAGGGGCTTGGGTAGGGGAAGGGCAGAGCAGGGGCTGCCTGCAAAGAGAAGGCACTTTCTGCACTCTCTGTCTGCCTCTTCCTGCTCTGATTGTGGGGCAGGCTCTATGTTAACAGGGTAGTTGGATTTGCATGGGTGACTGAGCTTCCTATTCCATTGAATTTGGACACAAACAAGTCAGTGATGAACGTGAGAATATCCCTTCCCTTCTCTCTGCTTACAGACTGCACCAGGGCTTTTCTGAGCTGTTCTTTAGGATGTGCAGGCAGGGGATGTGGTTTTTCAGCACAACCTCTGTGTTCATCCATCCCCCAGCTGAGTGCTGCAAGCAGCCAGCAGCTGGGCAGCAGGGGATGGACAGAGCAGCCCTCCTGGATGTGACCTCTGGTTAAGGTGTGCCTCCACAGCAACGACATTAACCATTTCACTGTATTAGATGTGTCCCACTGGGGACTGATGGCAGAAGTGACTGCTGTGTACAGGACACTCAGCAAGCACGAAGCAGGGCTCCAGACAAGGAGATAGACAAAGGTCCTCTTGGAAACGGGGAATGTAAGGCTTTCACTGGGAATTTTTGTCAGACATTTTACTCATAACAGTCTATACATATATATTTATTTCTCATTTCGCAGGTTCTATGTCCAAAGTCAGCAAATGCCCAACGTCAGCTCAGTGAGTGAGTTCCTCCTGCTGGCATTCGCAGACACGCGCGAGCTGCAGCTCCTGCACTTTGCACTCTTCCTGGGCATCTACCTGGCTGCCCTCCTGGGCAATGGCCTCATCCTCAGCGCCGTAGCCTGCCACCACCGCCTCCACACCCCCATGTACTTCTTCCTCCTCAACCTCGCCCTCCTCGACCTGGGCTGCATCTCCACCACTCTGCCCAAAGCCATGGCCAATGCCCTCTGGGACACCAGGGCCATCTCCTATCAAGGCTGTGCTGCCCAACTCTTTCTCTTTGCTTTCTTCCTTGAAGCAGAGTATTCCCTTCTCACCGTCATGGCCTACGACCGCTACGTTGCCATCTGCAAGCCCCTGCACTACGGGAGCCTCGTGGGCAGCAGAGCTTGTGCCCAGATGGCAGCAGCTGCCTGGGGCAGTGGCTTTCTCAATGCTGTCCTTCACACGGCCAACACATTTTCCCTGCCCATCTGCCATGGTAATGTTTTGGACCAGTTCTTCTGTGAAATCCCCCACATCCTCAAGCTCTCCTGCTCACATGCCTACCTCAGGGAAGTTGGGGCACTTGTGTTTAGTGTTTCTTTAGCCTTTCTTTTCTTTGTTTTCATCATGTTATCCTATGTGCAAATCTTCAGGGCAGTGCTGAGGATGCCCTCTGAGCAGGGCAGGCACAAAGCCTTTTCCACGTGCCTCCCTCACCTGGCCGTGGTCTCCCTCTTTATCAGCACTGTCATGTTTGCCTATCTGAAGCCCCCCTCCATCTCTTCCCCATCCATGGATCTTTTTGTGTCAGTTCTCTACTCAGTTGTTCCTTCATCAGTGAACCCCCTCATCTACAGCATGAGGAACCAGGAGTTCAAGGATGCAGTAAGGAAACTCTTTGGATACATGCTTCTTTGCAATCAATAATGTTTGTGAGTGCCCTGATTATTTCAGGAACTGTGAGGAAAAATTTTTGTTACTATATTTCTCTATAAATATTAAAATATAAATATAAATATTTCTCTACAAATTCTTTCTTTTGATTTAAATTATGTTATCCTTAACCTGCCACCTGATTTTCCTATTTCTATTTTTTCATTTACAGTGACACAATCATCTAATTATTGAAAGAAGATGGTCATGTAGAGAAACACAATAAAAACAAACAAAGAATGAAAGAAAGAAAAAAAAAAAACCAAAACATCAGAACTACACTGTTATCAGCTGCCATCTCTTCCCATCCCCTCTGGAGCTGGGGGAGGAGCCCCAGCACACAGGAGGGGCTCGGGGCCAAGAGCCCAGCTGCCACATGGAGTTTGGGTCGGGGCTGCTGCTTCCCTGGAGCCATGGCCATGGCCAGCAGCAGGACGTTGCCTTTTCACTGCTGCTCTCTTTTGGCTTCCACATTGTGGTTGTTGTATTCTCGTAAGCCCTGATATCTTGTGTACCTTGGTGACAGTCCTGTTGTTTCTACAGTGGCATCCCTGTGACTGCAGGCAGCAGCAGGAACTGTGCAGCACTGGGTCACAGCTGCCTCCCTGCTAGCACCACAGTAACAGGAGGGTCTGGCTCAGGGCAAACCCAGAACCCTGGACACCTCTCCAAAGCTGCTGCCCAGAATACAGCCAAGAGGTTGCTCCCTGCTCTTCGCTTTTCTGGGGTTCTTGTGCCAGGTTCTTCACCTGGGGCTCAACAACCCCAAGCAGAGCTACAGGCTGGGAGATGAGTGGTTGGAGAGCTGCCAGGCAGAGAAGGACCTGGGAGTACTGGTTGATAGTTGGCTGAATATGGGCCAGTAGTGTGCTCAGGTGGCCAAGAAGACCAACAGCATCCTGGCTTGTATAAGAAGCAGTGTGGCCAGCAGGGCTAGGGAGGTGATTGTCCTCCTCAGGTACTGATAGGAGAGTGATGTAACCACTTGAGAAGCTAAAGTCAGAATGAAAACTTGAAGTGACTTGGAGTATTAATGGGCCCCACTGAGGGCTGTTACTAACAAAGCCTCCCCAGGGCCTTGTTAGGGCAGATAATTGGAGGCCATGGTTACAGACAGGCAAAGCACTGTGCTGAGAAAAATCTTGGTTGGTTTTAGTGAAGCAGAAGAGCCAAGGCCTGACCACGGCCACTGGGAGAGGAGACCCTGCACACCCGTGTCTGGATCAGGGCTCTTCCTGGGGTCTGTGGGATGTGGTGGGTACTGTGATGCTATTAGAAGACCTTCATTTTGACACCTCCTCAGCCCTGCACATTGTTGCAAGGAAGCAATGCCAACAGTCAGCATGCCAAGCAGGTGCCTTCTGCTGGCCTAGCAGGGCCACTGCCAGATGTCAGCCCAAAAGTGCAGCTCCCAGGAAGAAGGCAAGGCTGACCTGCCACCTCCAGACCCAAGTGACCTCACAGTCCCTTTCTGTGACATGTTTCTGCTGCTGCCCTATCAAGTGCAGAGACAGAAGTGGCCTCACAGTCAGTGCCACAGTCACATTGCTCCTGCTGGGGCAGGAGATGCTGAGGCAGAGCCGTGCTCATCACAGCATTCCCATCCTTCTCCTTCTTTTGGCCCACAAGCTGATCAGATCAGGGTGAGCAAGAGAGTAAAGGTAAGGGAAAGGGGCTATGGGCTGCGTTTTGGCTTCAAGAGATACTTTGAGGTCAGGCATAAGAGTAGTGGATTCCTGTCAGGTTGTAGAGTAGCATTTAGGTTTAGGGATTAATATCACTTGTTAAAATAAGGGAAAGGCTTTACATGACTGTTTTAAACCAGTGTTACAGCAGAATCAACATTGTCTGAATGTTCTAAACTCACAGAAATCATTAATTTCTCCTGGCCAAACTCCTTTCCCCCCCCCCAAATCTCACATCTCTCCTGGCCAGGCTTCTCCTGACTTCCCCATATCAGTCATCTTCCTAGGGACAGCTTTCTGATGGCTTTCATGATCTCAGAGTACCTGTCTCATATCTGTTGGCTACTCCTTTCTTGAGACTGACGTGGCACCTAAGTCAGGATGGAAAGTATCCCAAAGGCTGTAGGCAAACCCTGCACAATATGCCCAGCATTTCTTGTACTACCCCAAAAATTTTGTTTCCTGATTTCAGCTTCTGGATACGGAATGGTTTCTGTGCACCCAGGCTATCTTTTTTTGAACCATTATGCAGTTTGCCCCAAGCATCTTAGAGGCAGTGGCCCCCTCTGTGTCGAAAACTGAAAGCAGTCCTAAAGGATGACTTCAGGCAAAAGCTGACACCTCTGACATGACAACCCCTATCCAAGACCTCTTCCTCTATGCAGCCTACCAGGTACTTAGAAGGAGCTGATCTCAGAAACTACATGCACAGCAAGTGCCTTCTGCTGCCTTACCATGGACACTGGCAGATGTGAGCCTAAAGGCACAGATCCCAGCCAGGAGTCAAGGGTGACCTGTCAGCTACTTCAGAAAGACCTCACCTCACAGGCCATTTAACAGCCATTCGCTTCCTGCTGGACTTAGTGTTTCTGAGGCACCACTGAGCTTATAATACCACACCTACAAAACACCCCCTTTTTGGGCCAGGACCTGCCCAGGTAGAAGTGATCTGGTTGTGATCCTCCAAGCTCATGGCACACCCGTTGGGCTCCCAGCCTCTCTGACACACAGGAGCCAGTTCTGGGCCAGTCCTTTGAGGTGCTAGGGCAGGAGGGACCTTGCAGACAATGTTCCAGCCCCGTGCCTGTTGGCGGTCTCTCAGCTCCTAGTGCAGACTGAAGAACTTGTTTGTATCCAGAAGCCATGAGCCAAAAGGTGGCATAGAAGGCACTCAGGGGAAGCGCCCTCTCAGCCCCAGCCCCAGCCCGAACCCCAACTGGTGGTGCTGCTCTGCAGAGCGAGGGGGCTGTGGTGCCTGTGGCACAGGGGCTGCAGAGCTCTCCTCTGCCAGCTCACAGCAGATTGAGCACTTGAGCTCTAGACAGTCCACATGGGACACAACATGGTGCTTAGCAGTAAATATTGGCGTCATCTTTCTAAGACAAGCTAGCAGTTTCTCAGAGACTGGCAGCACAGCGGTCTGCTTGTGGGTATTGATGAGTTACTAGATATTCCTTATGTTTGGGGTTTGTGAGGAATGTGTTAACAATTCGTGTCCATAAAGAACAGTCCTGTCTGCCTCTGGGCCCTGCACTGGCAATTTAATTCTTGAACCACAGATGCAGTGTGTCCCAGTCTTCCCCTCATTCCAGTCAATTTATCACGTCTTCAGAAAACACTCCCTAAATTTATGAACCTGTTTGCTTTTGTTATTCCGGACTTCTATTTCTAACAGTTACAGCCTTTTTTCCTGTCTTCTTTGAGATTAACTTAACACTGCTATAGATGTGTCTGTGAATGGCTGGGGAAGAATGTTTTAATTACTCGTGAAGTGTCAAATAAGAAAGCTGTTTGATGTCTGGGAGTTTCAGAACAACTGATAACAACTAGTGACTGTTATGGGATACTATGTGGATCTTTGGTATCTGGCTAGGAGGCCGAGAGATTAAGAGGAAGGAAAAAGAAGCTGAAGGACGGCTGGGAGACAAGACTTGCAGAAAATGTTCTATAAACTTGGTATGCTGCCGAGTGAGTACAAAGGTGAGAGGAAGACTACGAGCCTTCAGCATGAAAGACCCCTAGAGACCCCCAGAGGAGACTGATGTGCATGCTCCAGTAGGAGGGACTGGACCCCGGAAGCTAATTATAGAATCATAGAATCATAGAATATCCTGAGTTGGAAGGGACCCTTAAGGATCATCAAGTCCAACTCTTGACACCGCACAGGTCTACCCAAAAGTTCAGACCATGTGACTAAGTGCACAGTCCAATCTCTTCTTAAATTCAGACAGGCTCGGTGCAGTGACCACTTCCCTGGGGAGCTTGTTCCAGTGTGCAACCACCCTCTCTGTGAAGAAATTATAATTAATTATAATTAATTATAATTATAATTATAATTATCTTTTTTTTTTTGAAGTAGTAATGAATATATATTAGTCTAGGAGCATAAAAATCAGCTGCTTGATGTAACTGGTGTGCGTCCTGGTGGAGTGGATACTCCCGGTGCACCCAGCGCTGTTTGCTTACCTCTATTCCTTTATATTCTTTTAATAAATCCTATTTTTCATTTAATCCTAATTTGAATCCTGAGCCATTTATAACAATCTGGGGGCTCGTCCGGGATGGCTATAGTTCCTGAATTCTGATTTAATCTAGGAGAGGTGCCCCACCATTTGGTGGCTCCTGTTTGAGTCAGATCGGGACTAATGCCATCCTGAACCTGAATAAAGGTAAGCAAAGAATTTAATATTTTTTTGAGCTCCCTTGTTGCCAGCTGTTTTTTGCCCGTAATTCTGCGCGCGAAGATCTGGACGAAGACGACAGGGTCGTTTGGATACCGTCTGGTGGGATTCCGGTGTCCGGGATCAAACCGGACGAAGACGACAGTCGTTTGGATTCCGTCTGGTTCGATCCCAGATGAAGACAGCAGAGACGCTGGTGGATACCGTCCAATTGGATTCTGGACGAAGACGACTGATTCGTAAGATACCGTCCGGTTGGTTAAAGGTACGGTTGCTAGTTTTTGTGTGTGAGAGTGTAACTGAGACTTCTAAAGTCAGCGTGGAGGTCTTTTTGTTTTCTCACTGGTTCTAATCTCCTGTCGGGGGGGCTGGACTGGTGAGAAGAGGGATACGTGTGTGGGTGACAGGTCCTAAACCCCCTGCAAGACACTCTCACTAGGGGCAACCAAGGGCTGTGGGAATTGCCACTAGTAAAATTCCCGGATGGGTCAAATAAAATCAAAGACCAAGGACCAGAAAGGTAGCGAAGTACCAGATATACCACCAGAAAGTCCATTGTGAATAATAATTAGAAATTGGAACAATAGGGGCCCCAGAAAAGGGAAAAATAAATTAAAATTGGTTCAGTACTGTATGATAGAATGGCCAAAAAAACCTCTAAGACCACATGTTTTGTGGCCTGTTTTTGGATCTTTTGATGATTGGATTTGTCAGGCTTTGAATATATACGTTAATTCAAAAGAACCTTTCTGTCAGGAAGAAAGTGAGTATGCAGAATTGTGGATTAAGACTTCACGTCCAGCCTCAATATTTGCACTAAAAACAAAGGAGGATTCTGGAGGAGAGGAAAAGCAGGAAAAAGAAAAGAATGATGAATGGGAGCCGTTGGATAATTTACCACCTCTGGGTCCTAATAACACACTCCCGGCTCCCCCTCCGGTACCGGTAATCTCTCCGGCAGTGCAGCCAAGGCCCCTGAGGCCCCTGCCTCCACTACAAACAGCACCAGAATTAGACCTGCCTCCGGCTGCATGCACAAGAAGTAAGACGGCCGTATCTGAAGAAACCTCTCTATATCCATTAAGAGAAGTACCTCTCGGAGGCAATCAGGGAGTCATTGGGTTCGTGGCAGTCCCTTTAAACACCACAGAGGTGAGAACTTTTAGAAAAGAAATGGGGACCCTGTTAAATGACCCCATTGGAGTAGCCGAAAAACTGGATCAATTCCTGGGTCCTAACACTTATACCTGGGAAGAAATACAATCCATTTTAGGAATCTTATTTACTGCTGAGGAAAGGGGAATGATCAGGCAAGCTGGAATGAGAATTTGGGAAAGACAAAATCAAGCAGGACTCCCAGGAGATCAAAAATGGCCAAATGTGGATCCCCACTGGGATCACCAGCAACCGCAGGGGAGACAAAATATGAGAGATTTGAGAACAATAATTATACAAGGAATAAGAGAAGCGGTTCCACGAGGAAAAAACATTAATAAAGCATTCAATGAACACCAAGGAAAAGAGGAATCTCCAACAGAATGGTTGGAGAGATTAAAGAAAAGCCTGCAAATGTATTTGGGGATTGATCCGAATACAGCAATTGGAACCACACTCCTTAGAACACAATTCGTAGCCAAATCCTGGGGGGACATAAGAAGGAAATTAGAAAAGCTAGAAAACTGGCAAGAGAGAGGATTAGAAGAGTTGCTTAGAGAAAGGCAAAAAGTATATGTCAGGAGAGATGAGGAGAAACAAAAAACAAAAGCCAAGATCTTTGTAGCAGCAATAAAAGAGAGTCAGAAAAAGCCCTTGTTAGGAGAGAGGGAGAAGAGAAGAAGTATCGAAGAAGCCCCTAGAGGTCAGCCTTCTCAAGGGAATTCAGCGATCCCCGCTTGTTACTATTGCCAAAGGAAGGGACATTTGCAGAAGAATTGCCTTAAGCAGGAACAAGATGAGAAAATGTTGAAAGAAGAATAGGGGTGTCAGGGGCTATATCTTCTGGGGACTTTGACATCAACAGAGCCCTTGATAAAATTATTAATTGGTCCCCATAAAGAAGAAGTACTATTTTTAGTAGACACAGGAGCTGAAAGATCCACTATTCAAAAGCTCCCAGAGGGAATAAAAGAAGGGAAGAATTACACGTCTGTAATAGGGGCAAAAAGAGAGCCCTTGAAGGTTCCTTTTTAAAAGATGTGGAAATAGAAATTGATCAAAAGATTTGTCTTAATGATTTACTTCTGCTCCCTGAAGCGGAGTACAATTTACTAGGAAGGGATCTGATTTTAAAATTAAACATAAGCATTCAAAGTCAAGGGGATAAATTGCAAATTAAATTATACACTTTAACACGAAAAGATGAAGAGGTTATTAACCGTTCAGTGTGGCATAAGGAAGGAGAAATTGGAAAAATGAAAATGGACCCCATAAATGTGCAAATAATGGATCCACATCGTCCTATTCGAATTAAACAATACCCTATACCAATGGAGGGTCGAAGGGGATTAAAACCCATAGCTGATAGACTTTTGGAAGAAAGGACTTTAGAACCATGTATGTCACCTCACAATACACCCATCCTCCCTGTGAAGAAATTAGATGGGTCATACAGAATGGTACAGGATCTGAGAGCTGTAAATCAGCGAACAATCACTAAATTCCCTGTGGTAACAAATCCTTACACTCTGCTGAGTCACATCTCTCCCAAATATACTTGGTATAGCGTAATAGATCTAAAAGATGTCTTTTGGACCTGTCCTCTAGATGAAAATTCCAGGGATTATTTTGCTTTTGAGTGGGAAGACCCGGAAACAGGACGAAAACAACAATTAAGGTGGACCGTGCTACCACAAGGTTTTACTGAGTCACCAAATTTATTTGGTCAAACTTTGGAAAAAGTTTTACAAGATTTTACATTACCTGGGGAGGTAAAGTTGTTGCAATATGTGGATGATTTATTAATAGCTGGAGAGACTGAAGAAGGAACCCGAAAAGCTACTATTGATTTGTTAAATTTCCTGGGGGAAAAGGGATTAAAGGTGTCTCGATCAAAGTTACGATTTGTGGAACAGGAGGTAAAATACTTAGGACACTGGTTAAGCAGGGGAGAAAAGAAATTGGATCCTGACAGGGTATCAGGGATCCTCTCCTTAAGACCCCCACAAACTAAAAAGGAAATTCGGCAAACATTGGGATTATTAGGATATTGTAGACCGTGGCTTGAAAGCTACAGTGAAAAAGTTAAATTTTTATATGAGAAATTAATTGATGATCGATTTAAGTGGTCCACAGAAGATGACCAA
The DNA here is from genome assembly GCF_963932015.1 of Anas acuta. Classification (NCBI taxonomy): domain Eukaryota; kingdom Metazoa; phylum Chordata; class Aves; order Anseriformes; family Anatidae; genus Anas; species Anas acuta. The sequence continues at coordinate 9,064,868 of NC_089016.1, forward strand.
AAACTTGAAGAAATAAAAAAAGCATTAATACAAGTACCTGTACTAAGTCTCCCAGATCTAGAGAAACCCTTTTATCTCTTTGTGAACACATCAAACCAGACAGCATATGGAGTCCTTACTCAAGATTGGGCAGGAATTAAAAAACCCATGGGGTATTGTTCTAAATTACTTGATCCAGTAAGTAGGGGGTGGCCTGCTTGTCTTCAAGCTTTGGTCGCTACAGCATTATTAATAGAAGAAGTGAGAAAGATTACTTTCAGTGCTCCCTTAAAAGTGTACACTCCACACAATGTCAGAAGCGTCTTACAACAGAGAGCGGAGAAATGGTTAACAGACAGTCGGATCCTAAAGTATGAAGCTATACTAATTGACTCCCCTGATTTAGAACTGAAGGTAACTTCTGCTCAGAGCCCAGCACAAATTTTATTTGGAAAACCATCAGAGGAACTACAACATAATTGTTTGGAGGTAATCGAGACCCAGACTAAAGTAAGACCTGATTTGAGAGATACTGAATTAGAGAAGGGGGAGATACTATTCATAGATGGTTCCTCCAGAGTAGTGGAGGGAAAAAGAAAATCAGGGTATGCCATAATTAATAAACACCTGGAATCTGTGGAATCAGGCCCCCTGAGTCCATCATGGTCAGCTCAGGCTTGCGAGCTGTATGCCCTACACAGGGCCCTGGAATTACTGAAGGGAAAAAGTGGAACTATATATACAGATTCTAAATATGCATATGGAGTGGTTCACACCTTTGGAAAGATTTGGGAGGAAAGAGGTTTAATTAATACTCAAGGGAAGAATCTTATACATCAAGAATTAATAAGGAAAATTTTAAAAGCATTAAGGGAACCTAAAGAAATAGCAGTAGTACATGTAAGAGGGCACCAGAAAGGATTGGAATACCACACTAGGGGAAATAATCTAGCAGACAAAGAAGCTCAGGAAGCAGCTCTAAGAATTCAGGCTGCTAAAATTAATATAGTACAGAAAGAAGAAAGACAAGAAGAAGAAAAAGAAGAAGAAGAAAAGAGGTTCACTCCTGAAGAACAAACAAAACTGGAGAAAATAGGTGCTTAATTAGAGCAAGGAAAATGGACATTGCCAGACGGGCGAGAGATGTTACCGAAGGCTTATGCAAGACAAATATTGGAACGTTTGCATACACAAACACACTGGGGTACAAGAGCATTAAGTAATCATTTACTTAAACAATTTGGTTGTATAGGGGTTTTTGAAATAGCAAAGCAAGTCACACAAGGTTGTTTAACTTGTCAGAAAATAAATAAGAAAATATTCCAACAGGCAGCAGCGGGAGGAAGAAAAACAGCATATTGGCCTTTTGAGAGAGTACAAGTTGATTTTACCGAATTGCCTAAAGTAGGGAGGATCAAGTATTTATTGGTAATTGTGGATCATTTAACACAATGGGTAGAAGCTTATCCTGTGGCACAAGCTACGGCACAAGTGGTGACAAAAATTTTATTGGAACACCTGATACCTAGATATGGGATAATCCAGTATATTGATTCTGACCAAGGCACACATTTTACTTCTAAAATAATAAAATTATTATGTCAATCATTACGTATTCAGTGGGAATATCATACTCCGTGGCACCCACAAAGCTCAGGGAAAGTAGAGAGAATGAATCAAACAATAAAACAGCAATTGGCTAAATTAATGGTTGAGACACAAATGCCTTGGACTCGATGTTTACCATTGGCACTTTTAAACATAAGAACTAAATCACACAGTGAGACTGGATTATCGCCATATGAAATGTTATATGGTATGCCTTATTCACAGGGAATGCCTCTGGGAGACAATGTAGCTGAGGATCGTAGTATCCAGAAATATATAATTACTATTGGGAAAAGGTTGCAAGAACTAAGAGAAATTGTAATACTGGTTCAAACACCACCTTTAGGATTTGCCATCCATAAAATACAACCAGGGGATGAGGTCTTAATAAAAACTTGGAAAGAAGAATCTTTACAGCCCCGGTGGGAGGGACCGTACCTTGTTTTACTTACCACTGAAACAGCTGTGAGAACAGCAGAAAGGGGTTGGACCCATGCATCCAGAGTAAAAGGACCAATAAATACCAAAACTTGGAGGGTTGAGTCCGCTCCTGGGGAACTGAAGTTAAAACTAAAAAGAACTAATGTTCCGGAAATAGGGCACGCTCTACATGAAATACCAGAAGAAGGGGACAAGCAAGCCTGCAATGAAGAAAAGTGAGAAGGCAAGACCGGGGCAGGACTCTCCACTGTGGTGTGTATAGTCTACCGAGGGAGGCAACCCCCACGGGTATTGACTGCCGAGTGTGAGGGCCTCTACCGGACTTCTCCCGCACTGAAATCAAGCTGTCCCAGAGAAAGAAACAAACGAGCAAACGGAAAATGTATGTATATAGTAAGAATTTTGTTTTTTTTAACCTATTGTAATTAGTTTTCCAGGAGCTGAACCACCCTCGAAGGCTGAACAGTGACACGAGTTTAAATAGATTCTGGAGGTGGATCCAACCCCAAGGCATTTCTCACAACTTTACGATACTCTCTGGACGACGCAGAAGGATGTTATACTTCCTGGTACTATTCTTACAAGGGCAATTGAGCCATGGAAATAATTTTTTCATTTTGGGGGAGGAAGTGGGTAAGGTTTTTAATCTGAGCAATTGCTGGGTTTGTAGGGGACCAGGAGGAGCTGAAAGTTGGCCTTGGGTAGCTGGCCCAGTCGAACCTAAGTGGTGGGTTAGTAATTTGAGTGAAGTTCATAATGGAACACAATTCTGGAAAGAGGAGGAGGACCCGTGGCAATTGCATTCATCAGAGAAAGGTATATATTGTTTAAACTGAACAGGAACAGTAAAAGTAGGAGAAAGCATTTGTAAATGCTTATAAATGCTAATTATAATAACCTGTTTTTTTTAGAAGTAGTAATGAATATGTATTAGTCTAGGTGCATAAAAATCAGCTGCTTGATGTAACCGGTGTGCGTCCTGGTGGAGCGGAGACTCCCGGTGCACCCAGCGCTGTTTGCTTACCTCTATTCCTTTATATTCTTTTAATAAATCCTATTTTTTTTATTTAATCCTAATTTGAATCCTGAGCCATTTATAACAAGCACAATCACAGAAGCAGAGAATCATACAACTGTTGAGTTGGAAAGCACCTTGACGATCATGTAGTTCCAACCCCCCATAGGCAGGGACACCACCCCCTAGATCAGGTTGCTCAGGGCCTCATCTAACGTGGCCTTGAACACCCCCAAGGATGGAACATCCACAGCCTCAGCCACAGCATTCCACTCCCTGGACGCAAGTCATCAAGCCCCATAGACTTGTACTTCTTGACCTTCTTCAGGTGGACTCAAACCTTCTCTTCACTTACAACAGGTGGGAATTTGCACACCCCAGCCTCTATCTATGGGTTCAGGGAATGAAAGACTTGGGAAGCCTGACTGGCAGGGAAGACTGAAGAAAAGAAGTTGTTGAGTCCATTAGTCTTCTCCATGTCTGTCATTACCAGTTCACTCTTCTCATCCATCAGATGGGGTACGCTCTCCTTGGCCTTTCTTTTCTGAGAAAAGTACATATAGGATCTCTTCCTGTTATGCTTTTCATCCTCAGATAAGCTGAATTCCATCCGTGCCTTGGCTTTCCTTATCCCATCCCTACACATCCAAAACTGAAACATGTGAGAGGGCCTGGGAAAAGTAACCCTGGATCCACAGAAGCCACTTGGGAAACAAAACTTGTAGGTCGGAAGCATGATTTTGTGGAGGTGCAGAGCTGATGGGCACATTGCGCAGGATGCGCCTAAAGATTTTTGTGTCCTTTTCCCTCCCGACCACAATGCCACTTCCTTCTCAGGAATGGAGGAGCCAACAGAGGTGAGACAGATACACTGAGATGGTAAATGTCATCAGAAAGCTGATCCCAGTAAAATATGGAGAGGTGAGGAGCAGCCTGAACAAGAGATGTGAGATTTTGGAGTGGTAAGAGGAGCATGGCCAGAAGAAATTAATGATTTCATACAGGTAAGAGCATTCATGCAATGCTGGTAGTACAGTAAGACTGACTTAAAACAGTCATATATGGCCCTTACCTTACTTGAGCCAGTAAATTTAACACTAAATAAACCTAAATGCTACTACAACAAACTGAAAGAAATCAATTTTCTCTCTTGATAACCATAATCCTTTCACTTAACGCTAACATTAAAATGCCTTATTTAACCCTAGACTCCTTGACAGACAAAAAACACCTGTAAACAACACAGCTTGTCCATACCTTAATCACAGATGTGACAGCACAAGCAGAACACCAAAAACTCCTACTAAAACTTGGCTTAATCTCTAACCAGAAAGTGAAAAAGAGATACCGAAGGGGCTAGAGAAAGCTCAGCTCTACCTCAGGTTCTCCAGCCCCAGTAGGAGGAATGTGACTGTGGCATAGGCTGTGAGGTCACTTCTGTCTCTGCCCTTGATAGGGCAGCAGCAGGAACGTGTCACAGAAAGGGACTGTGAGGCCACTTGTGTCTGGAGGGGGCAAATCAGCCTTGACTTCTCCCTGGGATCTGCACTTTTGGGCTGACATCTGGCAGTGGCCCTGCTAGGCCAGCAGAAGGCACCTGCTTGGCATGCTGACTGGGGGATCCCCTCTGCCTCCAGAGCCAGGTGGACCCAGGCAGAAAGAAGGCCTCAACATGGGTTGTCCTGTCCCTTCTGCTTGAGTCCATGAGAGCACAGGAGGAGGCACAAGGCTTGACTGTGTCGAGCCAAGAACCTGCAGGGCCAGCAGCAGGCCCCTGGCTTGGAAGCTGCTGCTGAGGTGACTTGTGTCTGCTTGGCTGACCCTAGTCCCTAACCTCATACATGGATGGCTAACAATCAAAGCCCTGATTCCTTTGCATTCACTTCTTCACATCCAACCCTTTTCCTAACCCTTATCTTAAGCACTTAAGGTGCTTGGCCCATGATGCAGGGTAGGAACCATGAGGTTGCTCTGCAGTCACATGGCATACAAACCTGATAGTGAGGGGCCATGGATCTGATCAGCCTGTGGGCCACAAAGAGGAGATAGATGGGAATTCTCTAAAGAGCTCAGCTCTGCCTCAGCATCTCCTGCCCCAGCAGCAGGAATGTGACTGTGGCAGTGACTGTGAGGTCACTTCTGTCTCTGCACTTGATAGGGCAGCAGCAGGAACGTGTCACGCAAAGGGACTGGGAGGTCACTTCTGTCTGGAGGTGTCAGGTTACAGTTCTGTGTCTTGACATAGACCTGGGATCTGCACTTTTGGGCTGACATCTGGCAGTGGCCCTGCTAGGCCAGCAGAAGGCACCTGCTTGGCATGCTGACTGGGGGATCCCCTCTGCCTCCAGAGCCAGGAGGACCCAGACACAAAGAAGGCCCCCAGATGGGTTGTCCTTTCCCTTCTGCTTGAGTCCATGACTGCACAGCAGCAGCAGGCACAAGGCTTGGCTGTGTCTCCACAAGAAGCTGCAAGGCCAGCAGCAGGCCCCTGGCTTGGAAGCTGCTTCTGAGGTGACTTGTGTCTGGTTGGCTGAGAGGCTGCAAGGAGCCTGCAGGGTTGGGATGCCTACTTCAGGAGTGGTTTCCACCCTGATGGAGCTTTCTTTGGTCGTAGGAAAGAGCAGGAGAGAAAAAACTGCCACAAAGCTTGCATTGGAAGGTTGGCACTGGCCATGAGGAGGAAGAAATATCCAGGGGAACAACTGGTCTTGCTGCTAGTGACAGAGGCAAAGAAGACATTAAGTGTCTCATCCCTTGTCACCAGGATTTTTCCCCCAAATTCCAATAAAGCATTATGATTCTCCCTAATCTTCCTTCATTTAAAGTATTTTTATTTATTTATTTATTTATTTATTTATTTATTTTTATTGTCTTTGACAGTAATAGATGGATTGAGGTCCAGCTGGGCTTTGGCCCGTCTAATTTTGAGCTGCACAGCCCCATAACATTCAGGACACGATTCCAGAGAAACTGACAGCATGCATGAGAAGAAAGCGCAGTAAATGTGGAACCTGACAGCCTTCCATCCCCTACCCTTCTGTGATTGTGCTGCAATTCCATTCAACTTGTTACTCCTGAATTATGCAAGTTTCCCTGCAACTCTTGCTGTGCTGATATCTGGTCAGAGATAGCACAGTCACATGAAGGTTGAACCATCTGACTGCTGACACTAACAGCTGATAGAATGGAGCATCACTGTGGGTGCACCTTGAGAAACTGCAGGATTTTGACTTCAGAAAACTCTTGACTTCACATGGAGAAGAGCCCAGTCCTGTACCAGAGGGAGAGAAACCCCAAACATCAGGGCAGACTGGGACCCTGCTGAGTGAATAGTGGCCATGAGGAGGAGGCCCTGGGTACAACGAGGGATGCCATACAAGCAGTGGTGCCTCCTCACGAGGAACCAGGCCAACTTCCTACAGAGCTCCTTATGAGCAGCATGACCACCAAGAAGATCTGAGTTATCAGACTCATTTCAGATCTGCTGTGACATCCCAGAGATAAGGGTCTGTAGCCAAAAAGGAAAGATGTGGAGGTCTCACAGTCCCTAGGAAAGCCATGTATAGACAGGGTAGAGGGCTGTGGAAAGGCTGAAAGTCCCAACAGGACCAGGTCTTTGTGTTCACAGCTATGGCTGTTGTGTCTGCCACTGAGGCCTATGAGGAGACAGCTGACTGTGAAAGCACCAGGGCCTCATTGCCCCCTCGCTCCCAACCATGAACCAGGCAGGGGTCGTACCATTCTCCTGCACTTGGCCATGCACATCCCCATCTCCTACTGCCCCATAAAGAGCCCTGAGCAACCTGTGAAGGGAAAGATCTCCCTTCCCAGGGGCTGGAGGTCAAGGCCTGACCCTTGTGCTTGGTGACACACATCCACTTTTCCTACACATCAGTGTCACCTTCACATTGCCTTTGTCTCCTTGTCCTCACTGCCTCCAGGGTTCTGCTCTAACGAGCTCCAAGGGAGGCTGTGTCAGTGCTGGCCCTCAGGGGGACACTGCAGGAAACTTGCCTCTGACTTGGACTTCTGGAGAGATGTCTTCAATTGTCTCTGAGTGCCTGAGGTTCGTGGGCTCATCAGCAAAGCCCCCAGAGGGGTGATTGCAGTGCCTTGGGCTGGTGCTGTGGGACAGAGAGAGCTGCTGGCAAGAGGGCCGTGGTGCAGAGAGACAGCTGTGCCCAGGAGCAGCTCCTCTGCACAGCGCAGCAGGGCTGGGGGCTCTGCCTGCAGAGACAGAGTGCTTAAAGGCAGGCAGAAGTGGCAGGATGCACAGAGCTCACTGGGGGAGAACACTTCCCAGCCCTGCACCCAGTAAGTCTCTGGCTGGAGGGCAATGTATCTGCAGTTCCTAGAGGAAGGAGAAGCTGGGGGTGCAGGCAGGGGTGTCCAGGGCTGTGGTGCAGAGCAGGGTCCCTGCAGTCAGCCTGCCCCGGGAACGCAGGGGCTTGGGCAGAAGAAGGGCAGTGCAGGGGCTGCCTGCAAAGAGAAGGCACTTTCTGCACTCTCTGCCTGCCTCTTCCTGCTCTGAGTGTGGGGAAGGCTCGATGTTAATGCAGTAGTTGGATTTGCACTGGTGACTGAGCTTCCTATTGCACTGAACTGAGGCACAAACAGGTTAGTGATGAAAGTGAGAATATCCCTTCTCTTCTCTCTGCTTACAGACTGCACCAGGGCTTTTCTGAGCTGTTCTTTAGGACCTGCAGACAACGGGATGTGATTTTTCAACACAGCCTCTGTGTGCATCGATCCCCAAGGTGAGTGGTGCAAGCAGCCAGCAGCTGGGCACCAGGGAATGGACAGAGCCGCCCTCCTCAATATGAACTCTGACTGAGCTTAGTCCCCATGGCAATAACATTTGTCAGTGCAGTGGAACATAAGTGGCACACTGGGGTCTGATGAGCAGAGGTGGCTGCTGTGTACAGGATACTCAGCAAGCACAAAGCAGGGCTCCAGACAGAGAGACAGAAAAAGGTCCTCTTGGAAATGTGGAATGTAAGGCTTTCACTGGGAATTAATTGAATTTTAGTCAGAGACTTTACTCATAAGACTCTCTATATGTATATTTGTTTCTCATTTTGCAGTCTCCATGTCCAAAGCAAATGTCCAACATCAGTTCTGTGAGCGAGTTCCTCCTGTTGGCATTCACAGACACGCGCGAGCTGCAGCTCCTGCACTTCGTGCTCTTCCTGGGCATCTACCTGGCTGCCCTCCTGGGCAACGGCCTCATCCTCAGCGCCGTAGCCTGCAACCACCACCTCCACACCCCCATGTACTTCTTCCTCCTCAACCTCGCCCTCCTTGATGTGGGATCTATCTCCAACACCGTCCCCAAAGCCATGGCCAATGCCCTCTGGGACACCAGGGCCATCTCCTATCAAGGATGTGCTGCTCAGGTGTTCTTTTTATTCTTCTTGTTTGGTTCAGAGTATTCCCTTCTGACTGTCATGGCCTATGACCGCTACGTTGCCATCTGCAAGCCCCTGCACTACTGGAGCCTCCTGGGCAGCAGAGCTTGTGCCCAGATGGCAGCAGCTGCCTGGGGCAGTGGCTTTCTGTATAGTATCCTGCACACAGCCACTACATTTTCCCTGCCTCTCTGCCAAGGCAATGCTGTGGACCAGTTCTTCTGTGAGATCCCCCACATCCTCAAGCTCTCCTGCTCAGATTCTTATCTCAGGGAAGGTCGGCTTCTCATCTTTAGTGCCTTCTTAACCATTGGATGTTTTGTTTTCATTGTGCTGTCCTATATTCAGATCTTCAGGGCAGTGCTGAGGATGCCCTCTTCTCAGGGCCGGCACAAAGCCTTTTCCACGTGCCTCCCTCACCTGGCCGTGGTCTCCCTGATGATCAGTACTGGCATGTGTTCCTACCTGAAGTCCCCCTCCATCTCCTTCCCATCCTTGGACATTGTAATATCAGTTCTGTACTCGGTGGTGCCTCCAGCACTGAACCCCCTCATCTACAGCATGAGAAACCAGGAGCTCAAGGATGCAGTGAGGAAACTTCTTCAATACATGCTTCTTAAGCATCCATGATGTATGTTCAGAGGATGTATAATTACTAATATTATGTTCCATATTGTGATTCATACTATATCACATTATTTTTATCGGAAGTAGTGTTATCATAACATAATCAATAACAGTAGTCCTAACTGAAATAAAAGGGTATTTGGGAAATTAATAGCACAATTTTTAAAATTATTGTTCTCTCTTAGTATCTTAACAATATTTTATTTTGTTTTAAATAACATGGTTCTTAGCATTCTGAAAGTTACATTTTGTGTTACCTTTAAATACATTATCTAATGTGCATACGGCACCAGGTTTCCTTTTTAGGTAAGACACTAAAGAACTGAGCAGAAATACATTGGTCTCTGTTTCCTTCTCTACCCATCTCCTCTGGAGCTCGGGGAGCAGTCCCAGCATCCAGGAGGGGCTCAGGGCCAAGAGCCCAGCTGCCAAAGGTTGGAGCAGTGTATTTGGATTAGACCTTGTGGATCTAGGTGACAGTCCTGTCGTCTCTATAGCAGGGCCAGCACAAAGCCTTTTCCACGTGCCTCCCTCACCAGGCCATGGTGTCTGTCTCCCTCAGGCCTGTCATGGTGGCCCATCTGAAGCCTCCCCCCCATCTCCTCCCCATCCCTGGACCTGGTGGAGGCAGTTCTGTACTGAGTGTTGCCTCCAGCAGAGCACGTCCTCATCTGTAGCTTGAGGAGCCAGGAGCTCAAGCATGCCCTTTGGAAATTGATGACTAGATGTGTCTTGGATGCAAGAAACGTCTGATCTGCTTCTGCACATGACTTGCAATGTCAATAATTGGAGGAAGAGCCAGTATACCTGTTTTTATTTTATTTTATTTTATTTTTTTGGTGGTTGTGTTTGTGCATATTCTTATTACATTAATTCAGCTAATAAGCACCCATTAAAATGATATGGATGTACCTGTTGAATATACATGTAGCTCATAGACTCTGTGCTTGTGAAGCCATGCTTTCTGTGACTTTAACCTTAAGGAAGTTAAGATTTAACTGCCTTTTTTTGTCTGACATCCTTCCTCTGAGACCTGACCTGGCTCTGCAGGGGCAGTGCCCGTGTGCAGGGCTGCAGAGGAAAAGAGTCCCACCCCAGCAGCACAGCCAGGGAGCACCAGCGCTTGGGGCATGCAGAGCTGCTCTCTTGCCACTGTCACCCTGTCCTGCTGAGCCCTGCTGGTGGGGTCAGGCCCAGCTGCTCCTGGAGCTTGGTGCCAGTGCTGCTGTGGGGCTGTGCTGGGACTGCAGGCAGGGACAGGCAGTGGGCACAGCAGTGGCACAGCTGGCTTCCACTGCAGCACTTCCCTCCTAAGGGGGGATCTCCTCCAAGGTTGCCTGACCAGAGCTCAAGTGCTCAGTCTGGTGTGAGCAGGCAGAGGAGAGCTCTGCAGCCCCAGGGCACACAGCAGCCCCAGCAAAGGAGCCTGGCGAGTGATTCCTTGCAGCCCTGGAGCAATGGCAGTGACCCCATGAGCTGGGTCTGCCTCCCAGCCTGCCCAGCATGGCCGTGCAGAGTGCCCCCGTGCCCCAGACACCACAGCCCTCTGCAGAGCAGCACTGCCAGCTGGGGCTGGAGCTGGGGCTGGTGCTTCCCCTGAGTGTCTTCTAGGTCTGCTTCAGGCTTCTGGACTTGAGTGTGATCTTCACTGTGCACAAGGAGCTGAGAGACTGCAAACAGACATGGGGCTGGAACATTACCTGCAAGGTCCCTCCTGCCCTAGCACCTCACAGGACTGGCACGGAACTGGCTCCTGAGTGTCAGAGAGGCTGGGAGCCCAGCAGGTGTACCATGAGCTTGGAGGATCACCACCAGCTCACTTCTAGCTGGGCAGATTCTGGGCCAAAAAGAGGGTGTTTGGTAGGTGTGGTATTACGAGTGCAGTGGTGCCTCGGGAGCTGTCAGCCCAGTAGGAAGCTAATGGCTGTTAAGTGGCTGGGAGTTGACTTCTTTCTGAAGTAGCCGACAGCTCAACCCTTGACTCCTGGCTGGGATCTGTGCCTTTAGGCTCACATCTGCTGGTCTTCATGACAGGCAGCAGATGCACCTGCTCTTCACACAGTTTGTCAGATTCCTTCTTTCTAAGTAGCTGGTAGGCCCCATAGAGGAAGAGGTCTTGAATAGGTGTTGTCATGTCAGAGGTATCAGCTTTTGCCTAAACTCATCCTTCAGGCCTGTTTCTGTGGTGTTGTAGAACTGCTGGGCACATTGTGCACGGTGCTCCTACAGACGTTTCTCTCCTTCTCCATGCTGGTTCTCCAAACTTCCCCTAAGAAGATGACTGATATGGGGAAGTCAGGAGAAGCCTGGCCAACAGAGATGTGAGATTTGTGGGAGGGCTAAGGAGCGTGGACAGCAGAAGGTGATGATTTTGCAGAGGTAAGAATGTTCAGGTAATGTTGGTCCTACCATAAAGCAGACTTAAAGCAGTTATGTGAGGCCATTGCCCTATTTTAACCTGTAACATTAATCCGTAAACATCAAAGCTACTTCACACACTGACAGGAATCCGCTGCTTTAATATTAGACCACAAGATCCTTTGAAGCCAAAACTACTCCATAGCATCATTACATCACCCTTACTCTCTTCTTCACCCTGATCCCTGCCCTTAACACTACCATTAACATGCTCTATTTAGCCCTAGACTTCTTGCAGACCTAAATAAAACCAAAGAACTTGTACATACCCTAACCACAGACCTGACACCACAAGCCAAACACCAAACCCTTCCACTACTCATTTGATTAATCTCTATCACAGAAAGCTGAGCCCTAGTCCTTAACCTCATACATGGATGCCTAAAAACAAAAGCTCTGATTCCTTTGCATTCACTTATTCACATCCAACCCTTTTCCTAACCCTCATCTTAAGCATTAAGGTGCTTGGCCCTTATCGCAAGCACTTAAGGTGCTTGGCCCATGGGGCAGGGTAGGAACCATGAGGTTGCTCTGCAGTTACATGGCATACAAAGCTGAACGTGAGGGGCCATGGATCTGATCAGCCTGTGGGCCACAAAGAGGAGGTGGATGGGAATGCTCTGAAGAGCTCAGCTCTGCCTCAGGATCTCCTGCCCCAGCAGCAGGAACATAAATTTGGCAGTGACTGTGAGGCCACTTTTGTCTCTGCACTTGATAGGGCAGCAGCAGGAATGTGTCACAGAAAGGGACTGTGAGGTCACTTGTGTCTGGAGGTGGCAGGTCAGCCTTGACTTCTCCCTGGGAGCTGCACTTTTGGGCTGACATCTGGCAGTGGCCCTGCTAGGCCAGCAGAAGGCACCTGCTTGGCATGCTGACTAGGGGATCCCCTCTGCCTCCAGAGCCAGGAGGACCCAGGCAGAAAGAAGGCCCCCAGATGGGTTGTCCTGTCCCTTCTGCTTGAGTCCATGACTGCACAGCAGCAGCAGGCACAAGGCTTGGCTGTGTCTAGCCAAGAAGCTGCAAGGCCAGCAGCAGGCCCCTGGCTTGGAAGCTGCTGCTGAGGTGACTTGTGTGTGGTTGGCTGAGAGGCCCCAAGGAGCCTGCTGTGTTGGGATGCCTACTTCAGGAGTAGTTTCCACTCTGATGGAGCTTCCTTTGGTAGTAGGAAAGAGCAGGAGATTTAAAAAAAAAAAAAAAAACTGCCACAAAATGTTCCATGGAAGGCTGGCACTGGTCACAAGGAGGAAGAAATGTCCCTCAAGATGTCATGCAACGGTTCTATACATCACCTTCTGATAAGACCCTGGCTTTGTGTTTCAAGGAACAGCTGTTCAAGGCTGACCAGATATCGGTGAAAGCAAGGCATGAAAGCAAGATGGTGAACTGAGATGGGTGTCTGCAGACTTTAAGAAAATAGGGTGATGTGTGGGAGAGCATAGGAAAGCCTGCCAAGGAGAAGGCAGAGGGTGCTGGCAAGAATGGCAGGCCCCAACAGCCCTGAATTTTTTGTCCCCTTGGCTAGAGCTTATGAGGAGATGTTATATTCATTGTGACGGGGCCTCATGGATTCCTTTCAACCTTGTGCAGCAGCTCAGAAGTGTCACACCACTGTTCTTCTCATGGCATCACACTGCCCACCCCATCCCACAGAACCCCAGGAAGAGCCTTGACCCAGACATACGGGTGCAGGATTTCCCCTTCCAGTGGCTCCGGTCAGGCCTTGGCTCTTCTGTTTCACCAAAACCAACTAAGATTTTTCTCAGTGCAGTGCTTTGCCTGTCTGCAATCATGGAGTCCAATTATCTGCCCTAACGAGTCCCTGGGGAGGCTTTGTTAGCAACAGCCCTCAGTGGGGCCCATTAATACTCCAAGTCACTTCAACTTTTCCTTCTGACTTTACTTTCTCTAGCAGTTGCATCATTCACCTCTCAGTACCTGAGCTTCATAGACTGAGCACCACAATACACCATGGAACTCATTAAAATGCAGAAACTCCTAACATCTCTTCCATAGTTTTCTTCAAGGCTTCATGCCTTGTGTAGCTAATTACAGAGCTTGCATGATGTAGTCAAAGAAGATTACAAAAAGCACCTAGTAAAAACTCTTTTGTACTTTTAAAGGTTGAATTTTGCTGCATTTCAGTTTTGAGCATCATTGTCCTCTTGCTATTGATCCAGGGTGTCTTCTTTGGAGACCTCCATAAGGAGGAATAGCAGAGTCTGGAGGTCTGACACCTCCACTGCCAGCAGTGGTCTTTGTCCCTGTAACTGCAGCCCAGCCCTGCACATGAAAGCCTTTCTAAGACAAGTCACATGTTGTTTTTATTTATTTTTTTTTTTTGATAAAATAAAATAAAATAAAAAATAAAATAATAAAATAAAATAAAATAAAATAAAATAAAATAAAATAAAATAAAATAAAATAAAATAAAATAAAATAAAATAAAATAAAATAAAATTGTAATGACCATTGGAACCAGAGAAATACAGATTAAGTATCAGTAGGTACCTGGTCATCCATGGTTTCTCTTGGGTCTTTGGAAAACTCAGGGTGAAAATTAAAGACATCTACTTTTTTTTACCCTACTCTATTGTCCAGTCAATAGAGTAGGGCAGTCCTACTTCCTGTGTTGTAGATGCAGAAGGCAAAAAGAATTGCATTGTTCCTTACACTACTCTGGGACGTGTAACCCAGGACAAATCTTACAAGGAGCAGCTGAGGGAGCTGGGATTGTTCAGCCTGGAGAAGAGGAGGATCAGGGGTGACCTTTTTGCTCTCTACAGCTACCTCAAAGGAGGCTGTAGAGACGTGGGGGTTGGCCTGTTCTCCCACGTGCCCAGTGACTGGACGAGGGGGAATGGGCTAAAGTCATGCCAGGGGAGGTTTAGGTTGGATATTAGGAAAAACTTTACTGAAAGGGTTGTTAGGCATTGGAATGGGCTGTCCAAGGAAGTGGTTGAGTCACCATCCCTGGAGGTCTGTAAAAGACATTTAGATGTTGAACTTAGTGATATGGTTCAGTGGAGGACTGCTTAGTGTTAGGTCAGAGGTTGGACTAGGTGATCTTGAAGGTCTCTTCCAACCTAGATGATTCTGTGATTCTGTGATCGTCTAGTCAAACCTTCTTCCATAGACAGGGACAATTTCCATTAGATTAGGTTGCCCAAATTCACCTGCCAACTGGCCTTGAACAAGGGCTCACCTTTCTTGGGTGAGAGATTAAGCAAAGTTTTGTTGGGAGGATTTGGTGTTCTGCATAGGGTGTCAGGTCTGTGGCTGGGGTAAGGACAAAATTCATGGTTTCTGTTTTTTTTAGTTCTGCCAAGAAATCGTCTAGGGTTAAAAAAAGTGTTTTAATGACAGTGTTAAGGAAGAGATTAGGGTGAGCAAGAGACTAAAGGTAAGGGGAAGGGGCTATGGGCTGAGTTCTGCTTGAAGGGATACTCTGAGGTCAGGTATTACTGCAGGGGATTTCTGTCAAGGTGTTGGAGCAACATTCTGGTTTTGGGATTAGGGTTACTGGTCAAAATAGGTAAGGGTTTTACATGACTGTTTTAAGCCAGTTTTAAAGCATCATCAACATTACATGAAACCTCTTACCTCTACAAAATCATTAATTTCTGCTTCCCAAGCTCCTCTTCCCTTCCCCAAATCTCACTTCTCTTGGCCAGGCTTCTCCTGTCATCCTCATATTGGTGTTCTTATTGGGATCAGCTTTCTGATGGCTTTCATGATCTGAGAGTATCTGTCTCACTCTGCTGGCTACACTGTTCCTGAGACAGAAGTGGTGTTGTAGTCAGTAGGGAAAAGGGCACAAAGTTCTGTAGGAGCATCCTGCACGTGCCCATCAGCTCTGCGCCTCCACAAAAGTGTACATCCTATATACAAGCGTTGGTTCCAGAATGACTCCCATGGATCCAGGGTAACATTTTGCAGGCCTTCATGCAGGATGTACCTCCCTTCAAGAATCTGAAAGGCAGTAGCTTCCCCTATGGAGAAAACTAAAAACAGCTATGAGGTATGAGTTTAGTCAAAAGCTGAGATCTCTTACATGGCAACCAGAGGTGCTGCTCTGCAGAGCTAGGGGGCTGTGGTGCCTGGGGCATGGGGGCACTCTGCCGGGCTGTGCTGGGCAGGCTGGGAGGCAGACCCAGCTCATGGGGTCACTGCTATTGCCCCAGGGCTGCAAGGAATCACTCGCCAGGCTCCTTTGCTGGGGCTGCTGCGTGCCCTGGGGCTGCAGAGTTCTCTTATGCCTGCTCACACCAGATTGAGCACTTGAGCTCTGCTCAGTCCACCTCAGACAGGCTCACGCTCTGTGGGCTCCATTCACTGCTGTCTCCTGGGCTCACGCTGGCCTGACAGAGGAGGCCAGTGAGTGATTTTTTGCAGGCCTGGGTCAATGGCAGTGATATTTCCTTGTTTCTCACGGCCTTCTCACAGGTCTTTCTCATAGCACTTCCCACTGCCCAGCACTGCCCCCCAGGTGGGACTAAGATAACGTTCAGAAGGGCCTTGGGCTTCCTCAGTCGTCCTGCTTATTAGGACCTTCCTGACTCCCCACAGAGCTCAGAGGGAGCCTTCTTGTCCAGTGTGTGGCCCTGCACTGGCTCTGTCTGGGACGGATTTAGTCTCTGCAGAGCAGCCCCTGTGGTGCTGTGTTTTCAGTATGTGACTGTACTGGGTCTGGCTGGGATGGAGTTACCTTTTCCTGTAGAAGTCCACCCAGTGCTGTGCTCTGCTTGAGTAGCTAGAACAGCACTGGTATCATGGTTGTGTTTTGTCTACTGCTGAGCAGTACTGTCATAGCATCAGGAATCCCTCTAATCCTCCCTCCCCAAAGAGCCAGCAGGCTGTGGGTGCACAAGAGAGAGGGAGGGGACATCACCAGAGCAGCTTACCTAAACCAGCCACAGAGATATTCCATACCATATGATGTCACACTCAGCAATAAAAGGTGGAAAATGGAAGGAGAGGGGAGAGGTGAGCTCCTGTTATGAAAACGTCTGTCCTCCTGAAAATCAGCTGTATCTATTGAGGCCCTGTTTCAAGGAAGTGGTCAAGCATCACTGTCACAAATAGTTTTGGTATTTTTTTTTTTAATAATGTCTTTGCTAGTTCACAGGAGATGGGAATGCACTGCAGCTGAGACCTATGAATTTCTGCTCACTTCTTTGTCTATAGCTACACAGAAAGCCTGGCTTTAGATATACATGAGATAATTAGGAAAAGTAAAGAGATAAATGAACAGGTAGGAGGCTAACAATGACATTAATTAAATCGACTCCACAACTTGGAGAACATATTTATCAAGAAAAATAAAACCAAATTACTTTCCTAACTGTTTCTGAGATAAACTCAGAATGTAAAGGCACATCATTACTTTTTTTTTTTTAAGAAATATGTATTCAAACAATTTCCTCAGTGCATCCTTGAGTTCCTGGTTCCTCATACTGTAGATGAGGGGGTTCACTGCTGGAGGTAACATGGAGTACAGAAAAGATACTGCAAGGTCCAGGGATGGGGAGGAGAATGAGGGGGGCTTCAGGTAAGCAAACATGCCAGTGCTGATAAAGAGGGAGACCACAGCCAGGTGAGGGAGGCACGTGGAAAAGGCTTTGTGCCGGCCCTGCTCAGAGGGCATCCTCAGCACTGCCCTGAAGATCTGAGTATAGGAAAAAACAATAAAAACAAAGCAACCAACACCTAAACAAAAGCTAAATGCAATAAATCCATCTTCCCTGAGGTAGGCATCTGAGCAGGAGAGCTTGAGGATCTGGGGGATTTCACAGAAGAACTGGTCCACAGCATTGCCTTGGCAGAGGGGTAGGGAAAATGTAGTGGCCGTGTGTAGGACAGCATTGAGAAAGCCACTGCCCCAGGCAGCTGCTGCCATCTGGGCACAAGCTCTGCTACCCAGGAGGCTCCCGTAGTGCAGGGGCTTGCAGATGGCAACGTAGCGGTCATAGGCCATGATAGTTAGAACTGAATACTCTGAACCAAAGAAGAAGACAAAAAAAAGAACTTGAGCAGCACATCCTTGATAGGAGATGGCTCTGGTGTCCCAGAGGGCATTGGCCATGGCTTTGGGCAGAGTGGTGGAGATGCAGCCCAGGTCGAGGAGGGCGAGGTTGAGCAGGAAGAAGTACATGGGGGTATGGAGGCGGTGGTGGCAGGCTACGGCGCTGAGGATGAGGCCGTTGCCCAGGAGGGCAGCCAGGTAGATGCCCAGGAAGAGTGCGAAGTGCAGGAGCTGCAGCTCGCGTGTGTCTGTGAATGCCAGGAGCAGGAACTCAGTGACTGAGCTTCTGTTGGACATCTGTTATTTCTGTGATGTGGTCCTGCACAAAGAGAAAAACAGTAATACATGTAATACATAACAGACTTACCAGAGGATAATTCAATTTTCTCATTTAAAGGCATCAAAAAGACTTTCCACTTGCAGGCAGTTATTTTGAAGTTCCCTTTAATGACTTCCAGATGATTCCGAGTTTCTCTGGGAGAAGAGTGCTCTTCTGTGGGCAGTGGAAGAATCAGTCCTGCACTACAGCTCTAGGTAACAACATGGTAGGAATATGGGGTAATCTTAGATTCACTTCACTCCTGATATCGAAGGGATTAACCCAGTTTTACTCCTAGTTCATCACAGAGCAGACGAGATCTCTTCATCACGGAGATTTATTTATTTATTTATTTGTTTCATGTTTGTTTTTATTTGTACTCTATGTTCTGCTGCCCCACCACACCTGAGGAGTGTTTTTAAGGCATAAATCCTGGGCATTCTGCTGCACTCGAAGTGAAAACTTGTACGTTCTCCTGCACTGAGGTCTCCTTTGCGCACACCCTCCATGCTGCCTGGAATCCCTTTCTACTTGGGTGCCACCTGCGGTCAGAGCCCCCAGCCCTGCTGCGCTGTGCAGAGGAGCTGCTCCTGGGCACAGCTGTCTCTCTGCACCACGGCCCTCTTGCCACAAGCTCTCTCTGTCCCACGAGCCCGGCCCAGCTCAGCACCACAGCACCAGCCCAAGGCACTGCAATCACCCCTCTGGGGGCTTGGCTGAAGAGCCCACGAACCTCAGGCACTCAGAGACAATTGAAGACATCTCTCCAGAAGTGCAAGTCAGAGGCAAGTTTCCTGCAGTGTCCCCCTGAGGGCCAGCACTGACACAGCCTCCCTTGGAGCTTGTTAGAGCAGAACCCTGGAGGCAGTGAGGACAAGGAGACAAAGGCAATGTGAAGGTGACACTGAGGTGTAGGAAAACTGGATGTATGTCACCAAGCACAAGGGTCAGGCCATGACTCCCCACTCAAGGAAGGGAGATCCTTTCCCTTCACACCTTGCTTAGGGCTCTTCCTGGGACACTGGAAGATGGGGATGTGCATTACAAAGTGCAGGACAATGGTATGACCCCTGCCTGGTTCATGGGTGGGTGAGGAGTTAATTAGGATCTGTTGCTTTAGTGATTAGCTTTCTCCTCAAAGGCTTTAGTGGCAGAGACAATAGCCATAGCCATGGACACAAATATCTCACAAGGCAGCTCTCTAGGAAGCTGGCCTGGTTCCTGCTGAGCAGGCACCACTGCTCATATGGTGGTGCCGAGGCCCTCCTCCTCCTGGGCACTGCTCACTCAGCAGTGTCCCAGTCTGCCCTGATGTGTGGGGTTTCTCTTCCTCTGGTACAGGACTGGGCTCTTCTCCTTCTAAATGTCAAGAGGTTTCTGTAGGCAAAATCCTGCAGCTTCTCAAGGTTCACCCACAGGGATGCTCCATTCTGTCAGCTGTTAATGTCAGCAGGCAGACAGTTCAACATTTGTGTAATTGTTCTATCTCTGAACAGACAGCAGCAGCAGA
Source organism: Anas acuta (assembly GCF_963932015.1). Lineage (NCBI taxonomy): Eukaryota > Metazoa > Chordata > Aves > Anseriformes > Anatidae > Anas > Anas acuta. The sequence goes on from NC_089016.1 coordinate 9,084,215, forward strand.
AAGCATTCCAGGGAAATTTGGATAATTCAGGAGTAACCAGTTGAATGGAATTGCAGCACAGTCACTCAAGGGCAGGGGATGGAAGGTTCCACATTTACTGTGCTTTCTTCTCATGCATGCTGTCAGTTTGTCTGGAGCTGTGTCCTGAATGATATGGGGCTGTGCAGGTCAAAATTAGAAGGGCCAAAGCCCAGGTGGAGCTCAATCCATCTATTACTGTCAAAGACAATAAAAAAAATATTTATATAAATACCTAAAATAAAGGTGGATTAAGGAGCATCATCATTCTTTATAGGATTTTTGGGGGGAAACGTGGTGACAAGGGATGAGGTAAAGGCTGAGGTACTTAATGCCTTCTTTGCCTCAGTCTGTAGCAGCAAGACCAGTTGTTCCCCTGGACATTTCTTACACCTCATGGCCAGTGCCAACCTTCTAGGGTGGTTTTCATTGATTTTTTTCTCTCCTGCATTTTCCTACTGCCAAAGGAAGTTCCATCACATAGGAAACCACTCCTGAAGTAGGCATCCCAACCCAGCAGGCTCCTTGCGGCCTCTCAGCCAACCACACACAAGTCACCTCAGCAGCAGCTTCCAAGCCAGGGGCCTGCTGCTGGCCTTGCAGCTTCTTGGCTACACACAGCCAAGCCTTGTGCCTGCTGCTGCTGTGCAGTCATGGACTCAAGCAGAAGGGACAGGACAACCCATCTGGGGGCCTTCTTTCTACCTGGGTCCTCCTGGCTCTGGAGGCAGAGGGGATCCCCCAGTCAGCATGCCAAGCAGGTGCCTTCTGCTGGCCTAGCAGGGCCACTGCCAGATGTCAGCCCAAAAGTGCAGCTCCCAGGGAGAAGTCAAGGGTGACCTGTCACCTCCAGACACAAGTGACCTCACAGTCCCTTTGCGTGACATGATCCTGTTGTTGTCCTACCAAGTGCAGAGACAGAAGTGACCTCACGGTCCCTTACACAGTCACATTCCTTCTGCTGGGGCAGAAGTGTGGAGGTGTTACCATGCTGGGCAGCAGAAAGTTAATATCCCAGCCAGACCCAGTACAGTAACTTTGTATGGACTTTGCTGTCCATACAAAGCCCTTAAAGCCTTCCTCAGTGCTTTTAACCAATATTTTTGGTTAGTCCAGCTGGCATCCTGTTACAAGTGGTGTCCCCCAGGGGTCGGTACTGGGACCTATCTTGTTTCATGTCTTTATTGATGACCTAGATGACGGAATTGAGTGAACCCTCAGTAAGTCTGCAGATGACACGAGGTTGAGAGGTAGTGTTGATATGCCTGATGATCTGTAGGTGACCCTTCAGAGGGATCTGGATAGGCTGGATTGCTGGGTTGAGGTGAACGGGATGAGGTTCAACAAGGCCAAGTGCAGGGTCCTGCACTTTGGCCACAATAACTCCGTGCAATGCTATAGATTGGCTAGAAGACTGTGAAGAGGAAAAGGACCTGGGAGTGTTGATGGATGCTTGGCTGAACATGAGCCAGCCGTGTGCCCAGGTGGCCAAGAAGGCCAAGGGCATCCTGGCCTGTATTAGAAATAGTGCAGCCAGCAGGAGCAGGGAGGTGATCGTCCTCCTGGACTCGGCTCTGGTGAGGCCACACCTCGAGCACTGTGTTCAGTTTTGGGCCTCTCATTACAAGAAGGACATTGAGGTCCTGGAACATGACCAGAGAAGGATAACCAAATTGTTGAGGAGGCTGGAGCACAGGTCTTATGAGGAACGGTTGAGGGAACTGAGATTATTTACTTTGGCAAAGAGGAGGCTCAGGGGAGACCTCATGGCACTCTACAACTTCCTGAAGAGAGGTTGTGATGAGGCGAGGGTTGGCCTCTTCCCTCAGATAACTAATGATAGGACTTGAGTAAATGGCCACAAGATGTGCCTGGGAATGTTTAGATTAGGTATCACGGAAAAACTTTTTCTCTGAAAGAGTAGTCGGGAACTGGAATGCTCTGCTCGGTGATGTGGTGGACTCACCAACTTTCAGTGTTCAAGAAGCATCAAGACAAGGTGCTAGCAGATATGGTTCAGTAGCTTAGTAGATAGAATTAGTGATAGGAAGGTTGGACTAAATGGTCTTGTTGGTCCTATACAAATTTGTGTTTTTATGATTTCTATGACTCTATCATAGGACAAGGGGAATGGTTTTAAACTTCAAGAGGGTAGATTTAGATTCAATAGTCAGATGAAATTCTTGACATAAAGGTGAGGCACTGGAACTGGTGCTGTGGGTCCAGAGATCACCCAGGGGGAGTTTGGATCAGCCCATGCCCTTGTGTTTGAAGGAACAGCTGGTGAGAGTGGAGAGGCAGCAGTGAAATCATGGGAACAGCAGAGTGAGAGCAAGGTGGGGAAAAGAAGTGGCTGTCTGCAGCCTTCAGAGAAGTGTGGGACAGCACAGGAAAGCATGCAGAGGTGAAGGCAGAGGGCTCTGACAAGAATGGAAGGCTGCAGCAGCAATGACATCTTTATCCCCCTGGCCATGGCTTATAAGATGTGTTTTACTCATGGCATTGGGACTATGAATTCTCCTTTCAACCCTGTGCAAATGCTGGAAGGTGTCATACCATTGCCCTTCACATATGGTATTGTGGGCATCTCCCCCTACCCCACAAACCCCAGGAAGAGCCCTGAGTGAGACATAGGGGTGCTGGGGTTGTAGAATCTCCCCTCCCAGTGGCTGGGGTCAGGCCTTGGCCCTTCTGCTTCAACAAAATAAACTGAGATTTTCTCAGTACACTGCCTTTGCCAATCTGAAATCATGGCCTCCAATTATCTGCCCTAACAATTCCCATGGGAGGCTTTGTGAGGAACAGAATAGAATAGGCAACAAAGTATAGAGTATTCTAATACTACGGAATAGAGTAGCTAACGGAGGTGAGACAGGTGCTCTGATATAATGACAACCATCAGAAAGCTGATCCCAGTTAGATGACTGCTATGGAGAGGTCAAGAGTAGCCTGGCCAGGAGAGATGTCAGAAAGGGGTACAGGAAGAAGAAGTGAAGAGGAGCTTGGAACCTTACCTTTGTAGAGGTAAGATGGTTCATGCAATGTTGATGCTGCTCTAACACTGACTTCAGACATTCTTGTAGGGCCTGTAAACTATTTTCAAAAATAACAATAATCCTTAAACCTAAACATTAGTGCAACTTCCTGACAGGAATCCACTATTGTAAAGCAGAACTCAAAATACCACCTGAAGAAAAACTCAGACCATAGCCCCCTTTCCTTCCCTTTACTCTCTTGCTCACCCTAATCCCTGCCCTTATCACTAACATTAAAATGCTCTATTTATCCCTAGACTTCTTGCCAGACATAAACAAAACCCTTAACCATAATGCTTGCCCATACCATAACCAGAAACGTGACAGCACTAACAGAACACCATATCTTTCAACAAAAACTTTGCTTAATCTCTAACCCAGAAAGGTAAAATCTAGTCCCTACGAGACAAGAGAGAGGTCAGCTCTACCTCAGGATCTCAGGCCCCAGCAGGAGCAATGTGACTGTGGCAGGGACTGTGAGGTCACTTCTGTCTTTGCACTTGATAGGGCAGCAGCAGGAACGTGTCACGGAATGGGACTGTGAGGTCACCTCTGCATGTAAGTGGTAGGAAACCCTTGACTTTTGAGAAGACAAGGCACCTGCTTGGCATGCTGACTGTGGTATCCCTTCTGCCTACACACCCAGGAGGACCCAGGCAGAAAGAAGGCCCCTAGATGGGTTGTCCTGTCCCTTCTGCTTGAGTCCATGACTGCGCAGCAGCAGGAACAAGGCTTGGCTGTGTGTAGCCAAGAAGCTGCAAGGCCAGCAGCAGGCCCCTGGCTTGGAAGCTGCTGCTGAGGTGACTTGTGTCTGGTTGGTTGAGAGGCCACAAGGATTCTGCTGGGTTGGGATGCCTACTTCAGGAGTGGTTTCCACCACAAGGATGCCATACGAGCAGTTGTGCCTTCTCACAAGGAACCAGGCCAGCTTCCTACAGAGCTGACTTATGAGATATTTGGGTCCATGGCTATGGCTATTGTCTCTGCCACTAAAGCTTTTGAGGAGACAGATAATCATTAAAGCACCAGATCCTAATTGGCTTCTCGTGGGCTCATCAGCAAAGCCACCAGAGTGGTGATTATAATTGGGCTAGGCCTTGGGCTAGGCCTCTGCTGCTGAGCTGGGCCGGGCTCCTGGGACATGAGAAAACACATTTTAAAAAGTCCCATGAAGCAGAGAGACAGCTGTGCCCAGGAGCAGCTCCTCTGCACAACGCAGCAGGAAAGAGACACAGAGGCACAGACACAGAGAGAAGAAAAGGAGAGAGGGGCTGAAGGCAGTTTGCAGTGGGAGGATGCTGAGAGCTGCCTGCAGGAGAAACATGCACTGCCCTTGACAAGGTAAGGGTCTGGCTGCAGGGCCACGCAGCTGCAGGTCCTGGGAGGGTCTCCTGCTGGGTCTTGTTTCTGGGAGGGCAGTGGGCAATGCAGTAGGCTTTGAGAGTCCTGCTGGGTTGCAGTGCGAGGTGAGGAAGTCTGGCAGAAGCCCCTTGGAGTGTCATAACCTAGCTACCCCTGGTCAGATAAGAGAGGAGTGGACAAGTCTCCTCCAGACCCTGCAGGAGTGCAGCTGGGATATGGGACACTCCAGATTTCAGATATCCAGCTCTGTCTGTGGGGCATCCTCCTGGGCTGCAGGCTGCTCTCCAGCAGGATGCAGCTCTCTCGTGGCTTCCTTGTGTTATCCAGGTGCCCCAAGGAGAAGACACCTCCTTGCTAAGGCCATGTCCGTGCTTCTGGATGGCTGTCTGTGGGCAGCTGGTTTGAGGCTTCTGCACTCCTATCTAGGAGGCAAGAGCTGAGATCCTGCTCATGCACCTGGAGATAAGGTGAGGATTCTGTCCATCTGCATTTTGAGTTGGGCTTCTCTGCTCTCAGATGTCTCCAGTTTCTTCTCATACCCAAGCTCACTGCTGGGCAGATCGGCTCCACTCAGTCTTCACCAAGGGACAGTCCTTTTGCCTCCTGGCTTCCGCAGGATTTCACCAGGAGCACACATGAAAAGTCACAGAGTTCAACCATCCAATAATTCACCTAAGCGTTACAGGGGCAAGCGAATAACATTAAAGCAAGTAAAACACTGCAGCTCTGCTCTGCATTCAGATGAGTTGTTTGCAAGAAAATTCTGCAAACTCATTGACTTGACAAGTGGACTGAACTTGAGTTTCCCCTATGTTCCTGATTCCCTCCTGCTGCAGGTAGGACTCCTCTGCAGCCCAAAGCAGCCCCTGCACCCATTGCCACTCTCAGCCAGCACCAGCCACAACTCAAGCAGGAGAGCTGCAGAAAAGTTCTGCTGCAAAGAGAGAGGCTCTGTTTGGGGGTTCTCTAAGACTTGTAATAGGTTTTCCTCATCCTAATCAGTTCTAACTTTGCTCTCACTTTTGCTCTCCAACAGAGAATGTCAGAAAATGCCCAACATCAGCTCTGTGAGCGAGTTCCTCCTGCTGGCATTCGCAGACACGCGCGAGCTGCAGCTCCTGCACTTCGCGCTCTTCCTGGGCATCTACCTGGCTGCTCTCCTGGGCAACGGCCTCATCCTCACAGCCATAGCCTGCGACCACCGCCTCCACACCCCCATGTACTTCTTCCTGCTCAACCTCGCCCTCCTCGACCTGGGCTGCATCTCCACCACTCTGCCCAAAGCCATGGCCAATGCCCTCTGGGACACCAGGGCCATCTCCTATCAAGGATGTGTTGCTCAGGTCTGTCTCTTTGTATTTTTGATGTCAGCAGAGTATTCCCTTCTCACTATCATGGCCTATGACCGCTACGTTGCCATCTGCAAGCCCCTGCACTACGGGAGCCTCCTGGGCAGCAGAGCTTGTGCCCAGATGGCAGCAGCTGCCTGGGGCAGTGGCTTTCTCAATGCTGTCCTGCACACGGCCAACACATTTTCCCTGCCCCTCTGTCGAGGCAATGCTGTGGACCAGTTCTTCTGTGAAATCCCCCACATCCTCAAGCTCTCCTGCTCAGATGCCTACCTCAGGGAAGTTGGGGCACTTATCTTTACCGTTTTTTTAGTCCTTGGTTGTTTTGTTTTCATTGTGTTGTCCTATGTACTGATCTTCAGGGCAGTGCTGAGGATGCCCTCCTCTCAGGGCCGGCACAAAGCCTTTTCCACGTGCCTCCCTCACCTGGCTCTTGTCTCCCTGTTTCTCAGCACCATCATTTTTGCCTGCTTTAAACCTCCCTCCCTCTCCTCCCCAGCTCTAAATCTGGTGGTGTCATTTTTGTACTCAGTGTTGCCTCCAGCAGTGAACCCTGTCCTCTACAGCATGAGGAACAAGGCACTTAAGAATGCAGTACGGAATTGTTTTGAATATATGCTTCTTCAGAATCAATAATGTGCCTTTAAATTTCAAATTTATTTTGGAAACTCTTAGGAAAATCTTATGTTTTATCTTATGCCTACTTTGATTTCTCTTATTTTCTGTAGTCTAACTCTTTTTTTTTTTTCTTTGACCATCTTTCTCTTAACATCCAACGTGTTAATTTTATTTTCTTTGACCAATAGTCTCACAAACTTATATTAGCAGGCTTCTTGTATACATATAAATGATAAATATGCCATGAGAAAATAATTTGTCTCAGCTGCTGTCTCTTTGCATGTGCTCTGGAGCTGGGGGAGCAGCCCCAGCATGCAGGAGGGGCTCAGGACGAAGAGCCCAGCTGCCACATGCAGGAGCAGCCCCAGTGGTCCTCGGGACTGCCCCTCCCTGCCCGCTGGGCTCTGCCTCTCTGCTGCCTTCAGGTCGGGGCTGCTGCTTCCCTGGAGCCATGGCCATGGCCAGCAGCAGGACGTGGCCATTTCACTGCTGTTTTCTTTTTGGTTCCTCATTGCTTTCTTGTGCTCTTGTATCTGTCTTAGTCTCGAGGTCTCATATGCATTGGTGACAGTCCTGTTGTCTCTGCAGTGGCATCCCTGTCCCTGCAGGCAGCAGCAGGCACTGTGCAGCCCTGGGTCACAGCTGCCTCCCTGCTAGTACCACAGTAACAAAAGGGTCTTTCTCAGGGCTAACCCAGGACCCTGGACACCTCTTCCAAATGTGCTATCAGAAATAGAGCCAAGAGGTTGCTCTCTGCTCTTCTGTTTTCTGTTTTTTTTTTTTTTTTTTTCATGTAGTGAGAGACAGAAGCTGAAAGTCCCAGAGTGGTCCCTGAGGAACCAAGGGCTAGGCCAAGAACTTCCCTTGTGGCAGCACATGCCCAAATAGACAACACTGCCCTCTGCAGTGGGGCAGATGGCCAATGCCAGCTTGGAGAGGAATCTGGAGCTGCCAGGAGATGTCAGGAGATCTGCAGGGACATGGTTCTCAGTGGGTATGTTGGATCTGTCTGAGCTGGAGTCACTTTTCCCTGCAGCAGCCCGCACAGTGCTGTGCTCTGCACTCGTAGCTGGAACAGCACTGGTATCACTCCAGTGTTGTGTCTATTGCTGCATAGCACTGGCACAGCATCACGACTCCTTCCAAGCCCCCAAGAGCCAGCAGGCTGGGGGTGGGCAAGTGATGGGGAGGGGACATTGCCGGGGCAGCTGACCTAAACCAACCAAAGGGATATTCCATAACACCTGATATCACACTCAGCAATTAAAGGGGGGGCTCTCGTGGGGGAGGGGGCTGTTCCTCCTGAACAACCACTACGCGTTTTGAGGCCCTGCTTCCCAGGACGTGGCCGAACGTCGCTCATTGATGGGAAGTAGAGAATAATTTTTTCCCTCTCTCTGTGCTTCCTCACAGACTTTTTGTTTCTTTTGTTTCTTTTTTTTCCCTCCCCATTCCCTTTCCCTTTAATTAAACCTTTCTCATCTCAGACCTCGAGTTCTCTGTGTTGTATTTTCTCCCCCTTCCTCTTCGAGGAGAGGGGGAGTGAGAGGGCGGTTGTGGTGGAGCTCAGCTGCCCACCCGAGTAAAATCACCACAACCCTAATGCCATCAAGCTGGAAAGAGGCAGAACCCATCTGTATTTCTGGAGTGACAGAGGCAGCCCAAGACATAATTGTGCTGGAGTCTGAAGCGAGTCTAACTGGGAAGGAATGGCAAAAGTACCTGTTATAAATGAAGTCTCAACTCAATCTGAATTCATTAATATTTATAAAAGGCAAGTAAACAGTGCTGGGGGTGGGGAGTTTATGCTCTACCAACATGCACACACAAACATCGAACTTTCTAAACCCACAGAACATTGCTTTTACAGATGCCTATATATATGTACAATCAGAAAAGGTAACAAACAAACCTTTAAGTCTATTACTATTAATAGGTTATTAATATAAATAATAAAACCTTCTCTAAACCTCCTTACCTTCTTTCTGCTGTTTAACCTTCTTTGACCTTCTTTCCACCTTTAGACCTTCTTTTCCTTTCTTACTGTCTTCTCTGTCCCTCTTTAACCTCCTTTCATGTTTTTACCTCCTCTTACCTTTCTGCCTTTTGTCTTTCTTTAACCTTGTTCTTTAACCTTGTTGCTGGGCAAAGTTGTTTGACCAATGAAAAGTTGTTTTTGAAAGGGACTGCTGTGGGGTGAACAGTATAAGAGGGGAGCCTGTCCTCAAGATGAAAAAAGACATCCCGATGTCTTTTTTGGCATCACAATGCCAAAACAACTTTGCCCAGCAACAGCAAACACCCAGCAATTTCCATACCTTAATGGCTGGAGAACAAGCAACCCAAAGACTGCATGGTGTCTCCTGAATCACCCTTCTGTTATAAATGGCTCAGTCTTCTAAATAAGACTATAATCAAAGTTTACAATTTATTAAAGGAATAGAGGTAAGCAAACAGTGCTGGGTGCGCCGGGAGTTTCTGCTCCACCAAGACGCACACCAGTTACATCTAGCAGTTGATTTTTATGCTCCTAGGCTAATACATATTTATTACTACTTCTAGAAAAAAACACGGTATTTTAATTAGTTTCCAGAATCCAAACCCTCCTACTGGAGCATGCATATCAGTCTCTGGGCGTCCCTTTTGGGGGTCTCTCATGCTGAAGGCTCATAGTCTTCCTCCCTCTTGCCTTTCTCCTTTGTCCGACTTGGCTGTAAGTCAGAGACTTGTGCAACATCCCCTGCAAGCTTTGTCTTTTAGTTGTTCTTCAGCTTTCCCCTTCTTCTTAATCTCCTGGCCAGATATCAGAGACTTGCTGAGTGTCCCATGCAATAGTCATAATAGTTAGCTGTTGTTCTGAAACCCCCCAGATATCAGAGACTTCAAGGAAAAGCCTACAAATACATTTCCCTTCAAGATCTCTACTGACACGAATTGCTAAAACATTTCTTTGCAAGATACAAGAACTATATGCATTAACCACTCTGTTTTTCTTAGACTTGTGGTTATACAAGGGTATGTAAGACAGAAGGTCACATTCATCATACCATGCGGCCCTAGCATTGTTCCATACTGACACGAATCAGATGAACATATCTCACAAGTAGAGAAGTTTTTCCTAATAGCCAACCTAAACCTCCCATGGCACAACTTCAGCCCATTCCCTCTAGTCTGGTCACTGGGCATGTTGGAGAACAGACCAACCCCCACCTCTCTACAGCCTCCTTTGAGGTAGCTATAGAGAGCTAAAAGGTCACCCCTGAGCCTCCACTTCTCCAGGCCGAACAATCCCAGCTCCCTTAGCTGCTCCTTGTAAGACTTGTTCTGGGTTACACGTCCCAGAGTAGTGAAAGGAACAATGCAATTCTTTTTGCCTTCTGCATCTACAGCAGAGGAAGTAGGATTTTGAAAAAAAGTAGGATTTTGAAAAAAGTAGGATTTTTGAAAAAAGAGTAGAGTAAAGTGTAGAGTAAAAAAAAAAAAAAAGTAAATGTCTTTACTTTTCATCCTGAGTTTTCTACAGAAGACGCAAGAGAGACCATGGATGACCAGGTACCTACTCATATTACAGCTGAATTTCACCTACTAATATTTAAGCTGAATTTCTCTGGTTCCAATGGTCATTTCAATTTTATTTTATTATTTTATTTTATTTTATTTATTTTATTTTATTTTATTTTATTTTATTTTATTTTATTTTATTTTATTTTATTTTATTTTATTTTATTTTATTTTATTTTATTATCTAAAAAAAAAAAAAACACCTGACTTGTCTTAGAAAGTGTTTAATGTGCTGGGCTGGGGTCTTCTTGGGGTCTGTGGAATGTGGTGGGCAGTGGGATGTCGTGAGAAGAACTGTGTTATGAAACCTCCGAGTAGCTGCACAGGGTTGAAAGGAATCCATGAGTCCCCATCACAATGAATATAACATACCTCCTCCTAAGCTCTAGCCGAAGGGACAAAAAATTCAGGGCAGTTAGGGCCTACTCTTTTTACCAGCACCCTCTGCCTTCTCCTCTGAAGGCTTTCCTATGCTGTCCCACACATTGCCCTATTTCCTTGAAGTCTGGAGACACCCATCTCTGTTCACCATCTTGCTCTCATCCCTTGCTTTCACTGATGTCTTGTCAGCCCTCATCAGCTGTTTCTTGAAACATGAAGCAAGGGTCTGATCAGAGGGTGACCTGTGGGACAACAGCATGACCCTTAGAGGGACATTTCTTCCTCCTTGTAACCAGTACCAGCCTTCCATGGAACACTATGTGGCAGTTTATTCTTTCCTGCTCTTTCCTACTGCCAAAGGAAGCTCCATCAGGGTGGAAACCACTCCTGAAGTAGGCATCCCAACACAGCAGGCTCCTTGCGGCCTCTCAGCCAAGCAGACACAAGTCACCTCAGCAGCAGCTTTCAAGCCAGGGGCCTGCTGCTGGCCTTGCAGCTTCTTGGCTAGACACAGCCAAGCCTTGTGCCTCCTACTCTCCAGTCATGGACTCAAGCAGAAGGGACAGGACAACCCATGTTGGGGCCTTCTTTCTGCCTGGGTCCTCCTGGCTCTGGAGGCAGACGGGATCCCCCAGTCAACATGCCAAGCAGGTGTCTTCTGCTGGCCTAGCAGGGCCACTGCCAGATGTCAGCCCAAAAGTGCAGCTCCCAGGGAGAAGTCAAGGCTGACCTGCCACCTCCAGACACAAGTGACCTCACAGTCCCTTTCAGTGACACGTTCCTGCTGCTGCCCTATCAAGTGCAGAGACAGAAGTGACCCCACAGGATGCTCCAGAGGAGATGGAAAGAGAAGGATACTGAGACAAATGAATTTCCAATAATATCTTTATTTTCTTTAACAACAAAGGAAACATGATCTCTGTGTACATTAAATGATATGGTAAAAACTAAGACAAAATGTAACATTCAAAATGCTGAGAACTATACTACTAAAAACAAAATATAGTATTGTTGAAATATTAACAGAGAAAAATAATTTTTGAAATTTTGTGTCATTTTTCCAAATACCCTTTTATTTCTGTTAGGATTATTATTAATGACAATGTTATGATAACACTAATAATGATAAAAATGATATGATATAGTATGAATCAAAATATTTGCATATTATTAAGAATACGTCCTCTGAATACATCACAGATGCTAAAGAAGCATGTATGGAAACAATTTCCTCACTACTTTCTTGAGCTCCTGGTTCCTCATGCTGTAGATGAGGGGGTTCACTACTGGAGGCACCACTGAGTACAGAAATGACACCACCAGATCCAGGGATGGTGAGGAAATGGAGGGAGGCTTGAGGTTGGCAAATATGGCAGTACTGACAAACAGGAAGACCACGGCCAGGTGAGGAAGGCACGTGGAAAAGGCTTTGTGCCTGCCATGATCAGAGGGCATCCTCAGCACTGCCCTGAAGATCTGCACATAGGACACCACAATGAAAACAAAACAACCAAAGGCCAAAAAAACACTAAAAACAAGTGCCCTAACTTCCCTGAAGTAGGTATTTGAGCAGGACAGCTTGAGGATGTGGGGGATTTCACAGAAGAACTGGTCTACAGCATTGCCTTGGCAGAGGGGCAGGGAAAATGTGTTGGCCGTGTTCAGGACACCATGGAGAAAGCCACTGCCCCAGGCAGCTGCTGCCATCTGGGCACAAGCTCTGCTGCCCAGGAGGCTCCCGTAGTGCAGGGGCTTGCAGATGGCAACGTAGCGGTCGTAGGCCATGACTGTGAGAAGGGAATACTCTGCTCCAATGAAGAAGGCTATAAAGAAGACCTGAGCAGCACATCCTTGATAGGAGATGGCCCTGGTGTCCCAGAGGGCATTGGCCATGGCTTTGGGCAGAGTGGTGGAGATGCAGCCCAGGTCGAGGAGGGTGAGGTTGAGGAGGAAGAAGTACATGGTGGTGTGGAGGTGGTGGTGGCAGGCTATGGCACTGAGGATGAGGCCGTTGCCCAGGAGGGCAGCCAGGTAGATGCCCAGGAAGAGCGCGAAGTGCAGGAGCTGCAGCTCGCGCGTGTCTGCGAATGCCAGCAGGAGGAACTCACTCACAGAGCTGCTGTTCAGCATTTTCTGACATTAAACACAGCTGCCTGTTGAAGAGGAGAATGCAGAACAAAACTAGAATAGACTTCAATGAGGAAAACCTATTCCATGTCTTAGAACATCTCCCAGACGATCATCTCTCATTGCAGGAGAACCTGTATGAATCTCATTGCTTCTATTCTGAGCTCTCTGTGCAATGCTCTGGGATTCTCAGTCTCCTGTACAATCCTGACAACACATTACCGTCAAGCTTGCCTCCCCTGCAATGCAGGAATGGGAAAACACAGAACCAAAAAAGTCTTCTCCTTCAGATAAACCAAGCCTCAATCTTCTTCTGGAAATGACACCTTATAAATGCCATTCCCTTCAACATATTCAACTTCTCACTGGAGAAACAGATTGAACCATCCTGACAGATATTATCAGCCATGTGATGTGCCAGCTGTAGAAGACCCCTCTGGCAACCCCACCTGCATGGCCCTGCTGCCAGAGCCTCACAGTGTCAAGAGTCTGCAGATGTGTCCTGCCACACGCTGCCCTCTGTTGTTGCGCTCCTCAGTGCCTCCAAGCCCTCTCTCCTTCTCTCCTCTCTGTGTGCCAGCTGCGGTCAGAGCCCCCAGCCCTACTGTGCTGTGCAGAGGAGCTGCTCCTGGGCACAGCTGTCTCTCTGCAGCTCTTGCCAGGAGCTCCCCTTGGGCCCAGGAGCCCGGCCCAGCTCAGCAGCACAGCACCCGACCATGGCATTTCTTGCTCTGTGCCCTTGGGCTCCCTGGAGGTGTCCCCAAGGCCTCAGGGCTGACAGCTCCTGAGAGCAGCAGGGTCTCTGCTGGGGTGTGGTGTTTGAAGCAGCCTGAAGTCATCACCGACTTCTTCTCTCTGTAGATGCCAGAGACTGATTGTTTAAAGTGTGATTTGTGCTGTTGGACTGTGGTTGTTAAACATGTTGTGCTTGAACTTGTCAGGAACCTCAGCACCACACAGATGTTAGCTCACACCCAACACCCAAAATGTAATTGGTTGAAACAAAGGTAGTTAAAAGGACAGAAAATGAAGAGACAGTAATAACAGTAACAATACTAATAATAAATAATTATAAACCTTATTTTTATTATTGTTATATGCATAAAGCAAGTGATGCACAGTGCAATTGCTCATCACGCACTGACCAATGCCCAATCTTTCCCCAAGCAGGGGTCCCACAGAACCTGGACAGCCTGCATTATGCTCTTTACCTTACCTTGACCTTACTTTGTTTTAGGGCAATACAAGTTTTCAGAAGGATTTGCAACATTTGTTTCCCTTCTCAAATACTTCTGCTGTGCTACCCCATGTAGTGATGTTATCAAGGTATTGAAGGTTTTCAGGAGCTTCCCCCTACTCTAGAGCAGTCTGGATCAGCCAATGGAAAAATGGTAGGGCTGTGCTTCCAGCCCTGGGGCAGTCAATTCCAGGTGGACAGGACGACCCTCCATGTGAAAGCAAAGTGTGGCCTTCGTATTGCTGTCAAAAGAATGGAGAAAAATGCGTTAGCAATATTAATTGTGGCATAGCACTTGGCTGCCTTTGACTCCAGTTCGTACTGAATGAAGTTCTAGCATGCCTGGCACAGCATCACTCAGTGGTGGTGGGACTTCATTCAAGCCACAGAAGTGCACCGTTATCTTCCACTCACCATTCGAATTTTGTACTGTCTATATGGGACTATTATAGGGTGAGCACACCTAGGTGTGGCTAAAGCACACCTAGAGTTGAAGCTGGCTGTGTCTGTGAGAGAAAATAAAAAGGGTTTTTTTAGATATGTGAATGGAAAAAGGAGAACCAAAGAATACATAGGGCCGCTCCTTGACAGGGAAGGTCTTCTCACAGACGATGACATAGGCAAAGCAGAGACGCTTAACGCCTTCTTTGCCTCTGTCTTCAATGCCGATGATGGGCTTCGGGACCCAGGGTGCCCTGAGCTGGAGGACCGGGACGGTGGGGATGACAAACTCCCAACCGACCCTGAACGCGTGCGGGATCTGCTACTCCACCTGGATCCCTACAAGTCCATGGGTCCGGATGGGATTCATCCCCGGGTGCTGAAGGAGCTGGCGGACGTCATCGCGGAACCTCTCTCAATTATTTTTCAACGATCCTGGGAGTCTGGAGAGGTCCCGGTAGACTGGAAGCTGGCAAATGTTGTGCCGATTTTCAAGAAGGGTCAGAAAGAAGAGCCTAGCAATTACAGGCCTGTCAGTCTCACATCAGTGCCTGGTAAAATCATGGAGAAGATGGTTCTCGAACGTATTGAGGCGCACCTGGGGGACAATGCAGTCATTGGTCCCAGCCAGCATGGGTTTGTGAAGGTTAGGTCCTGCCTAACTAACCTGATTTCCTTTTATGATAAGATCACCCGTATGGTGGACCAAGGGAAACCAGCTGATGTGATTTTTTTGGACTTCAGCAAGGCTTTTGACACGGTTTCCCATAGGATCCTACTGGACAAAATGTCCAGCATACAGCTAAATAAAAACATCATACGATGGGTGAGCAATTGGCTAACGGGCAGGGCCCAAAGGGTTATGGTAAATGGGGCTGTGTCAGGCTGGCGGGCGGTCACCAGTGGGGTCCCTCAAGGCTCCATTTTAGGGCCGGTACTTTTCAATATTTTTATAAACGATCTGGATGTAGGAATAGAAGGCATTTTGAGCAAGTTTGCTTGGAGGAGTTGTGGACTCGAATGAGGGTGGAAAGGCCTTGCAGAGGGATCTGGATAGGTTGGAGAGCTGGGCGATCGCCAACCACATGAAGTTCAATAAGATCAAGTGCCGGGTCCTGCACCTGGGACGGGGAAACCCTGGCTGCACGTACAGACTGGGCGACGAGACGCTGGAGAGCAGCCTAGAAGAGAGGGATCTGGGGGTCGTGGTAGACAGCAAGTTGAATATGAGCCAGCAGTGTGCCCTGGCAGCCAGGAGGGCCAACCGTGTCCTGGGGTGCATCAAGCACGGCATCGCTAGTAGGTCAAGGGAGGTGATTGTCCCGCTCTACTCTGCGCTGGTGCGGCCTCACCTCGAGTACTGTGTGCAGTTCTGGGCACCACAGTATAAAAAGGACATGAAACTGTTGGAGAGTGTCCAGAGGAGGGCTACGAAGATGGTGAAAGGCCTGGAGGGGAAGACGTACGAGGAACGGCTGAGGGCACTGGGCCTGTTCAGCCTGGAGAAGAGGAGGCTAAGGGGAGACCTCATTGCAGTCTACAACTTCCTCGTAAGGGGGTGTTGAGAGGCAGGAGACCTTTTCTCCATTAACACCAGCGACAGGACCCGCGGGAACGCGGTTAAGCTGAGGCAGGGGAAGTTTAGGCTGGACATCAGGAAGGGGTTCTTCACAGAGAGAGTGGTTGCACACTGGAACAGGCTCCCCAGGGAAGTGGTCACTGCACCGAGCCTGACTGAATTTAAGAAGAGATTGGACTGTGCACTTAGTCACATGGACTGAACTTGGGTAGACCTGTGCGGTGTCAAGAGTTGGACTTGATGATCCTTAAGGGTCCCTTCCAACTCAGGATATTCTATGATTCTATGATTCTATGATTCTATGAGCAAGTGTTGCTGATCACTCCGTGGCTCTCCAGTCGATGAACCAGCTCATGGATGGGAATCAAGGAGTCTCTGTTAGTGCAATATTGCCTCGGGCGCACTGTTGTGGTAGCGATTGGCTCCTGCTGCTCATTGGCCATCAGCACCTCCAGAGCAGAAGGGTCCTGTGAAAGAGTGGGCAAGGTAGACAACTGCTTGGTGTCCTCCACCTCCAAGGCAGCTATGCCAAAAGCCCACCAATACCCTTGTGGATCTCCTGAAGCAGTCTATGCCAATGTTACACAGAGCCTCCAGGCCAGTCCCAATGGGTTGCATTTGCCACTCCTTCCCCGTTAGACTCACTTCAGCCTCCTGTATAGTTAAGTCTTGGGTTTGATGTGCCAGGCCAATAATCCTCAAAGTCCAATATACCTGATTGTCCTCTCCCTCCCCCAGGGTGGAGGCTGGGCGCCTCTAGTCCTGCTCATAGTATTCTTTACTCTGCTTGGAGGATTGCCCATTAGAAATTGGAGTAACAAGTGTCTCAGAAGAACCCCCTTTTGACAATCTATTTTTCCTTGCACTTCATGTATCCGTGCCTCTAAGGTGGAGGTTGATTTTTGCATCGCATTTTCTCATGGCCTCTCCATGGTCACACAGTCAAAAGCACAGGATAGAAACTGGTATGTACCCACTATGTCACCTTTCTTAAGCAGAGGGATGCTTACATCTGATAGCTGAGCTATTGGTTCGTGCAGGTGGGGAGGAAGCCGTATTCTCTTGTAGTTGTTGGACCTCTTGGAAAAGTTTCTTTCTGGACAAGACACAGGCCCATAGGGAAGAAGAGAGACTTGCTTTGTAATGCCATAGTTGGCTAGCCAATTCATCCACCATGGGTTCCTCTTGGTCTTTCCAGGTCATTACTGCCAATGGGTTGGCATACGATGATGGTGTGCTCTGTAGAAACTCCTGCCCCATTGGTCATGTGCACTTGACTTCATCTGGATCTTTGGATAGCTGTTTGTTATCTAGGTTTCTACAAATCGCCTTCAGCATGTCTAATTTCCTCAGGAATGGATACCCCTCTGCATGGTAGTCCACTTTCGTGGTTGACATATAAGATCTTCTTTAAAGAGGGACCTTTCCTTCAAGCATGATGGGAGTAAGTTCCTTGTGCCCTTTTCCAATCGCTTTGTCCATCACCCCTTCCCTAGAGGGGGATTCTGTCTGCTCGGCTTCCCTTCCGTCTAATTGCAGGCTATTGGCCCTTTTCTCCCACCACTGGAGCAGCCAGCTGACAATGTGCTCACCGACATGATGGTTAAAATATTTTCTCATATCTCATAGCTTACCCTGGAAAAGGGATAGCTTGGTTTCTGATGTTTATATAATCTCTTTGTCTTTGTCCTCCTGCTTCCAAGATGGCCCAACTTTGGAGAAACCTGCCTCATCTTCTTCTTCCTCCTTTCTTGTCTGGGTAGGAGTTTCTTTCATCTCAAAAGAAAAACTGACTTTCACCCCCATTGTTTTCTCTTGCATGTAGAGGCAACCGATACTGGCACAGGCTGGTTCTCTGACCCAGCCATGGAACCCATTGCAGGTGCTGGAGAGGCTGCTGGGCCCATCACAGGAGTTGTTCTGGCTGTGGGGCCTTTTGGATGAGTTGGAGTGGCTGCAGGGCCTATAGCGGGTTTGGGAGTGGCTATAGGGCCTGTCACGTGTGTCAGTTTAACTTTGGGCCCACCTCAGGAGCCAGAGTGTCTGCAGAGCCTGTTGCAGGGTTTGGAGTGGCTTTGGACAGGCTATATGCCTGTCCTGGAGGAAAAGGGGGAGGTGCAGGAGAAAGGGAGAGGGAAGAAGTGGTGAAAAGCATCCCCCACTGTCCTTCCCTGTTCCACTCACCATCACCTCCCACCCTGCATAGATTTACTCTCGAAAATAAAAGGCAAAGAGTATAAAAGAGTGTAATTCTAAATAATTTCTAAGAGCTGAAGAGATGGTTCCCGAGTTATGGAGGCGGCAATATTATTCTATCAGAAGTCAGTGTTATCCAATACAGCAAGGCAGTAACCTTAGACAAGTCCCCAGAACTGATAAACAGCATGACATGGAAGACAGACAGTTAGTAATGTGCTATGCAACACAATTCTGAAAACAAGCACAACAGACTCCGGATCAAAAAGATCAACAGTGTGATCAGCAACTATTAAACTGATCTAATGTTTATAACAATTTACTTTTAAAACGCTGTGGTCAGATCTGGCATCTCAACCTTTGTGCTCCACGCTAGGCACTATGAAGACTTGCTGTGGTTTGACCCTGCAGGCAGCTCAGCACTACAAAACTATTCATCTAATGAATGGGATGGAGGAGAGAATTGGGAGGAAAAAAATGTAAAAGTTCATGGGTTGAGATAAAGGCAGTTTCATAGGACACAAAAGGAAGACATAATTGTTGTTCTTCTTAATGTTAATGTTATAGACACTAATAGACTAATAATAACATTTTTGTGTGCATATCAAAAGACAGGAAAGGTGGTGGTGATTAACTGGAAAGAGTCAGGCCAGAGCATGGCAGACATGCTATGGAATGAGGGGTGGATATTATCCTAGTTTTGGTTCCAATAGAGTAAATTCTTCTTGCTAGTAGCTGGTACGTTGCTGTGTTTCATATTTACAGAATCACAAACTATTTTGGGTATAAGAGGACCTTACAGATCACATAATTCCAACTCAGCTGCCATAGGCAGAGGCACCTTCCACTAGACCAGCTTGCTCAAAGCCCCGTCCCACCTGGCCTTGAACACTTCCAGAGATGGGGCATCCACAACTTCTCTGGGCAGCCTTTTCCTCACCACCCTCTGAGTAAAGAACTTCTTTCTAACACCTAACCTGAATCTACCCTCTTTCAGTTTAAACCATTACCCCTAGTCCTATTACTACACTCTTTGATGACGAGTCCTTCCCCAGCTTTCCTGTAGTCCCCTTTAGGTACTGGAAGGCCACTGTAAGGTCTCCCTGGAGACTTCTCTTCTCCAGGCTGAACAATCCCAACTCCCTCAGCCCGTCTTCATAGGAGAGGTGCTCCAGCCCATCACTCATGCTCATGGCCCTCCTTTGGACTTGTTCTAATAGCTGCATGTCCTTCTTACACAAGGAGCCCCAGAGCTGAACCTGAGGTTTGGCCTCACCAGGTCTGAGTTACCAGGGGACAACCATATCTCTTATCCTGCAGACCACAGTATTCCTGGTGCAAGGCAGGATGCTGTTGGCCTTCTTGGCCACCTGAGCACACTTCTGGCTCATATTTGGCCGACTATCTACCACTATCTCCAGGGCCCTTATCCCCAGGCAGCTGTCCAGCTTCTCTTCTCCCTGCATGAGTGGGATTGTTATTCCCCAAGTGCAGGACCACAGTCTTGTTGAACTTCATAGAGTTGGCCTCAGCCCATGGGTTCAGCCTATCCAGATCCCTCTGCAGAGCCTTCCTACCCTTGAGTAGATCAAGTCTCACTCCTAACTTGGTCTTGTCTACAAAGTCGCTGATGGTGCACTCGATCCCCTCATCTAGATCATCACTGCAGATATTGAAGAGAACTGGAGCCAGTACTGAGCCCTGGGGGACACCACTAGTGAGTGGCCTCCAGATGCATTTAGTTCCATTCACCACAACTCCTTGGATGCAGCCATTCAGGCATTTTTTAACCCAATGAAGCGTGCATCCATCCCAGCCTTGTGCAGTTGGTTTCTGCCAAGGAGAATGCTGCAGGAAATGGCTTCAGAAACCTTATTGAAGTCTAGGTAGACCACATCCACAGCCATTCCATCATCCAGTGAGCACATCACCTTCTCATAGATTGAGATCTGATTTGTCAAGCAGGTCCTGCTTTGGTAAACTCATGCTGACTTGGTCTCATCACCTTGTTGTCCTGTTGTGTGATGGTACTCAAGACAATATGCTCCATGAGCTTCCCCGGCTCAGAGGTCAGACAGACAGGCCTGTAGTTCCCCAGATCATCACAATTAGGGTGAGCCCTCTTCCTGCAGACATTAAGAGCTGACAGAATGGAGCATCTGTCCAGGGGAACCTTGAGAAACTACAGGATTTTCCCTATACAAATGTCTTGACATTTACAAGGAGAAGAGCCCAATCCTGCACTGGAGGAAGAGGAACCCCACACATCAGGACTGGGACCCTGCTGAGTGAGGAGTGTCCAGGAGGAGGAGGGCCTGGGCACCCCGAGGGATGCCATTTGAGCAGTGGTGCTTGCTCACCAGGAAGCAGGCCAGCTACTTACAGAGCTGCCTTACGAGGAGCATGGCCACCAAGAAGATCTGAGTTATCAGACTCAGCTCCAATATGGTGTGACACCACCTGCACAGGGGTGTCCCAATGAGTAGCCCCTCATTTTGGAGAGATTCAGGACAGTACCCAGAGAGGTACTGCCAAGGTGGGGTTCAGGGCCTAAAGCACCTGCCTTGTGTAGAGGTTCTGAGAGATCTGGGTTTATCTGGCCCTGTGGCATAGAGCATCCAAGCAGAGCAAAAGGAGCCTTTGACAGCCTGAAGGGTGGTTTTGGAGCTGCTGTAGCTTTCCTCTCTAGGAGAAAACGGTATGAGACAGGAATAATGCCACAATCTTGACTTCAGGATGTTGAGACGGGACATGAAGAGAAAGAAATCCCCATCTCCTACTGCGCCAGGAGGAGCCCTGAGCAAGGTGTAAAGGGAAAGGATCTCCTGTGCCAGGGGCTGGAGGTCAAGGCCTGGCCCTTTTGCTTGCTGAAACACATCCAGTTTTCCGACACATCAGTGTCACCTTCACATTGCCTTTGTCTCCTTGTCCTCACTGCCTCCAGGGTTCTGCTCTAACGAGCTCCAAGGGAGGCTATGTCAGTGCTGGCCCTCAGGGGGACACTGCAGAAAACTTGCATCTGACTTAGACTCCTAGAGAGATGTCTTCAATTGTCTGAGGCTTGTGGGCTCATCAGCAAAGCCCCCAGAGGGGTGATTGCAATGCCTTGGTCTGGTGCTGTGCTGCTGAGCTGGGCCGGGCTCGTGCGACAGAGAAAACACATTTCAGAAAGTCCCACGAAGCAGACAGACAGCTGTGCCCAGGAGCAGCTCCTCTGCACAGTGCAGCAGGACTGAGGGCTCTGACCGCAGGTGGCACAGGGAGAGAAGGAGAGAGGGCTTGGAGGCACTTGGCAGTGGGAGGATGCTGAGAGCTGCCTGCAGGAGAAACATGCACTGCCCTTGACAAGGTAAGGGTCTGGCTGCAGGGCCATGCAGCTGCAGGTCCTGGAAGGGTCTCCTGCTGGGTCTTGTTTCTGGGAGGGCAGTGGGCAATGCAGTAGGCTTTGAGAGTCCTGCTGGGTTGCCCTGCGAGGGGAGGAAGTCTGGCAGAAGCCCCTTGGAGTGTCATAACCTAGCTACCCCTGGTCAGATAAGACAGGGGTGGCTAGAACACTGCAGGAGTGCAGCTAGGATATTGGCACACGCAAGCTTGCAGATATCCAGCTCTGTCCGTGGGGCATCCTTCTGGGCTGCAGGCTGCTCTCCAGCAGGATGCAGCTCTCTCGTGGCTTCCTTGTGTTATCCAGGTGCCCCAAGGAGAAGACACCTCCTTGCTAAGGCCATGTCTGTGCTGCTGGATGGCTGTCTGTGGGCAGCAGGTTTGAGCCTCCTGAACCACTGGCTAGGACGGAAGAGCTGAGATACTGATCAGGAACCTGAAGATAAGGTCAGGATTCTGTCCATCTGTATTTTGAGTTGGGCTTCTCTGCTCTCAGCTGTCTCCTGTTTCTTCTCATGCCCAAGCTCATTGTTGGGCAGATCTGCTCCACTCATTCTTCACCAAGGGACAGTGCCATTGCCTCCTGGCATCCGCAGGATTTCACCAGGAGCACACATATAAAGTCACAGAGTTAAATCTTCCAATAATTCACCAAAGAGTTACAGGGTCAACCGAATAACATTAAAGCAAGTAAAACACTGCAGCTCTGCTCTGCATTCAGATGAGTTGTTTGCAAGAAAACTCTGCAAACTCATTGACTTGACAAGTGGACTGAACTTGAGTTTCCCCCATGTTCCTGATTCCCTCCTGCTGCAGGTAGGACTCCTCTGCAGCCCACAGCAGCCCCTGCACCCAGTGCCACTGTCAGCCAGCACCAGCCACAACTCAAGCAGGAAAGCTGCAGAAAGGTTCTAGTGCAAAGAGAGAGGCTCTGTTTGGGGGTTCTCTAAGACTTGTAATAAGTTTTCCTCATCCAAATCAGTTCTAACTTTGTTCTACCTTTTTCTCTCCAACAGAGAATGTCAGAAAATGCCCAACATCAGCTCTGTGAGCGAGTTCCTGCTGCTGGCATTTGCAGACACGCGCGAGCTGCAGCTCCTGCACTTCGCGCTCTTCCTGGGCATCTACCTGGCTGCCCTCCTGGGCAACGGCCTCATCCTCAGCGCCGTAGCCTGCGACCACCGCCTCCACACCCCCATGTACTTCTTCCTCCTCAACCTCGCCCTCCTCGACCTGGGCAGCATCTCCACCACTCTGCCCAAAGCCATGGCCAATGCCCTCTGGGACACCAGGGCCATCTCCTATCAAGGATGTGTTGCACAGGTCTTCCTTTTGGTTTTCCTGATTGGAGCAGAGTATTCCCTTCTCACTGTCATGGCCTACGACCGCTACGTTGCCATCTGCAAGCCCCTGCACTACGGGAGCCTCCTGGGCAGCAGAGCTTGTGCCCAGATGGCAGCAGCTGCCTGGGGCAGTGGCTTCCTCAACGCTGTCCTGCACATGGCCACTACAGTTTCCCTGCCCCTCTGCCAAGGCAATGCCCTGGACCAGTTCTTCTGTGAAATCCCCCAGATCCTCAAGCTCTCCTGCTCAAATGCCTACCTCAGGGAAGTTGGGGCACTTGTGTTTAGTATTTCTTTAGTCTTCGGTTGTTTTGTTTTCATTGTGGTGTCCTATGTGGAGATCTTCAGGGCTGTGCTGAGGATGCCCTCTGAGCATGGACGGCACAAAGCCTTTTCCACGTGCCTCCCTCACCTGGCCGTGGTCTCCCTGTATCTCAGCACTGCCACGTTTGCCTACCTGAAGCCCCCCTCCACCTCTTCCTCATCCCTGGACCTGGTGGTGTCATTTCTCTACTCGGTGGTGCCTCCAGCAGTGAACCCCCTCATCTATAGCATGAGGAATAAAGAGCTCAAGGAGGCACTGAGGATGTTATCGCAATATTCAGTATTTCAGAGAGGAACCCATCTTTTGCATCTGATTCCCTGAAATGTATGTGGACAAGGCAGAAACATCTTTGTTCATATATTTCAAAAATTGTTCATTCTTTTCAATATTATTCCAATATGCTAAATAATTTTTTATTTCTTTATTTTATAAATTTAAGATATTTCTATTCCTCGTCTACCTTTTCTTCTAACCCAAAGTCCTCATGTAGAGGTGCTTCTAAGCTCTTTCTAGCTAACTAAATAAAGGAACCAGCAGGTAGGCAGTTTCTGTGGATCTCATTTCTCATAAATTCTTCTCAGGTACAGCAGTGGTTGTGGGATGAAGATCCCTGCTCCAACGTGGTGGAAAGCCCTGGTGTCATTTTTGGCTGCCCTTTCTGCCCTGGCAGGCACTCCCTCCCTGCAACCTTTGGAGGGGACCTCCAAAGCCCATCTAGCCACCACCACTAGCCACGCATGGACACCTACACCAGGCAGCCCAGGCCCATTTCCAGTTGGGTTTGGGGTATCTCCGGTTGAGGAGGACTCCCCCACTTTGGGGGAAACCAGATCGAGTGCTTGGTATTGGAAACATGATCCAGTTCTTGATATTGCTCACAGTAAAAGTGTTTTTCTGTGTGCAATTCCCATGTCTTGTCCAATCACCAGGCATTGCTGAGACTGTCAGAGGAAAAGATCTGATAGCAAATCCATGTCTCACAGACAGCTCATAGCAGCAGACAGAGATGAAGTAGACATGTTTTCTTGGTATTAGTCAGAACCAAAATGTTCACCGAGGCCTCTGTATTCAGTAAAAAGAGATCAAGGATGAGAAGAGAACAGGAAGGCCATGAAAAGCCACCAGGACAAGGGCCATTTTCTGCCCCTGCAGGAGACTGACCCTGGGCAAGGCCCAACCTGGGAAGCAGCTGTGTTGGACGTTCATGGTGGGCAGTGAGCTGGGCAAGAGGCAGCCCTGTGCCCTGGGAGCACAGGAGGGAAGGCTGAGGGACACCTCACTGCAGCCTGCCAGGAGCTGCAGGGATGTCAGGAAGAGCCCCTGCGGGGCCAGGCTGTGCCCAGTGATGTGCAGGGAGCCCTCCTCTTGCCATGCTACGTGCGCTGGCTGCAGCAGACGGGACCCCCAGCCAGCCCCTGCATGGGGCATGGGGCTCTGCCACCCGCCTGGCCCCGGATTTGACTCCTTGTCTCTGCTGGGCCCCACCTTCCACACCCAAATGTGTCCCTTGGCTGTCGGCTCCCTTTCCCCCGCCCTGTGGGAATACCAAGCCGGGACGGACAGGTTACCATTCGGTGTGCTGGTGCTTGTGTAATTCACATGGGTGATGGCACGAATGACGGTTCCTTCACCAGTGATGCACATCCTTCTTCATGTTAGGCCAAACTCAACGTCTTTCTCTCTCTGCTTTTCCTCGTGGATGAACTGGATTAGATCTCCTTGTTTATTCTGAGGCACAATGCAATGCTTTTTGCCTTCTGTTACTCCAGCACAATATGTGTGACTTTCCCTTACTCTGCACATTGACCTGCATAGTCATTCCACACTTTTTGTTTTCAAACCTTAATTGGAGCACCATTTCCAAATTGGGGCAAGCTGATGGGTTCTGGCTCAGCCATTTCAAGCATTCTATACTTGAGTTTTTCAGCCTGAGTTTGCTAGAGATGACCCAGGAAGATTAACGGATGTTCACAAGTCTATTAGGAATAAAGGAGAGTATCTCAGGTTTCCAGTAGCCATTTCAAATCCAGGTCAGTACCAGGAACCCACTGAAGAAGAGGTTTGTCTTTGAAGGGGTTTCCTGTACTGGGCTGCAGTTACAGGGACAAAGACCACTGCTGGCAGTGGAGGTGCCCTGGGAACTCCACCTGGCTCCACCTGATTTTCCCAAAGGGCTCCGGCCTCCTGCAGGTCTTTAATGACATCTGCCAGTCCAAGGAAGTGCCTCAAACACAACGGGGCCACTGGAGGTTTTTCCTGGTTGCTTACGGTCAGACAGGTTAATGTCCCCTTTCCCAGCTGCCTGTCTGGACCTTTGCATTTCCCATGGTTCTCCTGGTTTGCCCTCTCTTTTCTCTTTAATCATTCAGACCACTCTCACCAACCCAGTTGATTACAGAATCACAGAATCACAGAATTTCTAGGTTGGAAGAGACCTCAAGATCATCGAGTCCAACCTCTGACCTAACACTAACAGTCCCCACTAAACCATATCCCTAAGCTCTACATCTAAACATCTTTTGAAGACTTCCAGGGATGGTGACTCCACCACCTCCCTGGGCAGCCTGTTCCAATGCCTCACAACCCTTTCAGTAAAGAAGTTCTTCCTAACATCTAACCTAAAACTTCCCTGGCGCAACTTTAGCCCGTTCCCCCTCTTCCTGTCACCAGGCACGTGGGAGAACAGGCCAACCCCCACCTCTCTACAGCCTCCTTTAAGGTATCTGTAGAGAGCGATAAGGTCGCCCCTGAGCCTCCTCTTCTCCAGGCTGAACAAGCCCAGCTCCCTCAGCTGCTCCTCGTAGGATTTGTTCTCCAGTCCCCTCACCAGCTTCGTCGCCCTTCTTTGGACCCGCTCAAGCGCCTCAATGTCCTTGTTGTAGCGAGGGGCCCAAAACTGAACACAGTACTCGAGGTGCGGCCTCACCAGAGCCGAGTCCAGGGGGACGATCACCTCCCTAGCCCTGCTGGTCACGCTGTTTCTGATACAAGCCAGGATGCCGCTGGCCTTCTTGGCCACCTGAGCACACTGCTGGCTCATATTCAGCCGACTGTCCACCATCACTCCCTGGTCCTTCTCTGCCTGGCAGCTCTCCAACCACTCATCTCCCAGCCTGTAGCTCTGCTTGGGGTTATTGCGCCCCAGGTGCAGGACCCGGCACTTGGCCTTGTTAAACTTCATGCAGTTGACCTCAGCCCATCGGTGTAGCCTATCCAGATCCTCCTGCAGAGCCTTCCTACCCTCGAGCAGATCGACACACGCACCTAACTTGGTGTCATCTGCAAACTTACTGAGGGTGCACTCAATGCCCTCGTCCAGATCATTGATGAAGATGTTGAAGAGGACCGGCCCCAGCACCGAGCCCTGGGGGACGCCACTAGTGACTGGCCTCCAATTGGACTTGACTCCATTTACCACAACTCTTTGGTCCCGGCTTTCCAGCCAGTTTTTAACCC
Organism: Anas acuta; assembly: GCF_963932015.1. Taxonomy (NCBI): domain Eukaryota; kingdom Metazoa; phylum Chordata; class Aves; order Anseriformes; family Anatidae; genus Anas; species Anas acuta. The sequence goes on from NC_089016.1 coordinate 9,110,624, forward strand.
AACGAAGCGTGCACCAGTCCAAGCCAAGAGCAGCCAGTTTCTTGAGGAGAATGCTGTGGGAGACGGTGTCAAAAGCCTAGCTGAAGTCAAGGTAGACCACATCCACAGCCTTTCCCTCGTCCACCCAGCGCGTCACTTTGTCATAGAAGGAGATCAGGTTCGTCAAGCAAGGTCGTGATTCTTTGAGTTTCAGTGAGTTCAAGCTCACCCATCTATCAGCAGTCTTTCTAATGGTTTCCTTAGTAAGACCCTCATCATTTATCATTGAATTAGTATGATATGGATTAATATTAACACAATTATCGTAAATTTCCTATTACTCACTGAAGAATACATCATGTAGAGTCATTCTTTTGGGAAGGTAAACATCACTGGAGGCAACAAAATTAGGAACTTGAGTTTTGTTTTGTTTTTTTTTAAAATTGCAGCATGATTTCCTGTTGTTTGTTTTGAAATAGGAAAACCCCTGTTCTTCCCACCTAAGCAAGGCTTCAAAGGAGAAACCCTAGACCAATATAACCAGGAGAATGATGCTCTAAACTGAAACAGCCTTTGAAATGAGGAAAGATTTTTATTAGATGCTCTTAGAAATCTTCCCCCTTAACTAGAAAATGAAAGCTCTACAATTATCTGAACTTCAGCTTTTTTTTTTTTTTTTTTAAATTGCAGCATGATTTCTGTTGTTTATTTTGAAATAGGAAAAACCCTGTTCTTCCCACCTAAACAGGGCTTCGAAAGAGAAACCCTACACCAATATAACCAGGAGAATGATGCTCTAAACTGAAACACAACAAAATTCAGCCTTTAAAATGAAGAAAGACTTTTATTAGATGCTCCTTGAAATCTTCCCCCTTAACTAGAACATGAAAGCTCTACAATTAGCTGAACAAGTCTTGAAGACTTGAAGAAAATGGTAGGAGAGATATGGCTGCTTAGGAGTTTCTGTGTTTTAATGAGTTCCATGGAGTATTTTGGTGCTGAGTCAATGAAACTTGGGTACTGAGCAGAGAATGATGCAACTGTGCGAAAAAGCAAATGCAAAAGGAAAAGCTGAAGTGACTTGGAGTCTTAATGGGCCCCACTGAGGGCTGTTACTAACAAGGCCTCCCCAGGGCCTTGTTAGGACAGATTATTGGAGACCATGATTAGACAGGCAAAGCACTTTGCTGAGAAAAGTCTTGGTTGATTTTGGTGAAGACAAGGCCCAAGGCCTGAACCAGTCACTGCGAGGAGAGATCCTGCACCCCCCTGTCTGCCTCAGGACTTTTCTTGGGGGTCTGAGGAATGTGGTGGGCAGTGTGATGCCACGAGAGGAAAACTGGTATGACACCACCCTGCCTCTGCACAGGGTTGCAGGGAAGCAAAGAGGCTGCATTGCAATGACTATATCTCTTTTTCTCAAAAGCTCTAGCCAAAGCATTAGGACTGTTGGGGCCTTCCCTTTTTACCAGCAACCTCTGTCTTTTCCTCTGCACGCTTAAATATGCTGTCCCATGCTTCGTCCTATTTCCTGGAAGTCTGCAGACAGCCATCTCTGTTCACCACCTTGCTCTCATCCCAGTATTTCCATCATTTCACAAATGTCTCATCAACCCTCACCAGCTGTTCCTTGAAAAATGAAGCTAGGGTCTGATCATAGATACTCACCAGCATCTTCCAAGCCAGGGGCCTGCTGCTGGCCTTGCAGCTTCTTGGCTAGACACAGCCAAGCCTTGTGCCTGCTGCTGTCCAGCCATGGACTCAAGCAGAAGGGACAGGACAACCCATGTTGGGGTCTTCTTTCTGCCTGGGTCCTCCTGGGTGTGTAGGCAGAGGGGATCCCCCAGTCAGCATGCCAAGCAGGTGCCTTCTGCTGGCCTAGCAGGGCCACTGCCAGATGTCAGCCCAAAAGTCCAGATCCCAGGTCTATGTCAAGACACAGAACTGTAACCTGACACCTCCAGACAGAAGTGACCTCCCAGTCCCTTTGCGTGACACGTTCCTGCTGCTGCCCTATCAAGTGCAGAGACAGAAGTGACCTCACAGTCCCTGTCACAGTCACATTCCTGCTGCTGGGGCAGGAGATGCTGAGGCAGAGCTGAGCTCTTTAAATAATTCCCGTCTATCTCCTTTTTGTGGCCCACAGGCTGATCAGATCCATGGCCCCTCACTATCAGCTTTGTATGCCATGTGACTGCAGAGCAACCTCATGGTTCCTACCCTGCATCATGGGCCAAGCACCTTAAGTGCTTGCGATAAGGGCCAAGCACCTTAAGTGCTTAAGATAAGGGTTAGGAAAAGGTTTGGATGTGAAGAAGTGAATGCAAAGGAATCAGGGCTTTGATTGTTAGCCATCCATGTATGAGGTTAGGGACTAGGGCTCAGCTTTCTGTGATAGAGATTAATCAAATGTTTAGTGGAAGGGTTTGGTGCTTGGCTTGTGGTGTCAGGTCTGTGGTTAGGGTACGTGCAAGTTCTTTGGTTTTGTTTAGGTCTGCAAGAAGTCTAGGGCTAAATAGAGTGTGTTAATCATAGTGTTAAGGGCAGGGGTCACGGTGAAGAAGAGAGTAAGGGTGATGTAATGATGCTATGGAGTAGTTTTGGCTTCAAAGGATCTTGTGGTCAAATATTAGAGCAAAGGATTCCTGTCAGGGTGTGAAGTAGCATTTAGCTTTATGGATTAACGTTACAGGTTAAAATAGGACAAGGGCCTCACATGACTGCTTTAAATCAGCTTTATGGTGGGATTAACATTACCTGAACATTCTTACCTCTGCAAAATCATCACCTTCTGCTGTCCACGCTCCTTTGCCCTCCCACAAATCTCACATCTCTGTTGGCCAGGCTTCTCCTGACTTCCCCATGTCAATCATCTTCTTAGGGGAAGTTTAGAGAACCAGCATGGAGAAGGAGAGAAACGACTGTAGGAGCACCCTGCACAATGTGCCCAGCAGTTCTGCAACACCACAAAAGCAGGCCTGAAGGATGAGTTTAGGCAAAAGCTGATACCTCTGATATGACAACACCTATTCAAGACCTCTTCCTCTATGGGACCTACCAGCTACCTAGGAAGAGGGGATCTCACAAACTGTGTGCAGAGCAGCTGCATCTGCTGTCCTGTCATGGAGACCAGCAGATGTGGGCCTAAAGGCACAGATCCCAGCCAGGAGTCAAGGGTTGAGCTGTCGGCTACTTCAGAAAGAAGTCAACTCCCAGCCACTTAACAGCCATTAGCTTCCTACTGGGCTTACAGCTTCTGAGGCATCTCTGCCATCATAATACCAGACCTACAGAAAAAAACCCTTTTTGGGCTAGGACCTGCCCAGGTAGAAATGATCTGTTTTTTGTCCTTCGAGCCTGCTGGGCTCCCAGCCTCTCTGACACTCAGGAGCCAGTTCCGTGCCAGTCCTGTGAGGTGCTAGGGCAGGAGGGACCTTGCAGGCAATGTTCCAGCCCTGTGCCTGTTGGCGGTCTCTCAGCTCCCTGTGCACACTGAAGATCATGTTTGTATCCAGAAGCCATGATCCTGAAGCTGGCCTAGCAGACATTCAGGGGAAGCACCCTCCCAGCCCCAGCCTGAACCCCAGCCCCAGCCACAGCTGGCAGTGTTGCTCTTCAGAGCGAGGGGGCTGTGGTGCCAGGGGCAAGGAGGCACTCTGCAGTGCCGTGCTGGGCAGGCTGGGAGGCAGACCCATCTGATGGGGTCACTGCCATTGCCCCAGGGCTGCAAGGAATCACTCGCCATGCTCCTTTGGTGGGGCTGCTGCGTGCCCTGGGGCTGCAGAGCTCTCCTCTGCCTGCTCACACCAGACCGAGCACTTGAGCTCTGCTCATTCCACCCTGGAGGAGATCCCCCCCTTAGGAGGGAAATGCTGCAGTGGAGGCCAGCTGTGCCACTGCCATGTCCACTGCCTGTTCCTGCCTGCAGTCCCAGCGCAGCCCCACAGCAGCACTGGCACCAAGTGAGAGGAGCAACCGGGCCTGACCCCACCAGCAGCGCTCAGCAGGAGACGCACGTGCTTTGCTGGAGGCACCGAGTACAAAACTGCCACCAACTGGTCCAGGGATGGGGAGGAGACTGAGGGGGGCTTCAGGCAGGCAACCATGACAGGCCTGAGGGAGACGGACACCATGGCCAGGTGAGGGAGGAACGTGGAAAAGGCTTTGTGCCGGCCCTGCTATAGAGACGACAGGACTGTCACCTAGATCCACAAGGTCTAATCCAAATCGACTGCTCCTACCCGTGTCAGCTGGGCTCTTGGCCTGGAGCCCCTCCTGTATGCTGGGGCTGCTCCCCCAGCTCCAGAGTAGATGGGAAGAAAAGGAAATTGAGACCAATGAATTTTTGATAATATCTTTATTGTCTTTCTCTACCAAGCAAGCCTGGTTCTGTATGTACATTAGATGATGTGGTCAAACCTAACACAAGAAGTAACATTCAGAATGCTAAGAATGAGATTATTAAAACCAAAATGAAATATTGTTCAAATACTAAAAGAGAAAAATAATTTTAAAAATGTTGTGTCATTTTCCCAAATATCCTTTGATTTCTGTTGGGATTCTTATTAATGACAATGTTATGATAACACTAGTAACGATAAAAATGATATGATATAATGTGAATCAAAATATTTGCATATTATTAAGAATACATCTTCTGAAAGCATCATGGATGCTTAAGAATCATGTATGGAAACAGTTTCCTCACTGCATCCTTGAGATCCTTGTTCCTCATGCTGTAGATGAGGGGGTTCACTGCTGGCGGCACCACCGAGTACAGAAGTGCAACGACCAGGTCCAGGGATGGAGAGGAAATGGAGGGGGGCCTCAGGTAGGAAAATATGCCAGTGCTAAGAAACAGGGAGACCACAGCCAAGTGAGGGAGGCATGTGGAAAAGGCTTTGTGCCGAGCCTGCTCAGACGGCATCCTCAGCACTGCCCTGAAGATCTGCATGTAGGAGAAAACAATGAAAACAAAACAACCAAGGACTAAAGAAACACTAAACAGAACTGCCCCAACTTCCCTGAGGTAGGCATTTGAGCAGGAGAGCTTGAGGATCTGGGGGATTTCACAGAAGAACTGGTCCACAGCATTGCCTTGGCAGAGGGGCAGGGAAAATGTGTTGGCCGTGTGCAGGGCAGCATTGAGAAAGCCACTGCCCCAGGCAGCTGCTGCCATCTGGGCACAAGCTCTGCTGCCCACGAGGCTCCCGTAGTGCAGGGGCTTGCAGATGGCAACATAGCGGTCGTAAGCCATGATAGTAAGGTTATAATACTCTGCTGATATGAAGAAGAGAAAGAAAAAGACCTGTGCAGCACAGCCTTGATAGGAGATGGCCCTGGTGTCCCAGAGGGCATTGGCCATGGCTTTGGGCACAGTGGTGGAGATGGATCCCACATCGAGGAGGGCGAGGTTGAGGAGGAAGAAGTACATGGGGGTGTGGAAGCGGTGGTGGCAGGCTACGGCGCTGAGGATGAGGCCGTTGCCCAGGAGGGCAGCCAGGTAGATGCCCAGGAAGAGCGCAAAGTGCAGGAGCTGCAGCTCGCGCGTGTCTGCGAATGCCAGCAGAAGGAACTCACTCACAGAGCTGCTGTTGGGCATTTCCTGCTTCTGGGCATGGGGTTCTGCCCAAGGAAAAGAAAAACACTGAGTGTTTATCAGAGTTATCTTAACAGAGTTATCTTACAAAATAATAATAAAAAAAATCTATTTGTCTTTTATGCCTTCATTTCTCAGTTCAGAGGAAAAATCATTCAATTTTTCATTTAATCCCTCCCAAATGATTCTTCACTTCCATTCAGACTTTTGGCAGGTCCCTTTCGTGAGTTCTGGCTACTGCTGCTAGAGGGTGTCACTGAGAGCAGGGGACTTTCTGTGGGCAATGTGGGAGTCAGTCCTGCCCAAAGTAAGTGGTAAAGATCATGTAGTGATTTTTCTTTTTTCTCTTTTGTGCTAGCAGACGCACTGTACTCAAAGTAAATCCTTGTGTGTCATCAAAGTGGCAATATCTTCAGTGCAGTGTCCTTCAGAGAGCACATTGAGTCTGTGTGTTAGTCCTAGTGTCAACTGCCCTGTGCTGGTGTCTCTTTGACCTACGGGACAATTGCACTCCTATGTTTGCCTGAAACAAACCAGGACACTGCTGAGAGCAGAGACATCCAGGCTCAAAGTGCCCATCTCCACACCCCTAAACCAGTCCCTGTACTCCCCTTCCTCCAAGCACACTGAGGGCTCACTCCATGGGCATCTAAACCCCCATCCTCAGCCAGCCTGGGAACAAGACCAGCAGCAGCATGGCCAGCTGGAGAAGCCAGGAGGAATGCCAGCGTGCTGCTGCCAGGGGAGGCAAGGCCAGGGAGGGACAGACGGACACTCAGCAGACCCTCCTGTGCTGCAGCTCTGCCTGAAGATGAGGCAGCTCCTGCTCATTACAGGTGATCTGTGCTCATCTCAAGCAAGGAGGGAGTTCTCAAAGACAGGGCACTGGGCATCATAGGGTTTGCAGCTCCTTAATATCAGCTAGAATAAAACATGTGAGGACCACAAGGATGATGTTGGTGCAGTCTGTGGGCTGAGGTGTGGGAAGGGACTTTATGAAGTTCATTGATGAAATATTGATCCCTCACTGCAATGCTCTAGCAGTCTCAGCCTGCAGTAGAAGTCTGACCACCTATTACCATGAAACTGGCCTCCACTCTAACACAAGCACAGGCTACAGAAAATGTCTTGCCTTTTGGATCGCCCCAGCCTTGGTCTTACTGTTGAAAAATCCAATCATAAATGCCATTCTCTAAAGCGTTTTCTACTCCTTTCTGGAGAAACAAAGAGACCCATCCTGACAGATGCTATCAGCCATGTGATGTGCCAGCTGTACAAGACTCCTCTGGCAACCCCACCTGCATGGCCCTGCTGCCAGAGCCTCATGGTGTCAGGAGCCTGCAGATGTGTCCTGCCACACGCTGCCCTCTGTTGTTGCGCTCCTCAGTGCCTCCAAGCCCTCTCTCCTTCTCTCCTCTCTGTGTGCCAGCTGCGGTCAGAGCCCCCAGCCCTGCTGAGCTGTGCAGAGGAGCTGCTCCTGGGCACAGCTCTCTCTCTGCTCCACGGCCCTCTTGCCATGAGCTCTCTCTGTCCCATGAGCCCGGCCCAGCTCAGCAGCACAGCACCAGCCCAAGGCACTGCAATCACCCCTCTGGGGGCTTTGCTGATGAGCCCACGAACCTCAGGCACTCAGAGACAATTGAAGACATCTCTCCAGAAGTGCAAGTCAGAGGCAAGTTTCCTGCAGTGTCCCCCTGAGGGCCAGCACTGACACAGCCTCCCTTGGAGCTCGTTAGAGCAGAACCCTGGAGGCACTGAGGACAAGGAGACAAAGGCAATGTGAAGGTGACACTGATGTGTGGACAAACTGGATGTGTGTCACCAAGCACAAGGGCCAGGACTTGACCCCAAGTGCTTCGGAAGGGAGATCCTTTCCTTGACAGGTTGCTCAGGGCTCTTTGTGGGGCAGTAGGAGATGGGGATGTGCATTGCCAAGTGCAGGAGAATGGTATGACCCCTGCCTGGTTCTTAGTTGAGGGCAAGGGGGCAATGAGGCCCTAGTGTTTTAAAGATCATCTGTCTCCTGCTAGGTCTCAGTGACAGAGACAGCAGCCATAGCTATGGGCACAAAGACATGGTCCTGTTGGGACTTTCAGCCTTGTCACAACCCTCTACCCTGTCTATACATGGCTATCCTAGGGACTTCGAGACCTCCACATCTTTTCTTTTTGGTTGTAGACCCTTATCTCTGTGGTGTTACAGAAGATCTGAGCTGTCTGATAACTCAGATCTTCTTGGTGGTCATGCTCCTCGTAAGGCAGCTCTGTAGGAAGCTGGCCTGGTTCCTGGTGAGTAGGCACCACTGCTCGTATGGCATCCCTCCTTGTACCCAGGCCCTCCTCCTCCTGGCCACTACTCACTCAACAAGGTCCCAGTCTGCCCTGATGGGTGGGGTTCCTCTTCCTCTGGTACAGGACTGGGCTCTTCTCCATGTGAAAGTCAAGAGTTTTCTGAAGTCAAAATCCTGCAGTTTCTCAAGGTTCACCCAAAGTGATGCTCCATTCTATCAGCTGTTAATGTCAGCAGGCAGACAGTTCAACCTTCATGTGACTGTGCTATCTCTGACCAGACATCAGCACAGCAAGAGTTGCAGGGAAACTTGGATAATTCAGGAGTAACAAGTTGAATGGAATTGCAGCAGTCACAGAAGGTAGGGGATGGAATGCTGTCAGGTTCCACATTTGCTGTGTTTTCTTCTCATGCATGCTGTCAGTTTGTCTGGAGCTGTGTCCTGAATGTTACGGGGCTGTGCAGGTCAAAATTAGAAGGGCCAAAGCCCAGCTGGAGCTTAATCCATCTATTACTGTCAAAGACAATAAAAATAAATAAATAAATAAATAAATAAAAATACTTTAAATGAAGGAAGATATAGGGAGAATCATCATTCTTTATAGGATTTTGGGGGAAAAATCTGGCGACAAGGGATGAGACATTTAATGTCTTCTTTGCCTCTGTTACTAACAGCAAGACCAGTTGTTCCCCTGGACATTTCTTCCTCCTCATGGCCAGTGCCAACATTCCATTGCACACTTTGTGGCATTTTTTTCTCTCCTGATCTTTCATACGACCAAAGGGAGCTCCATCAGGGTGGAAACCCCTCCTGAAGTAGGCATCCCAACCCAGCAGGCTCCTTGTGGCCTCTCAACAAACCACACACAAGTCACCTCAGCAGCAGCTTCAAAGCCAGGGGCCTGCTGCTGGCCTTGAAGCTTCTAGTGGAGACACAGCCAAGCCTTGTGCCTGCTGCTGTCCAGCCATGGACTCAAGCAGAAGGGACAGGACAACCCATGTTGGGGTCTTCTTTCTGCCTGGGTCCTCCTGGGTGTGTAGGCAGAGGGGATCCCCCAGTCAGCATGCCAAGCAGGTGCCTTCTGCTGGCCTAGCAGGGCCACTGCCAGATGTCAGCCCAAAAGTGCAGATCCCAGGGAGAAGTCAAGGGTGACCTGCCACCTCCAGACACAAGTGACCTCACAGTCCCTTTCCGTGACACGTTCCTGCTGATGGCCTATCAAGTGCAGAGACAGAAGTGACCTCACAGTCCCTGCCACAGTCACATTGCTCCTGCTGGGGCAGGAGATCCTGAGGCAGAGCTGAGCTTTCTCTAGCCCCTTCAGTATCTCTTTTTCACTTTCTGTGTTAGAGATTAAGCCAAGTTTTAGTGGGATTGTTTGGTGTTCTGTTTGTGGTGTCAGGTTTGTTGTCAAGGTATGGACAAGCTCTGTGGTTTACGGGTGTTTTTTTTCTATCAAGTAATCTAGGGTTAAATGGGGCATTTTAATGTATGTGTTAAGTGAAAGGATTACAGTTATCAAGAGAGAAAATTGATTTCTTTCAGTTTGTTGTAGTAGCATTTAGGTTTATTTAGCGTTAAAATTACTGGCTCAAGTAAAGTAAGGGCCATATATGACTGTTTTAAGTCAGTCTTACTGCACTACCGGCATTGCAGGAATGCTCTTACCTCTATGAAATCATTAATTTCTTCTGGCCATGCTCCTCTTACCACCCCAAAATCTCACATGTCTCTTGTTCAGCTGCTCCTGACCTCCCCATATTCTACTGGGATCAGCTTTCTGATGACATTTACCATATCAGTGTATCTGTCTCACCTCTGTTGGCTCCTCCATTCCTGAGAAGGAAGTGGCATTGTGGTCAGGAGGGAAAAGGACACAAAAATCTTTAGGCGCATCCTGAGCAATGTGCCCATCAGCTCTGCACCTCCACAAAATCATGCTTCCGACCTACAAGTTTTGTTTCCCAAGTGGCTTCTGTGGATCCAGGGTTACTTTTCCCAGGCCCTCTCACATGTTTCAGTTTTGGATGTGCAGGGATGGGATAAGGAAAGCCAAGGCATGGATGGAACTCAGCTTATCTGAGGATGAAAAGCATAACAGGAAGAGATCCTATATGTACTTTGCTCAGAAAAGAAAGGCCAAGGAGAGCGTACCCCATCTGATGGATGAGAAGGGTGAACTGGTAATGACAGACATGGAGAAGGCTGAGGCACTCAACAACTTCTTTTCTTCAGTCTTCCCTGCCAGTCAGGCTTCCCAAGTCTTTCATTCCCTGAAGCCATAGATAGAGGCTTGGGGGTGCAAATTCCCACCTGTTGTAGGTGAAGAGAAGGTTTGAGGCCACCTGAAGAAGCTCAAGAAGTAAAAGTCTATGGGGCTTGATGACTTGCATTCCAGGGAGTGGAATGCTGTGGCTGAGGCTGTGGATGTTCCATCTTTTGGGGTGTTTAAGGCCACGTTAGATGAGGCCCTGAGGAACCTGATCTAGGGGGTGATGTCCCTGCCTATGGCAGGGGGGTTGGAACTAGATGATCGTCAAGGTGTTTTCCAACTCAACTGTTGTATGATTCTCTGATTCTGTGATTGTGCTTCAGAGGCAAATTAATAATAACAGTAATAACAGTAATAACAGTAATAACAGTAATACCAATAACAATAACAATGACAATAATAAAAACATGATATTGAGTTTCAGAATACTCAGTGATCCTTTGTGATATGGTTTAGTGGAGGACTTGTTAGTGGTAGGTCAGAGGTTGGACTAGGTGATCTTGGAGGTCTCTTCTAGCCTAGGTGATTCTGGGATTCTGTGATCTAGTTCATCCATGAGACAAAACCCTGCAAGCAGCACGAAGGACACTGAAATGTGGCCTAACATGAAGGAGGCTCCAGATCGCTGGTGTAGAAACAGCATTTTTGTGCCATGACCAACGTGGTATATGCTGCAGGAAAAGGCCTGCGTCTGAAGTAAAAGGCCTAGGCCAGCACCGGTGTGGCACAGGCTTGAGATTTGGGTGTTTGTGAACATTATGGAACCACAGGATCTTTAAGGTCCCTTCCAACATGAGCAGTTCTATGATTCTGTGCTTAGCAGCCCTGTACAGCCCCTGTGGGGCCCAGCCTCAGTTCATGCCCCTCAGCTTGTGCTCCAAAAGTGCTCCTTCATATCACTTGTCCCATCTGCGTTCCTCAGCTACCCCAGGGCATCCTGGAGGCAGTGGCCACCTCTGAATAGAGAATGGAAACCAGCCATGAAAGTAGACCTAGGAAAAAAAGGGAACCTGTGCATAAAAGGACTCTAAGTCACAGCTGAAAGAGTCTTTTATGGCAGCACCACCAGCTTTTTTTCTATGAATTCTCTTGATTTAGTCTCATAGGTTTTTTATTATTATTATTATTATTTTATTTATTTATTTATTTACAATTGACAGCACTGTGGACAAGGATTATCTACCAAAGTATGCTTTTTCTGGGAATAGTCTTATGCAAACATTTACCAAAATATATTTCCCAACTTTTTTTTTTTTTCTCCTTCTTCCTCCACCTCCCGGTCTTCAAGCAGAACTCCAAGGGAAGAAGCAACTGAATTAAAGAATAACTCACATTGAAGAGATCAAGACTAGGAAATGTGCTCCATGCCATCATAAAAGGAGATAAAAAAGAGGGTCAACAGTGTTGGCCCAAGTGCCCATGACTGAAGGGTGCTGCTGGTAACTGGCTGCCAGGAGGACTTGGTATCACTGATGTCCAGCCAACTTCTCCCCCCCCAACTTCATCCCCTTCAGTGTGAATATCAACAACGTGGCTAAAGGGAGACTCCAGGAGACTATGGCAAAGGCCTTGCCAAATCCAGGTTCACCACATTCCCTTCTCTCCCCTCCCCTACTGCTTCGCCTGAGACAGGACTTTCCCCATCACACTCCCATGGGCAGAGGTGACAACTGCAAATCTCCCAGTCCTTTTTCTTGTCCTTCCTGACGACAAGTTTGCTGTCTGCTTTTTCCAAGTCCCCAGAAATCTCTCTGATCCAAATGCTTGATGGCCTGGTCCAGAAAGGCAGGGTAGTGTGACACAGCAGAGAGAGGCATCTGCAATGAGCCTGTGAGAGGGGGGTTACAGAAATCTCACAGAGACACTGGGGGTTGGTTCTGGAGTCACACAGGGCAACAGCAGCGCTCTGTGAGGTGTCCACATCTGAGCTGGCCTCCCACGCTCCTCATACACACAGGGCTGTTCAGAGACACAAGTCTCTGCCTTGCACACCACGCACAGTGCACTGCAGTGCCTGCAGTGTCCCTCTGGCTCCTGCAGCCACTGCCAGAGGCTGGGAGGCACCTCAGCCCTGCAGTGCTTTGCCCTGCTCTGCCCTCCTCTGAGGTGCCCCAAGGCATGAGGAATGGGCACAGGGACCTTGCTTCAAGCAAGCACATCTCAGAGCTGGATAAAGGTGCCTTCCCAGGGCATGTTAATTAACCTCGTGGCACTGTCTGCCTCACTGGCCTTCATGAGACTTGTAGGAATGGCTGATGGCATTTGTGCTTGCTCGTGTTCATCTCTCTGTGTGTGTATGATGTGCCTGCTGGCACCAGCAGCAATGGGTTTCCCTTTACACATCTCCCATGAACCCGCAGGGGGCCCTGCTCTTCTCCTGGACATCCTACCTCCCAGGGAGCCTTTATGAGATTAGCAATGAGTAATGGCCAGCCATTGTTGAACCTCCTTCCCATGCACCGTATATCTCTGAGCTGGTGGTGATGCTCTCCAGAGTAAGAAAAATTACAAAAATGATAACAGAACAAACATTGAGCCTACAATGTATTTTGGGTTATATGCAGAAAAAAACGGGCTATGTTTTTGATTTTGAAACATCTCCAGTCATCAGTCTTTTCAAGGCATCCTTGAGCTCCTGGTTCCTCATGCTATAGATGAGGGGATTCACTGCTGGAGGCACCACTGAGTACAGAAATGACACCACCATGTCCAAGGATGCAGAGGAAAAAGAGGAGGGCTTCAGGTAGGCAAACATGACAGTGATGACAAAAAGGGATACCACGGCCAGATGAGGGAGGCACGTGGAAAAGGCTTTGTGCCGGCCCTGCTCAGAGGACATCCTCAGCACTGCCCTGAAGACCTGCACATAGGACAGCACAATGAAAACAAAACAACCAAAGACTAAAGAAACACTAAACACAAGTGCCCCAACTTCCCTCAGGTAGGCATCTGAGCAGGAGAGCTTGAGGATCTGGGGGATTTCACAGAAGAACTGCTCCACAGCATTGCCTTGGCAGAGGGGAAGGGAAAATGTGTTGGCCGTGTGCAGGACAGCATTGAGAAAGCCACTGCCCCAGGCAGCTGCTGCCATCTGGGCACAAGCTCTGCTGCCCAGGAGGCTCCCGTAGTGCAAGGGCTTGCAGATGGCAACGTAGCGGTCGTAGGCCATGATAGTAAGAAGGGAAAGCTCTGAACCAAAGAAGAAGACAAAAAAAAAGACCTGTGCAGCACATCCTTGATAGGAGATGGCCCTGTTGTCCCACAGGGCATTGGCCATGGCTTTAGGAACAGTAGTAGAGATGGATCCCAGGTCGAGGAGGGCGAGGTTGAGCAGGAAGAAGTACATGGGGGTGTGGAGGTGGTGGTCGCAGACTACGGTGCTGAGGATGAGGCCGTTGCCCAGGAGGGCAGCCAGGTAGATGCCCAGGAAGAGCGCGAAGTGCAGGAGCTGCAGCTTGCACGTGTCTGCGAATGCCAGCAGGAGGAACTCAGTGATGGTGCTTCTGTTGGACATCTGCTTTTTTGGGGATGTGATCCTGAACAAAGAAGAGAAAGAATAGTAACAATGTACAACAAACTTATCAGAGAAAAACTCATCCCATTTCTCGTTTAGAATCGCCAGAAAATTGTCCATTTCCAGAAAGACATTTGGTAGGTATCTTTCCTGAGTTCTTCCTGATGCCTGAGGGTATCCCCGGGATCACGGGACTCCTCTGTATTCAATGGAAGAGTCAGTTATGCCCAATAGCCATAGGTAAGGTGGAATATGGGGCAATCTCATACTCACTTCACTCATGATATCAAAGAACCTTGCCCCAGTGTTGCTCCCAGGTTACCCAATTCACAGCAGATATATATATACAGATTTTTTAAATTTTCATTTTATAGGGTCAGATTTTTAGTTGTTACTAATCTACAACACTTGCTGAGTTTTTCTAAAACAGAAATCCTGGGCATTTCTCCAGCACATAAGTGGAAATGTTGTGCATCCTCAGAGAAAAAGGGACTGGCCCTATAGCGCAGAGTGTCCTTTAGTGAGTACAGACAATTCGTCCATCAATGCTGGTCTCAGCCACCGTGTGAGTGTTGCAGGAAAGTTGTACTCAGAGGTTGACCTGAGAAGAACCTGGACATGGCTTAGAGCAGAGGAATCCAGGCTCAAAGTGCCCATCTCCAGATCCCCCACCCTGTCCCTGTACTCCCCTTCCCCCAAGCACACCGAGGGCTCACCCCACAGGCATGTGAAACCCCCATCCCCAGCCAGCCTGGGAACAAGACCAGCAGCAGCACGGCCAGCTGGAGAAGCCAGGAGGAATGCCAGCGTGCTGCTGCCAGGGGAGGCAAGGCCAGGGAGAGACAGACGGACACTCAGCAGACCCTCCTGTGCTGCAGCTCTGCCTGACAGGAGGCAGCTCCTGCTCATTGCAAATGATCTGTGCTCACTTCAAGCCAGCAGAGACCTCCCAAAGACAGGGATATCCCCCAGCACTGGGCATCGGGGAGCTTACAGCTCGTAAAGATCAGCTAGGATAAAACCTGAGAGGACCACATTATGATGATGCTGGTGCAGTCCATCAGATGATGTTTGGGAAGGTACTTTACAAATTTGATCACCGAGTAACTGATTTCTCAATGCAATGCTCCAGCAGTCTCAGTCTCCTGCACAATCCTGAAAATGAAACCTGCCTCCCGTCCACTGCAGGAGTCTGCAAACACAGACTGCAGAAAAAGTCTTCCCCTTCACATATGCCAAGCCTTGTTGTTCCTCCTGAATTGCCCCTCATAATGCCATTATCTAAAGCACTGCAGAAACAGAGAGACCCACCCTGACAGATGCTATCAGCCATCGGATGTGCCAGCTGTAGAAGACCCCTCTGGCAACCCCACCTGCAGTGCCCTGCTTCCAGAGTCTCACGGTGTCAAGAGCCTGCAGATGTGTCCTGCCACACGCTGCCCTCTGTTGTTGCGCTACTCAGTGCCTCCAAGCCCTCTCTCCTTCTCTCCTCTCTGTGTGCCAGCTGCGGTCAGAGCCCCCAGCCCTGCTGAACTGTGCAGAGGAGCTGCTCCTGGGCACAGCTTTCTCTGCAGCACTGTCCTCTTGCCAGGAGCTCCCCTTGGGCCCAGGAGCCCGGCCCAGCTCAGCAGCACAGCACCCGACCATGGCATCTCTTGCTCTGTGCCCTTGGGCTCCCTGGAGGTGTCCCCAAGGCCTCAGGGCTGACAGCTCCCCAAGGCAGCAGGCTCTCTGCTGGGGTGTGCTCATTGAGGCAGACTGAACTGATCATCTACTGCTCCTCTCTGAACCCAAGATTTTTAGAAGTGTGATTTGCGCTGTTGGACTGTGGTTGTCAAACATGATGTGCTTTAACCTGGCAGGCAGCTCAGCACCACACAGCTGTTAGCTCACACCAACCCCCCCAAATTCTTATAGGATGAGGTCAGCGCAGTTGAAAGGACTGAAATGGTAGAGAAAGAATTATAATAGCAATTATTTTTAGTACTATTACTGTTATGTACAAAGCAAGCTATGCACAGTGCAATTGCTCATTACTGACTGATGTCCAGCTTGTCCCCAACTGGTAGAACATTCTGGTAACCATCTGCACCTGTTCTTCTTTGACCTTCAACAAGTCCACAAATGGAAGGGTCCTCCCAGGGACTGGGAAAGGTAGACAGCTCTTTAACATCCTCTCTCTTGAAGGCAGCTATCCCAAAACCCCAGCTGTACCCTTTTGGATCTTGGAAGTACCCTCTCGTGGGGAAGTTTATGTCAAGGTTTCATAGATCAACATTCTTCTCCCTCCTTTCTTTTCTGGGCAGTAGTTCTCTTCCATTCTCAGGGGCCTGATTTTCACACCCTCTGTTTTCTCCTGCATATAGAGGGAACGGATCCTGGCACAGGTTGGTGCTCTGGCCTAGCAAGAGCAGAACCAGGGGTCTGGTCTAGTCTGGGGCCTGTCACAGTGGATGGAGTGGCTGCGGGACATGTCAGAGGTGTTGGAGTAGCTGCAGGGCCTGTCCCAGGGCTTGGAGTGGCACTGACTGAGGCTCCCTTTGGAATTCCCTTTGGAATTGCCAAGGTGATAACCCCTCCTTTTCAAGCACTTCTGCAGTTTTTAAGGATTCTGCAAGTGCTCAGGGGGGAAGTTCCAAAGCACTGGAGGTGCCCACTGCTCTAGGTGCCTGCCCAGATCCTCCCATGCTCCCTGCCACTCCTCACTCTCCGGCCTTGGGGCAGGTCTCTGGAGGGCATTCTTCAAGAGTTGTTTATCCTTACACAACAGTTGAACCACATTCAGGAGACATCACAATAGGACCATCCCATGGATATTCTAAGCTTTTTAGAGCTAGTGTAATTAGCCTGGAGGAGAAGGGGGAGGTGAAGGAAAGAGTGAAGAAGTGGAGAAGTGTCCCTCCCTTTTCCTCTCCTAGATTGGCTCCCTAAAACAAAAAGTTTAAGCGTGTAATTCTTAAGTTTCTGAGTAACGGTTCCTGAGGAATGGACATGATGTCAATGCTCAGTACAAAGAACAGATTTGTCACATGACCAATAATTTTATAGACTCATAAGCCAGTGTTACACAACATAGCAAAATATCTTTAAACCAGCCCCAAAAATGATAAACAGCACAATGGGAACACAGGCAGTAAGTGATGTGTTATACAACACATTTCTGAATGAAAGCCCAACAGACCTGAGATCCAAAATGTCAACCTTGTGATCAACAACTATTAAACTGGTCTAATGATTATAACAATTTGACTTTAGCACTCTGTGGTAAGATCTGTACTTAACTCAACCCTTTGTGCCCCACACCGTTTGCCAAAAAGACTTCTGTGGTTTAACGCAGCAGTTCGAGTACATGGAATTATTTGAAGAGGTCCAGAGGAGGGCCACAAAGGCGATCAAGGGGCTGGAGCACTTCTGCTATGAACGCGTGCTGAGAGAACTGGTACTACTCAGCACCCGAGAAACCATAGAGCAACCTTCCAGTGCTTAGAGAGGACCTCCAGGAAAGCTGGGGAGGCAGTCGTTGTCTGGGAGTGTAGTGAAGGGACAAGGAGTAATGACTTTAAACTAAAAGAGGGCAGTTTTAAATTAGGTATATGGAAGAAATTCTTTCCTCTGAGCATGGTGAGGCACTGGAACAGGTTTCCTGGAAAAGCTGTGAATGTCCCATCCCTGGAAGTGTTCAAGGACAGATTGAAATGAGTTTTGAGCAACCAGGTCTAGTAGGAGGATGGTTGGAATAAGAAGAGCTTTAAGATCCCTTCCAACCCAAACCATTCTACATGTATGATTCTATGATCCCATGTTTCTATGATTATCTGTGACACTGCTACCGTTGTCCTTGTGAAGCCCGTAAAAGAGATTTTAACCAAGATTTTTGGTTAGCCCAGCTGGCATCCTGTTACACGTGGTGTCTCCCAGGGGTTGGTGCTGGGACCTATCTTGTTTAATGTCTTTATTGATGACCTAGATGAGGAGATTGAATGTACCTCAGTAAGTCTGCAGATGACACCAAGTTGAGAGGAAGTGTTGATCTGTCTGAGGATATGTAGGTGGCCCTTCAGAGGGATCTGGATAGGCTGCATTTCTGGGTTGAGGTGAATGGGATGAGGTTCAACAATGCCAAGTGCAAAGTCCTGCACTTTGGCCACAATAACTCTATGCAATGCTATAGACTTGGGGCAGAGTGGCTAGAAGACTGTGAAGAGGAAAAGGACCTCGGAATGTTGGTGGATTTTCAGCTGAACATGACCCAGCCGTGTGCCCAGGTGGCCAAGAAGGCCAAGGGCATCCTGGCCTGTACTAGAAATAGTGCAGCCAGCAGGAGCAGGGAGGTGATCGTCCTCCTGTACTCGGCTCTTGTGAGGCCACACCTCGAGCACTGCGTTCAGTTTTGGGCCCCTCATTACAAGAAGGACATGGAGGCCCTGGAACATGTCCAGAGAAGGGCAACCAAACTGTTGAGGGTTCTGGAGCACAGGTCTTATGAGGAGTGGCTGAGGGAACTGAGATTCTTTACTTTGGCGAAGAGGAGGCTCAGGGGCGACCTCATTGCACTCTACAAATTCCTGAAGAGAGGTTGTGATGAGGTGGGGGTCAGCCTATTGTCTCAGATAACTAATGATAGGACTCGAGGAAATGGCCACAAGATGTGCCTGGGGATGTTTAGATTAGATATCACAAAAACTTTATCTCTCAAAGAGTAGTTGGGAACTGGAATGGTCTGCTCAGGGAGGTGGTGGAGTCACTGACCATCACAGTGTTCAAGAAGCACCAGGACAAGGTGCTAGGAGATATGGCTCAGTAGCTTACTGGGTGGTATTAGTGATAGGAAGGTTGGAATAAATGGTCTTGTAGATCCTTTCCAAATTTGTGTTTTTATGATTCCCATGATTCTATCATAGGACAAGGGGAATGGTTTTAAACTTAAAGAGGGTAGATTTAGATTCGATAGTCAGATGAAATTCTTGACTTGGAGGTGAGATACTGGCACTTGTGCTGTGGGTCCAGAGGTCACCCAGAGGGAGTTTGTATCAGCCCATGCCCTTGTGTTTGAAGGAACAGCTGGTGAGAGTGGAGAGGCAGCAGTGAAATCATGGGAATACCAGAGTGAGAGCAAGGTGGGGAACAGAAGTGTCTGTCTGCAGCCTTCAGAAAAGTGTGGGACAGCATAGGAAAGCGTGCAGAGGAGTAGGCAGAGGGCTCTGACAAGAATGGAAGGCTTCAGCAGCACTGACAACTTTGTCCCCTTAGCCATGGGTTATGAGGAGATGTGTTATACTCATGGCATTGGGGCCATGTATTCTCCTTTATCACTGTGCAAACACTGGAAGGTGTCATATCATTGTCCTTCACATGATATCATGGGCATCGCACATGACCCCAGACCCTCTGATATAATAACAACCATCATAAAGCTAATCCCAGTTAGATGACTGATATGGGGAGGTCAGGAGTAGCCTGGCCAGGAGAGATGTCAGATTTGGGGGAGGGAAGAGGAAGGGAAGAGGAGCTCAGAATCTTACCTTTGTAGGGGTAAGAGGGTTCATGTAATGTTGATGTTGCTGTAAAACTGATTGCAAACAGTCGTGTAAGGCCTGTAAACTATTTTCAACAGAATCCCTCAACCTAAACATAAGTGCAACATCCTGACAGGAATCCACTATTGTAAAGCAGAACTCAAAATATCACCTAAAGAAAAGTGCAGAGCATAGCCCCTTTTTCATACGTTTCCTCTCTTGCGCACCCTAATCCCCGCCCTTAACACTAACATGAAATGCTCTATTTATCCCTAGACTTCTTCACAAACCTAAACAAAAGCCTAAGCCATAATGCTTGCTCATATCCTAACCAGAGACCTGACACCACAAACAGATCACCAAACCTTCCAACTAAAACTTTGTTTACTCTCTAAACCAGAAAGGTGAGCCCCAGTCCATAGAGCACAGGAGAGAGGTGAGCTCTGCCTCAGTATGTCATGGCCCAGCAGGAGCAATGTGACTGGCAGGGACTATGAGGTCACTTCTGTCTCTGCACTTGATAGGGCAGCAGCAGGAACATGTCACAGAAAGGGACCGTGAGGTCAATTTAGTCTGGAGGTGGCAGGTCAGCCTTGACTTCTCCCTGGGATCTGTACTTTGGGGCTGACATCTGGCAGTGACCCTTCTAGGCCAGCAGAAGGCGCCTGCTTGGCATGCTGACTGGGGGATTCCCTCTGCCTCCAGAGCCAGGAGGACCCAGGCAGAAAGAAGGCCCCAACATGGGTTGTCCTGTCCCTTCTGCTTGAGTCCATGACTGCACAGCAGCAGCAGGCACAAGGCTTGGCTGTGTCTAGCCAAGAAGCTGCAAGGCCAGCAGCAGGCCCCTGGCTTGGAAGATGCTGCTGAGGTGACTTGTGTCTGGTTGGCTGAGAGGCTGCAAGGAGCCTGCTGGGTTGGGATGCCTACTTCAGGAGGGGTTTCCTACCAGATGCAGCTTCCTTTGGTCGCAGGAAAGAGCAGGAGAGAAAAAACTGCCACAAAGTGCACCATGGATGGTTGGCACTGGCTACAAGGAAGAAGAAATATCCAGTGGAACAACTGGTCTTGCTGCTAGAGTCTGAGGCAAAGAAGGCATTAAGTACCTCAGCCTTTAACTTATCTCGAGATCATTACCAGATTTCCCCCAGGTCCAATGAAGGATGATGATTCTCCTTAATCCTCTTTTATTTAAAGTATTTTTATAATTAGTGTTTTTTGTCTTTGTCAGTAATAGACAGATGGAGCTGCAGATGAGCTTTGGCCCTTCTAATTTTGACCTGCACAGCCCCATAACATTCAGGACACAGCTCCAGACAAACTGACAACATGCATGAGAAGGAAGCACAGGAAAAGTAGAATCTGGCAGCATTCCACCCACTGTTTTTCTGTGACTCTGTGTTGCAGTTCCATTCAGCTGGTTACTCCTGTATTATCCAAACATTCCCGCAGCTTGTAATGCTACTATCTTGTCAGAGATAGCACAGTCACACAAAGGTTGAAACATCTGCCTGCAGACATGAATGGCTGACAGAAAGGAGCATGAGTGTGGGGGAATGTTGAGAAACTGCAGGATTTTGCCTAAAGTAACTTCTTGATGTTTACAAGGAGAAGAGCCCAGTCCTGAACCAGAGGAAGAGGAACCCCACACATCAGGGCAGACTGGGACCCTGCTGAGTGAGCAGTAGCGAGATGGATGAAGGCCTGGACACCACGAGAGATGCCATACGAGCAGTGGTGATTGCTCAGCAGGAACCAGGTCAGCTTCCTACAGAGCTGCCTTCTGGGGAGCATGGCCACCAAGAAGATCTGAGGTATCAGACTCAGCTCAGATCCCTTGAGACACCGCACGAACAAGTGCCAACAACTAGCCAGTAAAGAGGCGCAGGTCTGGGAGTCACTAGGATATCCTCATTATCATTGCTCGGAAGAATAATGATAATGGCAAGACTGAAAATCCCAAAAGGACCCAGGCCTCTGTGTTCACGGCTATGGCTGTTGTCTCTGCCACTGAGGCCAAAGAGGAGACAGCTGATTGTTAAAGCACCAGGGCCTCATTGCCTCTTTGCCCCCACCGACGAAGCAGGCAGGGCTCATACCATTCTCCTGCACTTGGCAATGCACATCCCCATCTCCTACTGCCCCACAAAGAGCCCTGAGCAAGGTGTCAAGGGAAAGGATTTCCCTTCCAAGGGGCTGGAGGTCAAGGCCTGGCCCTTGTGCTTGCTGACACGCATCCAGTTTTCCTACACATCAGTGTCACCTTCACATTGCCTTTGTCTCCTTGTCCTCACTGCCTCCAGGGTTCTGCCCTAACGAGCTCCAAGGGAGGCTGTGTCAGTGCTGGCCCTCAGGGGAACACTGCAGGAAACTTGCCTCTGACATGGACTTCTGGAGAGATGTCTTCAATTGTTTCTGAGTGCCTGAGGTTCGTGGGCTCATCAGCAAAGCCCCCAGAGGGGTGATTGCAGTGCCTTGTGCTGGTGCTGTGCTGCTGAGCTGGGCCTGGCACATGGGACAGAGAAAACACTTTTGAAAAAGTCCCATGAAGCAGAGAGACAGCTCTGCCCAGGAGCAGCTCCTCTGCACAGCGCAGCAGGAAAGAGACACAGAGGCAGACACAGAGAGACGAAAAGGAGAGAGGGCTTGGAGGCAGTTGGCAGTGGGAGGATGCTGAGAGCTGCCTGCAGGAGAAACCTGCACAGCCCTTGACAAGGTAAGGGTCTGGCTGCAGGGCCATGCAGCTGCAGGTCCTGGAAGGGTCTCCTGCTGGGTCTTGTTTCTGGGAGGGCAGTGGGCAATGCAGTAGGCTTTGAGAGTCCTGCTGGGTTGCCCTGCGAGGTGAGAAAGTCTGGCAGAAGCTCCTTGGAGTGTCATAACCTAGCTACCCCATGTCAGATAAGACAGGGGTGGCCAAGCCTCCTCCAGACCCTGCAGGGGGTGCAGCTGGGCTATGGGACACTCCAGCTTTCAGATATCCAGCTCTGTTCGTGGGGCATCCTCCTGGGCTGCAGGCTGCTCTCCAGCAGGATGCAGCTCTCTCGTGGCATCCTTGTGTTATCCAGGTGCTCCAAGGAAAAGACACCTCCATCCTAACATCATGTCCATGCTGCTGGATGGCTGTCTGTGGGAAGCTGCAATGAGGTGCAATAAGGACAATGACCTCTGCACCTCTGGCTAGACAACCCACAGACAAGGTGAGGTTTCTGTCCAGCTGCACTTGGCTTCTTTAGTCTCACCATTCTCCAATTCCATCTCAGGGAAACACCTAAGGGGGGTGGTCCTGCAACTCACAGAGGGCTGACACAGGGCAGCTGAGAAGAGCAGTGTTCAGCAGTTACATCTGAAGCTCTGTTCTGCATTGAGATGCATTGTTTGAAACAGCATTGCAAATTCCAGTGTCCTGATCGGTGAACTGAACTAGAGTTTCCCCCATGTTCCTGCTTCCACATGATGAACAGCAGGAAGGAGTCGTCTGCAAGCTCAAGTAAGGAAGGTGTGGAAAGGTTCTCTGGCAAAGAGAGGCTAAGGCAGGGGGTTGGTCCAAAACTTGCAATAGGTTTTCCTCAGAGAAGCTTCTTCTAAATTTGTTTTGCCTTCTCTCTTCAAAAGACAACTATGTCCAATGTAAGCAAATGCCCAACATCAGCTCTGTGAGTGAGTTCCTGCTGCTGGCATTTGCAGACACGCGTGAGCTGCAGCTCCTGCACTTCGCGCTCTTCCTGGGCATCTACCTGGCTGCCCTCCTGGGCAACGGCCTCATCCTCAGCGCCGTAGCCTGCCACCACCGCCTCCACACCCCCATGTACTTCTTCCTCCTCAACCTCGCCCTCCTCGACCTGGGCTGCATCTCCACCACTCTGCCCAAAGCCATGGCCAATGCCCTCTGGGACACCAGGGCCATCTCCTATCAAGGATGTGCTGCACAGGTCTTTTTCTTTCTCTTCTTTATAGCAGCAGAATATTCCCTTCTCACTGTCATGGCCTACGACCGCTACGTTGCCATCTGCAAGCCCCTGCACTACGGGAGCCTCCTGGGCAGCAGAGCTTGTGCCCAGATGGCAGCAGCTGCCTGGGGCAGTGGCTTTCTCAATGCTGTCCTGCACACGACCACTACTTTTTCCCTACCCCTCTGCCAAGGCAATGCTGTGGACCAGTTCTTCTGTGAGATCCCCCACATCCTCAAGCTCTCCTGCTCAGATTCAGACTACCTAAAGGAAGTTAGACTTCTGGTGGTTAGTGCATGTTTTGCATTAGTTTGTTTTGTTTTCATTTTGGTGTCCTATGTGGAGATCTTCAGGGCAGTGCTGAGGATGCCCTCTGAGCAGGGCCGTCACAAAGCCTTTTCCACGTGCCTCCCTCACCTGGCTGTGGTCTCCCTCTTTGTCAGCACTGCCATACTTGCCTACCTGAAGCCCCCCTCCATCTCCTCCCCATCCTTGGACCTGATGGTGTCAGTTCTGTACTCAGTGGTGCCTCCAGCAGTGAGCCCGCTCATCTATAGCATGAGGAACCAGGAGCTGAAAGCCACACTGAAGAAACTGATTCTAGTGGTAATATTTACTTAGCAATAATTTGGCTATCTCACTTTTCTAGTTTACCTCAAGTTAATATCAGGCAATATATGACCTCTAGGTATAGCATTTGTCCTTGTTTCAGCTCGGAGAGTGTTAATTTTCCTCCTAGTAGCTGGTAGGGTGTTATATTTTGGCTTAGGATGAGAAGAGTGCTGATGAAATGCTGATGTTTTACTTGTTGCAGAGCAGTGCTTACAGCTAATTAGAGCTAATGGTTGTTTGGTGTTTAGCTGCCAGCCGGGTTAAACCACAACAATCCTTTTTAGCACCCAATGTGGGGCTCAAAGCGTTGAGATAACGACAGATCTGACCAGAATGTGTTAAACTAAAATAAGTATAACTATTAGACCTGCATAATAGTTGCTAGTCACAATGCTGATTGCTTTAATATCAAGTCTGCTGCACCTGTTTTCCAAACTGAGTTTTATAACACGTTACTTTCTGTATGTGCTCCCTGTCATGCTGTTTATACTTTCTGGGCCCCGGTTTAAAATTGTTATGGTACTGTGCGGTATAACAGTGGCTTATGATATGATGAAATTTCTGGTCATGACCCTAACCTGGTATTTGTACTCAGCACTGTCGTAAACTCTATACTTTGGAAACCATATCTTGGAAACAATTAGCAATTACACCTATTGTTTTTTTTGTTTTGTTTTGTTTTGTTTTGTTTTTTGGTCAAGGATCCAATCTGTGGAGGGGAAAGAAGGAGACATTTTTTCTTACTCTTTCAACCTTCCTTTCTCCTTCACTTCCCTCTTATCCTCCGAGCTTGGTACGATAGTTCTCCAAGATGTTGAATATCCTTGGGACACTCAGACGAGCATGTTCTTGTTGTTATGTCTCCTGAATGTGCTTCAGGTTTTGTTTAAGGTTAAACAACCACTTAGGAATTTTATCCAGAGATCTGTCCTGAGGTGGGACACTTGTGAGTGGCAGGGAGTGTGGGAGGATACGGGCAGGTTTCTAGAGCAGTGGGCACTTCCAGTGTTTTGGAAATTCTCCCCTGAACAACTGAAAAATCCTAAAATATGGGTAGAATGCTTGAAAAACGGGTGTCATGACTCTGGCAGTTCCAAAGTGACACAAATCACTGTAGTGTGCTGGGGCCTGGCTCATGCCTATCGAGCTGCAGCTGATACTACTACCAACTTACTGACAGACCCTGCAGCCACTCCAAGTCCTGTGACAGACCCAACGGCCACTGCAACCCCTACGATGGACCCTGCAGCCGCTCCAGCTCCTGCTCCTGCAGCTGTTCCATCTCCTGTGGCTGGGTCAGAGAAATGAGCTGCAGCAGTGCAAGTAGCCCCTGCAGAGAATATTCCGTGACAGTTCTGTACATGGTGGTGCCTATAGCACTGAACCCCCTCAACTACAGAATGAGGAACCAGGAGCTCAAGGAAGCCTTGTGGAAACTCTTTGGACACATGCTTCTTTGGCATCAATAATGTGCCTATAAAACGAACAGGACGGACAGGTTTTCTGAAAAACCTCTGCATACAACAGCTTGTTATTCTTTTATTATTTTTAAAATTATTTCTTAAACTTGTGATTTTGACTGAATTCTACTCTTGTCATCCTGCCTATTAATTATTTTATAATCTGTCACCCAATTATCTAATATACCTACAGAACTGGGTTCTCTGTGGATAAATAGAATAAAGAAGCTGTGAACTTTGTGGGTGTCAGCTGCCATCTCTTCCCATCTCCTCTGGAGCTGGGGGAGCAGCCCCAGCATGCAGGAGGGGCTCAGGGCCAAGAGCCCAGCTGCCACATGCAGGAGCAGCCCCGGTGGCCCTTGGGGCTTCCCCTCACTGCCCGCTGGGCTCTGCCTCTCTTCTGCCTTCGGGTCGGGGCTGCTGCTTCCCTGGAGCCATGGCCATGGCCAGCAGCAGGACGTGGCCTTGTCACTGCTGCTCTCTTTAGGTCTCCACATTTTTATCCTGTGCTCTTTTATTTGGATAAGCTGTCAGATCTCGTGTACCTTGGTGACAGTCCTGTTGTCTCTACAGTGGCATCCCAATCGCTGCAGGCAGCAGCAGGCACTGTGCAGCCCTGGGTAACAGCTGGCCTCCCTCCTAACACCACAGTAACAAAAGGGGCTGCTCAAGGCAAACCCAGAAGCCTGGATGCCTTTTCTAAAGCTGCTGTCAGGAATAGAGCCAAGGGGTTACTCCTTGCTCTTCTGTTTTCTGGGCTTCTTCATGGAGTGATAGACACAGGCTGAAAGTCCCAGGGGGTCTGTGAACGAACAAAGTGATGGACCCAGAGCTCAATTTGTGGTGGCACTTCCCCAAGCAGACAGCAACTGGTCTTGGACTCATCAGCACTGGACTGTGCCCCCCGCAGTGGGGGTGGCCGATGCCATCCTGGAGAAGAATCTGGAGCTGCCAGAAGACGTCAGGGAAACCCAGGGAAAATGAGTTGAGTGCCCAGTGAATAGAAAACTTCATAAAATGAGTGACCATCCAATGAAAAGTCTGGTAAAGGAAAAGGCGAATCTGAGGAGTCCATGGGCTAAAGGAGGGCTCTGCAATGCCCTCAAATCTGAGGGGACCATGTGCTAAGGGGGATGCACAAACCTCCTCCAGTGAGATGCCACTACTGCAGGAGAAGAGGGGAAGGTTGGAGAGACACATGGGACCTGCAGGCAAGTGTGGTGTGTGCAAAGCATTTGGAGATATATGCAGGGGCAGCAGCGTGAGCCCAGGAGACAGCAGTGAATGGAGCCCACAGACCAAAAGCCTGTCCGAGGTGGACTGAGCAGAGCTCAAGTGCTCAGTCTGGTGTGAGCAGGCAGAGGAGAGCTCTGCAGCCCCAGGGCACGCAGCAGCCCCAGCAAAGAAGCCTGGCGAGTGATTGCTTGCAGCCTAGGGGCAATGGCAGTGACCCCATGAGCTGGGTCTGCCTCCCAGCCTGCCCAGCACAGCCCTGCAGAGTGCCCCCGGCACCACAGCCCCCTTGCTCTGCAGAGCAACACCTCTGGTTGTCATGTCAGAGATCTCAAATTTTGACTAAACTCATACCTCATAGCTGTTATTAGTTTTCTCCTTAGGGATGGCTACTGCCTCCAAGATGCCTGAGAGGAGGTAAATCCTGCACGAAGGCCTGCAAAATGTTACCCTGGGTCCATAGGAGTCATTCTGGAACCAACGCTTGTATATAGGATGTACATTTTTGTAGAGGCGCAGAGCTGATGGGCACGTGCAGGATGCTCCTACAGAACTTTGTGCCCTTTTCCCTGCCGACTACAACACCACTTCTGTCTCAGCAACAGAGTAGCCAGCAGAGTGAGACAGATCCTCTGATTCCATGAAAGCCATCAGAAAGCTGATCCCAATAAGAACACCAATATGAGGATGACAGGAGAAGTCTGGCCACCAGAGAAGTGAGATTTGGGGGAGGGAAGAGGAGCTTGGGAAGCAGAAATTAATGATTTTGTAGAGGTAAGAGGTTTCACGTAATGTTGATGATGCTTTAAAACTGACTTAAAATAGTCATGTTACTGTATTTTGACCAGTAACCCTAGTCCCTAAACCTGAATGTTGCTCCAACACCTTGACAGAAATCCACTGCTGTAATACCTGACCTCAGAGTATCCCTTCAAGCAGAACTCAGCCCATAGCCCCTTTCCCTTACCTTTAGTCTCTTGCTCACCCTAATCTCTTCCTTAACACTATCATTAAAACACTTTTTTTAACCCTAGATGATTTCTTGGCAGAACTAAAAAAAAACAGAAACCATGAAGTTTGTCCATACCCCAGCCACAGACCTGACACCCTATGCAGAACACCAAATCCTCCCAACAAAACTTTGTTTAATCTCTCACCCAAGAAAGGTGAGCCCTTGTTCAAGGCCAGTTGGCAGGTGAATTTGGGCAACCTAATCTAATGGAAATTGTCCCTGTCTATGGAAGAAGGTTTGACTAGACGATCACAGAATCACAGAATCATCTAGGTTGGAAGAGACCTTCAAGATCACCTAGTCCAACCTCTGACCTAACACTAAGCAGTCCTCCACTCAACCATATCACTAAGTTCAACATCTAAATGTCTTTTACAGACCTCCAGGGATGGTGACTCAACCACTTCCTTGGACAGCTCATTCTAATGCCTAACAACCCTTTCAGTAAAGTTTTTCCTAATATCCAACCTAAACCTCCCCTGGCGTGACTTTAGCCCATTCCCCCACGTCCAGTCAATGGGCACGTGGGAGAACAGACCAACCCCCACGTCTCTACAGCCTCCTTTGAGGTAGCTGTAGAGAGCAAAAAGGTCACCCCTGATCCTCCTCTTCTCCAGGCTGAACAATCCCAGCTCCCTCAGCTGCTCCTTGTAAGATTTGTCCTGGGTTACACGTCCCAGAGTAGTGTAAGGAACAATGCAATTCTTTTTGCCTTCTGCATCTACAACACAGGAAGTAGGACTGCCCTACTCTATTGACTGGACAATAGAGTAGGGTAAAAAAAAGTAGATGTCTTTAATTTTCACCCTGAGTTTTCCAAAGACCCAAGAGAAACCATGGATGACCAGGTACCTACTGATACTTAATCTGTATTTCTCTGGTTCCAATGGTCATTACAATTTTATTTTATTTTATTTTATTTTATTTTATTTTATTTTATTTTATTTTATTTTATTTTATTTTATTTTATTTTATTTTATTTTATTTTATTTTATTTTATTTTATCAAAAAAAATAAATAAATAAAAACAACACGTGACTTGTCTTAGAAAGGCTTTCATGTGCAGGGCTGGGCTGCAGTTACAGGGACCAAGACCACTGCTGGCAGTGGAGGTGTCAGACCTCCAGACTCTGCTATTCCTCCCTATGGAGGTCTCCAAAGAAGACACCCTGGATGAATAGCAAGAGGACAATGATGCTCAAAACTGAAATGCAGCAAAATTCAACCTTTAAAAGTACAAAAGAATTTTTATTATGTGCTTTTTGTAATCTTCTTTGACTACATCATGCAAGCTCTGTAATTAGCTACACAAGGCATGAAGCCTTGAAGAAAACTATGGAAGAGATGTTAGGAGTTTCTGCATTTTAATGAGTTCCATGGTGTATTGTGGTGCTGAGTCTATGAAGCTCAGGTACTGAGAGGTGAATGATGCAACTGCTAGAGAAAGTAAAGTCAGAAGGAAAAGTTGAAGTGACTTGGAGTATTAATGGGCCCCACTGAGGGCTGTTGTTAACAAAGCCTCCCCAGGGACTCGTTAGGGCAGATAATTGGACTCCATGATTGCAGACAGGCAAAGCACTGCACTGAGAAAAATCTTGGTTGGTTTTGGTGAAACAGAAGAGCCAAGGCCTGACCGGAGCCACTGGAAGGGGAAATCCTGCACCCGTATGTCTGGGTCAAGGCTCTTCCTGGGGTTCTGTGGGATGGGATGGGCAGTGTGATGCCATGAGAAGAACAGTGGTGTGACACCTCTGAGCTGCTGCACAGGGTTGAAAGGAATCCATGAGGCCCCGTCACAATGAATATAACATCTCCTCATAAGCTCTAGCCAAGGGGACAAAAAATTCAGGGCTGTTGGGGCCTGCCATTCTTGCCAGCACCCTCTGCCTTCTCCTTGGCAGGCTTTCCTATGCTCTCCCACACATCATCTTATTTTCTTAAAGTCTGCAGACACCCATCTCAGTTCACCATCTTGCTTTCATGCCTTGCTTTCACCGATATCTGGTCAGCCTTGAACAGCCGTTCCTTGAAACACAAAGCCAGGGTCTTATCAGAAGGTGATGTATAGAACCATTGCATGACGCCTTGAGGGACATTTCTTCCTCCTTGTGACCAGTGCCAGCCTTCCATGGAACATTTTGTGGCAGTTTTTTTTTTTTTTTTTTTTTTAAATCTCCTGCTCTTTCCTACTACCAAAGGAAGCTCCATCAGAGTGGAAACTACTCCTGAAGTAGGCATCCCAACCCAGCAGGCTCCTTGGGGCCTCTCAGCCAACCAGACACAAGTCACCTCAGCAGCAGCTTCCAAGCCAGGGGCCTGCTGCTGGCCTTGCAGCTTCTTGGCTAGACACAGCCAAGCCTTGTGCCTGCTGCTGCCCAGTCATGGACTCAAGCAGAAGGGACAGGACAACCCATCTGGGGGCCTTCTTTCTGCCTGGGTCCTCCTGGCTCTGGAGGCAGAGGGGATCCCCCAGTCAGCATGCCAAGCAGGTGCCTTCTGCTGGCCTAGCAGGGCCACTGCCAGATGTCAGCCCAAAAGTTCAGATCCCAGGGAGAAGTCAAGGCTGACCTGCCACCTCCAGACACAAGTGACCTCACAGTCCCTTTCTGTGACACATTCCTGCTGCTGCCCTATCAAGTGCAGAGACAAAAGTGGCCTCACAGTCACTGCCAAAGTTATGTTCCTGCTGCCGGGGCAGAAGATCCTGAGGCAGAGCTGAGATCTTCAGAGCACTCCCACCCATCTCCTCTTTGTGGCCCACAGGCTGATCAGGTCCATGGCCCCTCACATTCATCTTTGTATGCCACGTGACTGCAGAGCAATCTCATGGTTCCTACCCTGCCCCATGGGCCAAGCACCTTAAGTGCTTAAGATAAGGGTTAGGAAAAAGGCTGAATGTGAATAAGTGAATGCAAAGGAATCAGGGTTTTGGGTCTTAGCCATTCATGTATGGGGTTAGGGACTAAGGCTCAGCTTTCTGTGATAGAGATTAATCAAATGAGTAGTGGAAGGGTTTGGTGTTTGGCTTGTGGTGTCAGGTCTGTGGTTAGGGTATGTACAAGTTCTTTGGTTTTATTTAGGTCTGCAAGAAGTCTAGGGCTAAATAGAGCATGTTAATGGTAGTGTTAAGGGCAGGGATCAGGGTGAAGAAGAGAGTAAGGGTGGTGTAATGATGCTATGGAGTAGTTTTGGCTTCAAGGGATCTTGTGGTCTAATATTAGAGCAGTGGATTCCTGTCAGTGTGTGAAGTAGCTTTGATGTTTATGGATTAATGTTACAGGTTAAAATAGGGCAAGGGCCTCACATAACTGCTTTAAGTCTGCTTTATGGTAGGATCAACATTACCTGAACATTCTTACCTCTGCAAAATCATCATCTTCTGCTGTCCACGCTCCTTAGCTCTCCCACAAATCTCACATCTCTGTTGGCCAGGCTTCTCCTGACTTCCCCATATCAGTCATCTTCTTAGGGGAAGTTTGGAGAACCAGCATGGAGAAGGAGAGAAACGTCTGTAGGAGCAC